>NW_027531999.1:3188535-3379105 GCF_008692635.1 Crocuta crocuta | reverse complement strand
CGGGTGGCTTACGAGTACACGGGAGCAGAGGACAAGAGCATCCGGCTCGGCTTGTTTCTCATCATCTCCGGCGTCGTGTCGCTCTTTATCTTCGGCTTCTGCTGGCTCAGTCCCGCGCTGCAGGATCTGCAAGCCACGGCGGCCAACTGCACGGTGCTGTCGGTGCAGCAGATCGGCGAGGTCTTTGAGTGCACCTTCACCTGTGGCGCCGACTGCAGGGGCACCTCGCAGTACCCCTGCGTCCAGGTCTACGTGAATAACTCCGAGTCCAACTCCAGGGCGCTGCTGCACAGCGACGAGCACCAGCTCCTGACCAACCCCAAGGTAAGGACGCCCTGCGAGACACGCCTGGCTCCTGCGGAGGTCTTGAGGCTCGGAGGAGCCTCGGGGTCCGACGCCGCGCGGGGCGGGCTCGGAGGGTCTGCACGCTCGCGTCCTTAGGAGGAGACGGGCCGTTTGGAGCCTCAGTGAGCACAGCCGGGAGCTCCGGGGCCCGGTCCTTCGGGTGCGTTCGTTTGCGGCGACCGCTGATACCCCGAGGCTTGCTTTACACATTGCTCTCGCCTGGCCTCGGGTTTTGAGACCTTGGCCCAGCTCAGCTCAGTCCGGCGCCTACAGGTCGGACTTCGGAGACGTGCAAGGAGCGGAAAGTTAACTTTTCCTCCTGTTAAAGCCAGTGGGTAGCAGGGATCCACCTACACTCGGGCGCTCGGTCAAGGTCTGAGCTCCCACGGGCCGCGTCAAGCACTCGCCTTGGGAGCTCCGGGAGGTCTTTCGGCCCCTTGGAAGATGTTAGAGGGTTCCTCGCCTTTTAAGTCTAAACAGACGTTTTTAACTTGGGGTGCAAAGATGAGGGTCAGCAAACGGCCTGGAAATCACATGCGAAATTCCGGACAGGTCTGTTTCGGGGGTTGCGGAGAGCTCCTGGTTTTCAGGAAATAGATTCTCAAAAGGGTCGGGAGGAAGCCTGGTGACTCTGCGGGTCCAGGGACGATCCGGAGCCATCTGGAGAACGGTAAAACTTACTGAAAATAGAAAACCCTTCGTGATATGTACCGAATATTCCTTCCCTGGCAACTTTCTCTCAAACAGTAAAGGAAAAACCTGGTTAGGACTCGAGGGATGGATAGCGGAGAGAGGGAGACTCAGAAAACTGTTCCCAGTGGAGAAAAAACTTATAAAAAGCAGTGTCCTCAGTCTGTGAACTAATTGAGCTTTGTAGTGAACCTGGTTCTGCAAGAAGGATTTTCTTTGTTTCTTATCTGGTCCATTTTTACTATTCTTGTCGCTTCACTGTGGAATGAAAGTGTGTGTTTCTTCTTTAAAGGTACTGTCGTTCTCTTGGCGAGGGCTCTGCAGGAAAACAAAAGGGAATGAGTCTTGGATGCACAGGAGAACTTTCCGTTAAACGTGATAAGATATGTAATCCAAAAGGAAAAGAATTTTATATTAGCATTTTAAGAGTACTTAAACTTACCATTTCTGTTCAGTAAAACTCTGGGTCTTGTTTCCTAAACAAACAGTAAATTCTTGAATTGGAGACATTTTAAAAAAAGGAATTCCTTAAAAAATGACTTCTCTTAAAAAAAAAAAGATGTGCCTGCTGACAAATGTGTATTCTTTTACCTTAAAAGTGAAGATAATATAAAAATACGGACTTAGACAAGCTATAATGTTCAGTGTCTTGAAGAAGCAATGTCTGGAAAACAAATACAAATTAATCTGCTTAAAGCTCAGGAAGGATTTCAAAACAAATCTTAGGGTTTTAGAAATAATCACTTTTTTTTTCAGGATTAGCCATTAATATAAAAGAAGAATTTAGAAATTATATGGTAGTTCACCATTTAGGGGGCATTATTATGATTGGTGAAACACTGCTAATTAGTTTAAGATTGTAGTTGAGGCACTAATAATAAATTACATACACATATACCAGTAAGTAGCTAATATCTGATCAAGACCTTGAGAAGTTAGAATTTACTGCCTAAACCTGCTTTGTAATTTCCAGGCAATTTTGAAGGATCTGGCAGAAGAAGTAAATTGGGATCATTAGGACATAGATTTTTAAATCACTTGGAAGCAGTCATAACGCTTTATGTAATACTACAGTTTTGTCTCTCTGTCTCTCTTTGTTGCAAAGAATTTGTTTTCTTCCAGTGCCAGTTGAGATCCCAGCAACAACTGTTTTTGAAGAAGTATCTGATCAGAATGACATTTTATAAAGTAAAGTATTCAAGAAATGACAGAACTGGAGAAAGATATTTATGTTACCAAAAANAAAAAAAAAAGATGGAAAAGCCAGTCAATTTAGTCAAGGTTTCCTTAGCCAAACCAGTATACATCTCTTTATTCAAATTACGACTACATTATAGCATTTATAGAATGTGAGTTTGTTCTTTTGCAGTCACCTTTCCACTTTGGGGCAATTAAATGCTCAATTTGGAAATTCTTGCAAGCAAGTAGTCATGGAAAAATTCAACATAACCGAAATAGTGTGCTGGCACCCGGTGCATGGGCAGAATGTGTCCCCATTGCCCATCCCTGTTGCCTCTTGGGTGCCTAGGTCTTTTCTCTGCCTTGCATCACCGCCTTACTGAATGCCTGGGTTCCCCGCCTATTCCCTTGTAAAATGTCTGGATTCCCTTCAGTGCCAAAGATCCTAATCACCTTCAACCTTCTCTTCTTCAGGACCCACTCCCTACAAGAAACTATTTAGGAAATCACTTCTTAGAAAAAACGAAGAACAAGGACTTTCTCCCACCCCTCCGTTGAGTTTGCTGCATTAATTATAGTAAAGGACAAGGGAAGGGAAAGAATATTGCACATGTATAACTTCTTAGCCATAGATTGCTAAAGAAGATAGTATGAACAAACGTGACCTTTGACTAGTACTGTCTTTAAGAGATCTTTAAGTGCTATTCGGCTTATTTATATTTTGAGACATATCCATATTGTCAAGAATAATCACTCTTGTCTATCCAGCCACGTAATATAGTATTCAAGGGTACAGGTTACACATGGGACAATGACCTGCTTAGTGATTCAACCATAGTGAAATCTAAATGTGGGATCCGCCTTCCTCTGGCTACTGTTGCCATCACTGCCTTGTTTCTGAGGGGCTAGCAGTTGTGTGAGCTAAGAGCTTTGGTTCTTAACCATGGCTGCACATTAGACTCACTGGGGGAGGGGCTCCAGGGTAGCTCAGTCCCTTAAGCATTGGACTCTTTTTTTTTTTTAATGTTTTATTTATTTCTAGGAGAGAGAGAGAGACAGCGTGAGCAGGGGAGGGTCAGAGAGAGAGGGAGTCACAGACTGAAACAGGCTCCAGGCTCTGAGCTGGCAGTCAGCACAGAGCCCAACGCGGGGCTCGAACCCACGAACCGCGAGATCATGACCTAAGCGAAAGTCGGACGCTTAACCGACTAAGCCACCCAGGCGCCCCCCTTAAGCATTGGACTCTTGATTTAAGCTCCGGTCATGATCTCACAGGTCATGAGATCAAGCCCTGCATTAGGCTCTGTGCTGGGCATGTAGCCTGCTTAAGATTCTCTCTCTCCCTCTCTCTCTGCCCCAGCTCTGCTCATNCTAAAAAAAAAAAAAAAAAAAATCACTGGGTGAACTTGAGAAAGGAATTCTGATACTTGGGTCCCACCCTCAGAGACTTGGACTTGGTCTTGGGAGAGTCCTGAGAGTTGGTGTGTTTTTTTGTTTGTTTGTTTTGTTTTTGTTTTATTTTTTATTTTTTAAATATAATTTATTGTTAAATAGGTTTCAAGTTGGTAAAGTTCTGCAAGTGGTTCTCATGTGTAGACAGAGTCAGAAACCACTGGATTCAAAAACGTACTCATGTAGTGTGCAAGAAAAGTAAAATAAGAAATGAAAGGATTCATAATTGTGATTGTGTTTTTAGGTTTAAAGATGTTACTGATCCTACTGAGTATAGGAAGCTGGTATGAAAGGAGGGACTCAAGGAAATTCTGAGGGAAAAGAAAATTATTTAACATTAGTGTGGAAACGGTCGTTTAAAATTGGTTCAGCATAAATGGAATGAATTTATGCAATTCCAGACATTTGCTTTTGCTTCAATATATACATTGGGTGTCAGGGAAAAGATGAATTTTTAAAACTCTCTCTTCTTTGTGCAATAAGAGAGTGAGTGATTAGAGGCTATGTGTTTTATTTTTGTTTTGAGGTGTTTTTTTTTTCTTTCATTCTCTGGTCTTAGAAACTTAGACACAAAGGGAAAAAGTCTATTCCTAAGAAACTGGCATTGTAAAAGTGAGAGAAATTCACTGAAGAGAAGAAAAACTTTAGACTTTGACTGTATCCCCTGAAACTGGATGTCCTTAACTGTGTCCTTACAGTCCCTTTCTTGGTATCCTTCACATATACACTGGCATGTCCCAAAGCCCCGTCCCCTGCCCCCCAGCCACACATCCTGTGTAGACAGTGTCGTCTGCTGGGGGTGATTTCTGAACTCCATCCTGGAAATAAATGTTCAGTATGATCTACTTTATACTCTAGGGAGGTGCGTCACATCAAAACTAAGTAATCAAAGGCTAAGCTGAATTGTGATGATTTCTCTATAATCTTTATTTCTCTGGGGCACCTGGGTGGCTCAGTCGGTTAAGCATCCGATTTCAGCTCAGGTCATGATCTCGCGGTTTGTGGGTTCGAGCCCCGCGTCAGGCTCTGTGCTGACAGCTAGCTCAGAGCCTGGAGCCTGCTTCACATTCTGTGTCTCCCTCTCTCTCTCTGCCCCTCCCCCGCTCACACTGTCTCTCTGTCTCTCTCTCAGAAATAAATAAAAACCATTAATAAGAAAAATTTATTTCTCTATGATCAGGGTGCTTGCTGTGGTTATTTCTCTGGTGATTACATTAAATAACCTGGCAAGTATGTAAAATTCAATTCCTCCAATACTTACTTAGCATCTGTGACCAGAGAATGGAGCAAGAAACAGGAGCACATCTTAGCGTCTTATGATCAAGAACTGGGCAAGAAATAAGGACATACAGGGGCACCCGGGTGGCTTGGTTGGTGAGGCATCCAATTCTTGATTTCACCTCAGGTCATGGTCTCATTGTTCGTGAGTTTGAGCCCCATGTCAGGCTCTGAGCTGGGGATTCTCTCTCTCCCTCTCTCACTGCCCTGCCCCAACACTCGCACACACACGCTCTCACTCTCTCTCAAAAATAAATGAATAAACTTTAAAAAAAAGAAACAAGGACAAAGATAAGTTTATTCATTTAACCAATATTTGTTAACTGCCTTCTCTGTGCAACGTCCATCCCAGGTTCCGAGACTAGAATAGAGATCAAAATAAAGTCTTTGCCCTCATGAAGTTTATGTTTTGGTGGACGCTGACAGACAAGAAATAGATTTATAACGTAATGTCATGTAATGACAGAGGTGTAAAGAAAATTCAAGCAGCGTAAGGGTGCAGACTTGTGGAAGAAGTGAAGGGCTACACTTTTGCAAAGAATGGTTGATTGACGTTTGTACAGAGACCCAAGAACACGAGATGAATAGAGGCATAAAGGGTGTAAAAGAGTCAATCATACATCTATCTTGAGAAAGAGTGTTTCACAGGCTGAGGGAACAGCAAGTGTACAGGCCCTGGGGCAAGTGGCCTCTGGGCTAATGTGAGGAACGGTGAGGATCAGAAGGCGGGACTCCTGCGAGCAAGACGTGAAACAGCGGGAAGTGGGGTTGGGCCTTACAGACAGAACTTTGGGTTCTCTTCTCTACATGATGGTAAGCTGTCTGCCATTAAGCAGGACTGAGACATAATCAGACTTAAACTTCTCAGAAATGTAGACGATCCTTCCGGATGCTGGGTTGAGAATAGAATTTGTGTGTGTGTTTGTGTGCATACATGCATATGCACGTGCTCACATGTGCAAGGTGAGAGATGCAGGGGCAAGATTGAAAACGAGGTATCCAGGAGGGCAGGCAAATGACACTGGTGACTTAGATCAAGGGCAGGCATTGGTGACGTTCACTGATGGACTGGTCAAAGATGACTCCACAGGCTGTGGTAAGCACAACCGGGTGAAGGGAGGTGATTTTACTAGATGGGAAAACTAGAGAAGAGTTGTTTGAGAGGACGGAATGAAAAGCAAGGGTTTAGTCTTAGATAGGCCTAACAGACACAAGTGAGGATGAATCCATACGCTTCTGCCTTCAATGAGTTTATTCTCCAGCAGAGGAAATAAGAACACCAATAACTATCAAAGGAAGTACAATGTTAGTTCTACAGGAAAGTACAAACACTATGATATGAACATCTAGAGAGAAAAGATTGGGAGAAAAGCTTCATGGGAAATGAAACATGTGCTATGAAATTTTGAGAATTAATAGGATTTTCATCTTGGGAAGAAAAGTAGGGAGGAATGAAGAGGACATCAAGGAAGAGGAAATGCCAGAAGCAAAGCTGTGTGAGTGCAGGCTATGTTGGGTAATCATCAGCTAGACTGGGTGGTTGGAACATAGTTACAAAAAAGAGTCTTAGGACTAAGACAGGAGAGTAAACTGGGATCAATAATGTAGAAGTCCTTGATGGCCAGCATGGGTTTGGTGACATTGGGAAACCATGATAGGAAGAATAATGCTTCCCTCCCCCTCTCAAGATGGCCACATCTTTTAAAAAAAAAATTTTTTTTAATGTTTATTTATTTTTAGAGAAACAGAAGGTGAGTGAGGGAGGAGCAGAGAGAGAGGCAGACACAGATTTGAAGCAGGCTCCAGGCTCTGAGCTGCCAGCACAGAGTCCCATCTGGGGCTCAAACTCACAAACCCGTGAGATCATGACCTGAGCCAAAGTCGGATGCTTAAAAGGCACCCACAAGATGTCCACATCTTAATCCCCAGAACCTGTGAGTATCTTATGTTACCTGGGAAGGGGGAATTAAAGCTACAGATAGTTTATCAGGTGACATTAAAATAAGGAGATTATGCTGGTGAGCCTAGGGTAATCACAAACCCCCTTTAATGTGGAAAGAGGAGGTCAAAGTGATGCAATATGAGAAAGACTCAGTTAGTCATTGCTAACTTTGAATACAGAAGTGGGGCATGAGCCAAGGAATGTAGGCAGCCTTCTTTCCAAGAAAGCGGGAAAAAGCAAGAAAATAGATTCTCCCGTAGAAAATCTGGGAAAAAAATGCAGCCCTAGCTGGTGAGACCCATTTGAGAATTCTGACCCCTAGAATTTTATGATAATAAATTTGTGTTGTTTAAGCCATTAGGTTTGTGTTACAGCAACAGAAACCAAGGAAGGCATTTAAGTAGGTGTGTCATCATGATTTAATATTTTGGGGCCTGGGTGGTTCAGTCTGTTGAGCATCTGACTCTTGATTTTGGCTCAGGTCATGATCTCACGGTTGTGAAATCAAGCCTCATATCGGGCTCCACGCTCAGCGTGGGATTCTCTCCCTCTCTGTCTGTCCCTCCCTTACTCAGATGCTCATGTACAGTCTCTCACTCTCTTTCTATAAATAAATAAATAAATAAATAAATAAATAAATAAACACTTTAAGATGATTATTCAATATTAAAAGCTACGATCAGAACATTAAAAATCCACCTATATTACAACTCTTTAGAAACAATCTAATCTCCAGCTTCCTAGGATCTTCCTGTCTGAGATTACTTATGATCCATCTTTGAAATCCATTGAAGATTTCGATTATTTCTAAGATCCCCAAAATTATGTATCTAAAACCCTAATCAGAAACTTTACAAAAGAGATTTGTGATGTTATAGTATATTTTGGTTACATTTTGGGAAAAAATGCATTTATTCTATGACAAACTGACCTCAGTTATAAAGCTTTCTATAAGGTGTTGACACATTTTGTTTATTTAAAACATTTTTTGTACTCATCTATGAATGAAGATGTCAAGTTTTATTCACCTTGGGTTTAATTTTTTTCAGTCTCTAGCAGAGTTTCATATTCAGTTGAGTTTCTAGATAAATAATACATACATTTATATTAAAATTACTATAACTAGTCAAGTAAAATGCTGAACAGAATGGTTTCTCTGTTTTTTTTTTTCTTATTTAAAATTTATTTTTAGAGAGAGAGAGAGAGGGCATGAATGGGGGATAGGGGGCAGAAGAGAGAGAGAGAATCTTAAGCAGGCTTCTTGCTTCATCCCATTGTTACCTGAACCAAAATCAAGAGTTGGATGCTCAACCAACTGAAACACACAGGCGCCCCACGGAATGGTTTTCATATTACCTATGTTTCTAACTGTTCTTCATGCTGTAACTTAGATATTTGAGAGGACACATAAATGTGTAAAATGTACTTTTGAGTAGTAACAATATCTTCTTCTTTTGTTTTAAAATAGCCAGTGTTACAAACTGAAATTCTTGTGTTCATATAAATTATTTAATTTGTAACTATTTTTGTAATAAACTAATTTAAATACATTTATTTCATGTATTTGCTTTGTTCAGTAGCAGAATCCGGCAGATTGGATCACTAGAAGGCCTCTGTCTGTATAGTCAAGCACATGTGAAAGAATACCCATTCATCTAATTCTTCTGTACCATTCATCTGAGACCAAATGGACTTTGAAACCTTATCAAATGTCCAGTTTACTAGTTGTAACCTAACTACATTGCAGCACCAGTATAATCTGTGAATTTGCTGGAAATTCACATCTTTAAGTCTTGTCCTAGGTCCACTGAATCATAAACTCTGGCCCAGTTTCTGACTTAGTAGTTCTGTGTTGAAGTTTAAAAATCTGTACAGTAAAAGAGTGTATAAATAGGTGGGGAAGATGAAATAATATAAAGCAAACCATCCAAAAGAAGGCAAGAAAAAAGAGAAAAAGAAATGTAGACAGGTATAGAACACTAACCAAAAAATAATGATAGTAAATTTAAATGTCAGTTTATAAGTAATTATGTTAAATGTAAGTGGATTAACTTCCATTTAAAAGACAGAGATTGTAGACTGGAAAAAAGCAAACAAACCCAAATATATGCTGCTTTCAAGAGTCACACATAAAATACAAGGATACAAAAAGGTTGGAAGTTAAAAGATAGGAAAATATACATACAAACATCAACCAAAAAAGGAAAAGAAAAGCTGGAGTATCTATGTTATATGAATTACAGTAGACTTTGAAGTGCAAATTCATTACTATATAAAAAGGGACATTTTGTAATTATAAAAGATTTAATTCAGCATAATATAACAATTCTATATTATTCCAGGAATGCAGGTTGGTTCAACATGGTAAAATCAACCAGTGTAATTAATACCATTTTAATAGAATAAAGGATGAAAATCACGCGATTATCACAATATACAAAGAAAAAAGACATTTGTCAAAATACTCTCGTGCTTAAAAAAAAAAATCAAACTAGGAGCAGCTGAGAACTTCCTCAATCTGATAAAGAGCTACTACGAATACCTAATAAATGGTGAAAGACTGAAAGCTTTCTCCCTTAAGGTCAGAAATAAGACAAAGATGTCTGCTCTTGCCTCCATTGTTTTGGAAGTTCTACCCAGGAGAGTTAGGCAAAGAAAAAAATAAAAACAGCCAGACTGGGAAGGAAGACATAAAACTATTTACCAATCAGGTGATCTTGTATAAAAACCTCCTACAGAATCCACCAAAAACAAAACAAACAAACAAAAAACCCATCTGTCAGACATAATAAATTCAGCAAGGTTACAGAATGCAAGATCAATATACAAACATCAATTGTATTTTTATACACTAACAATGAGCAATCTAAAAATGAAATTTAAAACAATTCTATTTACAATATTATTAAAATAATAAATTTCTTAGGAATATATTTCACAAAAGAGTATTTCTAACAAAAGAGTAAAAGACTTGTACCCTGAAAACTCCAACACTATCAAGAGAGATTAAAGAAGACCTAAATAAATGGAAAGGTATCTTTAGTTTGTGGATTGGAAGACTTAATATTGTAAAGATGGCGACACTTCCCAAATTGGTCTACAGATTGATTATAATCCCTATCAAAAATTCAACTGGATTTTTGTTTGCAGAAATTGACCAACTGATCCTAAAATTCATATGGAAATTTAAGGGACTCAGGATAGCCAACATGATCTTAAAAAAGAATAATGGTGGAAAACTCATACTTTCCAATTTTAAAACTTACTAGAAAGTTATAATAATCAAGACGTGTGGTACTGACATCAGGATAGACATACCAATCTATGGAGTAGAATTGAGAGTCTAGAAAGATAGAAGTACGTTTAAGAGAAATTGATTTTTGTAAATTGTGTCAAGAGCATTCAACAAGGAAATAACAGTTTTTTCAACTAATGGTGCTGGAACAACTGTATGCATGCAAAAGAATGGAGTTGGACTCCTACCTCACACCATATATAAGAACTAATTTAAAATGGATCAGAAACCTAAATGTAAGAGCTAAAACTGTAAAGCTCTTAGAGGAAGCTGTAAGTGTAAATCTTTATGACTTTGAATTAGGCAGTTTCTTAAATACGCCATGAAAAGCACAAGCAACCAAAGGAAAAATTGATTGATAACTGGATTCAAGCACAATTAAAAACTTGTGTTTCAGAGGACAACATTCAAAAAGTAAAAAAGACAACCACAGAATGAGAAAAAATATTTGCACATCACATATCCAATAAAGATATCCAGAATATATAAAGATATCCAGAATATATAAAGAACTTACACAACTCAATAATAACAGTGAAAAAGGCAGATAACCAGGAGCACCTGGGTGACTCAGTTGGTTAAACATCCCACTTTGGCTCAGGTCATGATCTCATAATTCGTGGGTTTGAGCTCCGCGTTGAGCCCTGTGCTGACAGCTCAGAACCTGTAACCTGCTTTGGAATTTGTGTCTCCTCTCTCTGCTCCTCCTCCACTCATGCTCTCTCTCAAAAACAAGTAAATGTTAAAAAAAATTTAAAAAGGCAGATATCCCAATTGTAAGATAGGCAAAAGGTGTGAGTAGATATTTTTCCAAAGGAGGTATACAGATGGCCAATAAGCACATAAAAATGTGTTCAAATGTGTACAGGTGTCTTCTTGGGGTAATGAAAACATTCTAGAACTTTTGTGTCAGTGATTGCACACTTCTGTGTCTACTGAAAACCATTGAATTATACATTTTATTCTTTTAAATTTTTTTCAGTTATACATTTTAAATGGTTGAATTAATTGTTATGTGAATTATAGTTCAATAAAGCTGTTACCAGAAAAAATGTTAAAAGGAGATTTGTTTTGCAAATTTTGGCATTTCAAGTAACTCCTAAAGGGACATCTTATTCAGTAAATGATGTTAAAATGTCCCTATTATTTAGAAAAATATATACTTAAAAATATTAATTTTCCAAATAAGGTTTATTTGGAAAATACTCAAAATTATTTAGAAAACTGTTTAATAAAAATAAAATATAAATTTTAGTAAAATAAAATTTTGGTGTGTGAAANTAATAGGCAATTATAATAAATATAGGTAAATATTTACATAATTTTGGGGGGTGTACAGACCTTTCTAAACATGACACCAAGGGCAGAAGTCATACATTTTTGCAGGAATGCACTGATTTGTTTAATGACATAATAAAGAAAACCTTTAATTAAACCAACATTACAGTTTATTTTTTTAAATATTTATGTATTTATGTATGTATGTATGTATTTATTTAGAGAGTACTGGCTGGGGAGAGGGGCAGAGAAAGAGGGAGAGAGAATCTTAAGCAGGTTCCTTGCTCAGCACGAAGCCCAAAAAACCATTACAATTTAAAGAAAAATGACAACTTTGGGAGATTATTTGCGCTGTGACAGAGAAATGATTCAAAACAACATGTGAAGAGCTCTTAGCAATAAATGACCATCTCTTCAGTAGAACACTAGGTTTGATGGTTAATTTTATGTGCCAGCTTGACCGGGCTCATGAATGCCTGGAGTGCTGGTAAAATACCATTTCTAGGTGAATCTGTGAGGGTGTTTCTGGGAGAGATTAGCATTTGAATCAGTAGTGTCCGTAAGGAAGATTCATCCTCACCACACAGGCAAATTTGCTGTCTGCTGGAGCTCGAACATGACATTGGCATTGCTGTGACCTGGGCCTTTGGACTTCCACTGCATTACACCACGCGCTTTCCTGGGTCTCCATCTTGTGAGCAGTGGATTGTGGGACTTCTCAGTTTCCCTTATCGCATGAGCCAGTTCCTCATAGTAAATCTCTTGTTATATGTCAACATATGTTCCGTTGGTTCTGTTTTTCTAGAGAACCCTGACCAACACACAAGGCAAGCATGAACAGGCAGATCAATGAAGATTTACAACGTAGTTGTAATTAGTGTAATCTCACACATCTTACAAAGAAACTCCAGTTATAAATGTTTCCGGGTCAATTGTATGATAACAGATAACGTTCATCCCATTTTAAACTCTGCCAAAGCACACAGAAACAAGGAAAACTTCTGAAGTTTTTAAATAATTTTAGGATTACATTGAAACAAACACCAATGGGAGTGCCTGGGTGAGTCAGTCGGTTGAGCGACTGACTTTGGCTCAGGTCATGCTCTCATGGTTCCTGAGTTCGAACCTCAAATCAGGCTCTTTGCTGACAGTGCAGAACCTGCTTGGGATTCTGTCTCTCCCTCTCTCTCTGCCCCTCCCTGCTTGCACTTTCTCTCTTTCTCAAAATAAGTGAATAAACTTTAAAAAACCCACCCATGAGAATGTACACGTACAGATGAAAATTATGAGACAGCTTCGCTTAACAATATTTACATAAAATCCTAAGTGAGAGAACAGTGGTAATCGCACTGATGGAAGTACCAGAGGTTTCTCTTTCTCAGAAATAAATAAAGAACATTTAAAAAAATTTTTAAAAATCAAATAGTGCTATAACGATTGGTAGGGGGCATATCTTTATTGAGATTCCTTTGTCTTGATCCCTTTTTCAGTCCAGACACAACTAAATATTTTTCATTTTTTTCTCTAATATTTATCTCCATGTTTCCAAATAGTGGGCTCTGGTGTGTATATTTTAGATAGATACTATTAACCACCTATGATGGAATATGAGGATTTAGCTTTCTTACACCATCCCATCCCACCCGATTTTTCTGCCCTTCATTCTTTAAAGATAGTTCTATCATAATTATTGACTGCATTAATATTGAGCATTAGCTTATTTTAACTATATAAATTATTATTCATTTCTATAACTTTATTTTCCTTGAGCTGATAATCATCGCCTTTTCATAATTTCTTAATCTGCTATGCCCCTTTCTCTTAATTTTCCCAAAGAATTGTAAAGCCACTTTGTACACTGTTTTTCATATGGTTATTCATAATAGGTAACCATTTGGTTGAGCTTTTTTCTTTTTAAAGGAATTTCCTGGCATACCCATTCTGGATTCCTTCAGCCTACTACTGCCCCACATTGAACTGGTTACACCTTAGGCCTGCTGTTTTTCTCCCATGTTGAGTACCCTGTTTCCTTGACCCAGTGCAGTCCTCTTCTATGGTTTATACTTTTGTTTTGGTGGAGTACATCCTGAAGTAGCTTCCTGAGAAAGGATGCATGGGAAATACAACTTTTGATTTCATGTTTTGATCAGAGTTCTGTTCCTGATGATTTAAACACAGTCTATTCCCTTTAATCAAAATGCAATTTATGATTTCTTTGGCAGTGTCCATAAATCAGTGTAGGTCTGTACCTTTGACATCATTTCTTATAAGAGAAACAATCAGAAGTTCTGCTTGAAGTTATGCTCCCTGAGGCCAGATTTCTTCATCTACCCAAACCTGTCAAAGGCTTTAAATACCCACTAGCATGCTACAGGGTCCTTCCGGGGGTACATATATCCCAGTAATAGAAAAACAGGCCTAGTAAGCAACTGTTTATGAGGACAGGTTGGGAAAGATGATAGTATAAAAAAGAGAATGTGCATTGAAGAGTGTGAGCCATTTGCTTATGAAACTTGTTTCCCAGCACAACCTGCTTTAGCCCTGAAAACCCCACCCTTAGGTTTCAGTGGGTCAGAAAGCCCAGGGTACAGTGGATAGCATGGTAACTTGATGTTCCATGTTCAGGCATTCAGACTCTAGTGGCACTATTAGCAAGTCAGTGGTCTCTTAGATGGAGAATATTGGTCAAAGAAAGCATGGGTTTGCTTTATGTTATCAGGGCTCTCTACGGGCTCCATGTATCCCCCGGTCTGACACAGACCTCATAGACTGTTAGAGGCACTGAGCCAAAGAGGTGAATTGAGGAAGTCCACCAAACATTGTGACTCCTCCTTATTTTTAAGGACTGAAAGATGCAGCAGTTTGTCTTTCACTTTGGAAGGGATGTCCAGAAATCCCCGAGACCTCTAGCCTCCGGGAAGCATCGCTGAATTTTCCAGTCACTGGCAAGTGAAGAGAACACCTGTTCTCTACCAAAGAATCTAGGGCACCTTGTTCTCCCTGCTCCTGGGTCCAGTAATCAGCCTGATATCATCAATGTACACTGTACTATCATGTTCTACTGCAGAGCAGAGTGTAAGAACCAAAGAGAGTTGAGGTAGTGCCGAGTAGAGCAGTCCTGAATAAGCCTGGAAAGTCTACACCATCTTGGCCAGGTAAAAGTAGCTGTCTCTGTTGCTCTTTGTCCACAAGAATGGAGAAAATGGCATTTGCCAGATCAATCACCATAGAATAGGTTACAGTAGTAAGTTTGTTTGCTGCAGTAAATAGATTATATCTGAAATGGCAGCTCAAATTGGGGCCACCACTGATTCATTTAGCAATACAATCATTCTCCAAGACTTGTCTGTCTTCTTCAGGAGCCAAACAGGAAAATTAAATGGGGACATGATAGGAATCCTCACTCCTGTGATCTCTGTGACTTCCTAGGGTGAGTCTTAGCTTATCAGTGTACTATTTGGAGAAAGAGCAGGTAGTTTCAGAGTTCTGTCTATGAGGAAGCGGGTCAGGGAGGAATTTAGTACTAGTGTTAAGTGTGTGTATTATATCTATACCTTTAGGATCTGTAGGAATAACCATAGGAGAGTTTATGGACCAGCTGGGCCCATTGTGATACCAACTTGGGCCAAAATTCTCTTTTCTTCTGGTGCTATGAGCCCCCATTGTGAGCACAGTCAGACTTAGGGTCCTCAGGCCTTAAGGTTAGCACAGAGCCAGTCCTATAATACTCTAAATGTCCGCCCTTTCTAGACACGCCCCAAACCAAACTTTTAACTAGAGAGGACAAATGGTGTTACCAGAGGGAGGTGAGTGGGGGACTGGTGCACCAGGTGAAGGAAATTAAGAGCACACTTATCATGATGAGCATGAGTAATATATAGAATTGTTCAATCACTATATTGTACACCTGAAACTAATATAACACTGTATGTTAACTACAGTGGCATTAAAATCTTAAAAGATAAAAGAAGTGACTGCCCTTTCCCCACTGCATTGCTACTCTGATAAATGTCTGCATGTCCTCTGGGGAAAGGTTAGAAGACTTTCAGTAGGGCGCTACTTCAGGTGCTACCAGCGGGTCTTTCCCAGGATGACCAACCTTCCCTTCATTCAAAGAGCTTTTGGCCTGGGGACTGGATGAGGAGAGCTGTCTTATGTCACAGTGACTCACTGGACTACATTTCACCAAATCTCAGGGTTTTTCAGGTATGTAGATCAAGGAGAACCTTGAAGGGTGTTCACCTTTTTTAGTCCTAGGGGTCCTATGGTCTGTCAGCCACTGTCAAAGATTCCTGTGGATTAAATAATTTTTAGTATGCTCACGAATTCTGTGAGTCAGAGATTTAGACAGGGCACAAAGGGGACACCTTATCTCTGCTTCATGATGTCTGAGGTCCCAGTGGGATACTCAAAGGCCGCAGACTGGAATCATTTGAAGGCTCATTTACTCATATATATATATATAAATATATATATCAGGTAGTTGATGTTGGCTATTGGGTAGAGTCTCTCCGTTCCTCTCCACACCAGCCTTATGGTGTGATCTCTCTGCACAGGGCAGTTTTGGCTTCCTCACAGAATAGTGTCTGGATTCCAAGGGCAGACATTCCCAAGAGAGAGTTACAGGTAGAAGCTATGTCACTTTTCCTGATTTAGCCTTGGAAGTCACACAGGATCACAGAGTCATCCATGTTCTAGAGAAGGAAAGATAAAGCTGTACATTGAGAAAAGTGTCAATGTCACATTGTAAAGGCTTATGAAATGGGATAGATATTGGTGCAGCCATCTTTGGAAAACACATTCTGCCACAAGTAGGAAACATCAAGTTTTTTTTAACTTTTTAATTAAATTTAAATTTTTAAATTTTTAATTACATTTATTTATTTTGAGAAAGAGAGAGAGCATGTGCACACACACAAGTGGGGAAGGGGGCACAGAGAAGGAGAGACATGCTCCCAAGCAGGCTCCGTACTATCAGCGCAGCGCTGGATGTGGGGCTCAGACGCAGGAACTGTGAGGTCATGATGTGAGCCAGAATCAAGAGTCAGATGCTCAGCCGACTCTGCCACACAGGCGCCCCAGAAACATCAAGTTCTTATCAACATGATCAATCCTGGTTAAAGTAGACTTAGCCTGGACAGGGCTTATTGGTCTCTTTCAAACAAATGATGGTTGTAATATTTCATTAAACACAATATACAAAATACAGTATACAATACAATACACAAATAATGCCATCAATGAGCATATCTGAATGCATGCATGAACATTTAAGAAAGTTGTATTTCATTTCCATGTTCTGTGTGGTCATGAAGATTGATCATCTCAAAGATTTTAAGTTATGGTCATATGCCATTGAACAAATTTTTACATGTGCTGTCATGCCTGTTGTAAATAATAACTATTGAGCTTTTTCCAGGTTAAAACTTCTTGTTTTGGTTTGACTTTTTCTATTTAAATTTGACTTCTATTTTAGTAGACACTGTATTTTTATTTTCTAACTTTAAAGCGGAATGAACTATTTTCTCTTGAAAATGGAATGTTATCTGAAACTTTTCTCAGTTTTAATAGTACCACCAACTTTAACAGTCTGCTGGAATCCAAACGTTAAATGAGTATTGGTAAATTCCAGAATGCTGATAGTATCATCACATGACAATAAATTGGTGGGTGGGAGGGAATACTCTGAAGGAGGTGGCGAGCGAGTTTTCATTGAAGCATTTAAGGAGAGAGGAGCAATTCTTCAGTGAGTAGTAGTTCAGATAATTGGGCATTTTTCAACACCATCCTCCATGCCCTCTATCCTCCAAGAACATTAGATGACTCAGTCTTTCTGGAACATTTATACACAAAGTCATTGCACATTCCATTTCTCTTCTTGGAATGTCACCTTCCCAACCCATCCTCTGAGAAGCAAACTCCTGTTCAACCTTTAAGACACAAATCAAAACCATCTCTATCATATACCCCCAATCCAAAATCTTCACTTCCCCTTAATTTAATTTAACTTTTTAATTTAATTTTATTTATTTTATTTATTTTTGAGAGAGAGACAGACAGAGCACAAGCAGGGGAGTAGCAGAGAGAGAGGGAAACACAGAATCCGAAGCAGGCTCCAGACTCTGAGCTATCAGTACAGAGCCCAACGCAGGGCTGGGGCAGGAACCACAGACTGAACCATGAGATCATGACCTGAGCCAAAATCAAGAGTGAGCACTTAACCGACTGAGCCAACCAGGTGCCCACTCACTTCCTCTTTGGTAATCACAAAGCACTTTGTGAATAAGCTACTGCTACTACTACAATGCATGCTCCTCGGAAGGAAGGGAAGAGGCAAATAAGGGGTGAGTAAAATCTTACCTTTGCAGACTGTCCTGTGCTCAGCGGTCAAGAATGGGACATTGTATAAATTATCAGTTCTAAAAATTTGTCGTTCCAGGGGTTAAGGAGAGCTGTTAATAATACAGATTCCTGGTCTTACTGAATCAGACTCTAGGGAGGGTGGATTTTTTTTTGATGAACAATCCAGGTGGTCTTTGGAACAGAGTGTGACAAACACATTCTAGGCTGGGCACCATGCTGTAACTGCCCGGCCTGTTCTCTGAAGAGCTAATTGTAGCTTCTGCTGTTCTTAGTCAGCCTTGCTTTTTGTTTTCCAAGCCATTTGTTTGAACTTCAAGTTCTTCCACAAGACTATTTTCATTTAGCTTTCAGATATGGATACGGATTCTGGGGCACCCTGCCCTAGAATTTAATTTTTTTTAGCTGACATATAATTTTGTATGTGTTTGTTAAACTAACCTACATTCATAGTGTGTGTGTGTGTGTGTGTGTGTGTGTGTGTGTGTGTACAATTAATGAAGTCGAGGCATATGAAACATTATGGAGTTTATAAATGGCTCAGTTTCACTTTTTATTCCATTATACACTTATATTGTCCAAAACTGCCATTAAAGTTACAAATCATAGCGGACATATATCTTACAGGATTTCAGAAAATGGGGAATTATAGGATAAAATATAATTAGATCTATGTTTCAGTATGTTTCAAGAACTCATTTTCTTTTTTTTCTTTAATTAAAAAAAAAGTTTTAAAGGAATCTCTCCATCCAACATGAGGCTCAAACTCAAGACCCCAAGATCAGAAAAGGTGCACCTGGGTGGCTCAGTTGGTTAAGCATCTGACTTTGTCTGAGTTCATGATCTCGAGGTTTGTGAACTCGAGTCCCACTTCGGGTGCACCCTAAGCCCAGATCAAGTGCGCTTGAGCCCTGCTTTAGCCCCATTTCTCTCTCTGCCCCTCACTCACTTTTGCCCTCTCTCTCTCTCAAAAAAAAAGTTACATGCTCTATTGACTGAGCCAGCCAGGAGCCCCAAGAATTCACTTTCTAACCAAGTTTACTTCAGAAATTATTTTCGTATTATGTCTTTCAATACCACCCTCCCTAACCAAGTGAAGTCAGTCAAGAAACTGGAGGGAAAAAACAATTCCTCCATTTCTGTTTCTTAGATAATGCCTAACATAGACTCACTCCCCGATGTTTAAATGGACCACGTGTATTGTGCAATGGTTTTTTAAATGATTCAGTGAAGGAAGAAAGTGAATTCTGCCTACTCTGCCCACATGATTGAAATGCAATCCTGAAGACACAAAAGAACACACTCAAGAGGATACTATTAAAATATAAATCCATTGTGATAGGCTGAAAAGAATGCTATTATAAACCTTGATAAACCCTAAAATAAGATAATGGAAAAATAAGTCATAATAAGTACATAATCAAATATTCCACATCAAATGATGATGGTGTCTTCCTTTAATAAACTCACTGAAATCTTAGCCCACTCAATTCTGTCAACTTGGTGCGTTGCAAAAGTCAAGAAAAAATTTTCTACCAGGTAGGCATCAAACAAATATATTTTATCACATTCCTCTTTTTGTCTTTACTTTGTAAAGAAAATTATTTCATGCAAGTTTAGGCAGCAAATGACACAGACAATAGTGAAGGTTATTTGGGTGATAATGATATTAGAAATTGGGAAATGCTGCCTTTGCAAATGAGAAACAAAAAAGGTCAGAACTGTATGAAGAAGCTTCTCCCAGGGAACGCTCAGTGTCCTCTATGACCAAAGACACCGTGTCTGTAAATTCACCTAAGTGAAATTATATCCATGGCACCAAAAACCTCCCCTGGAGCCAAACGGAGAGAGGAGTGAGCAAGCAAAGACTTACAATGCACTTCTCTGAGAATGTACCGGGAAAACAAAGCCTTGCCGCAGCCTGCCTCCACCCATCAGTCTTCGAGAGGGCTACACCGATTCCATTCCCAAAGAATCATTACACTGGTTCTCTGAGAGAAGGATGCANAACCGACTGAGCCACCCTGGCGCACCCCCCCCCCCCCCCCCCCCAAGCAGGGAGCTCCAAAGGGAGAAAACTGGGAAGCCCTAGAGATAGAGACATGGGGCAGTGTGGGGCAGTGGTTAAGGACACTCTACAATCTGAATCCCGACTTTTCCATTTGCCATTGTGACTGAGGGAAAGTTTTCTTAAACCCCTGCCCCTCATTTTCTTCAACTATAAAACATAGGTGATTATCATATTTGCTCACTTGGATTAAAGTAGATTTGCGATGATGAGATGCTTCACATATAATCAATGATAGTGATGTTGCTGATGACATGGTCTACATTATCACGTGTGCCCCTCCCCCAGTGGTGAGCTATTCATGGTGGAGCTATTATAGTGCCTGGAAACCCAGCAGGTTTGAACAGTCCAGAGAGGAAAGGAGTCTCTGACTGAATTTCCATTTTTTTCCCCCTAGAACACTGTTTTGAATTGATAGTTATTACTTATTTTAAAATTCTTTTTTTTAATGTTTATTTATTTTTGAGACAGAGAGAGAGACAGAGCATGAGTGGGGGAGGGGCAGAGAGAGAGGGAGACACAGAATCTGAAACAGGCTCTCAGCTGTTATCACAGAGCCTGATAGGGGGCTCGAACCCATGAACCATGAGATGGTGACCTGAACTGAAGTCGGATGCCCAACCGACTGAGCCACCCAGGCGCCCCTTAAAATTCCTTTTTTCAAAAAATTTTAATGTTTTATTTATTGCTGAGAAAGAGAGAGAGAGAGAGAGAGAGGAGCATGAGCAGGGGAGGGTCAGAAAGAGAGGGAGACACAGAATCCGAAGCAGGATCTAGGGTCTGAGCTGGCTGTCAGCACAGAGCCCGATGTGGGGCTCAAACCCACGAACCGCGAGATCATGACCTGAGCAGAAGCTGGACGCTCAACCGACTGAGCCACCCAGGCACCCCGCGCCCCTTAAAATTCTTAATCTACACTGATCTTCCTGAATTGAGAAGGAATCTAGGGAGAACCTGAGTTAGGCTTTGCAGAAATTTTAAGACAAAACAATCAAACTATAAGAAAATGGACAATAATGAGTTTTAAGAACTTAAGGTTTGGGTCTCTTTTTTTAAATGTTTATTTATTTTGAGAGGGAGACAGACACACACACACACGGGGGGGGGGAGGGGAGGGGAAGAAAGAGAGGGAGAGAGAGAATCCTAAGCCGGCTCTTTGATGTCAGCAAGTAGCCTGATGCAGAGCTCCATCCCATCAACCGCGAGATCATAACCTGAGCCAAAATCAAGAGTTCTGAGTCAGGCTCCTTGTTGAGTGTGGGGCGTGCTTAAGATTCTCACTCTCTCTCTCTCTGCCCCACTACCCTGCTCACACTATCTCTCTTAGAAGAGGAAAAATTTTCCTTTTAAGGTGATGTGAGCTTTAGAAGTTACTAGAATATTATAACTCATTTTTAATAGTTTTTTTTTTTTTAATGTCTGTTTGTTTTGAGAGACAGCATGAGCAGGGGAAGGGCAGAGAGAGAAGGAGAGAATCCCAAGCAGGCTCTGTGCTGTCAGTTCAAAGACCAGCATGGGACTGGAACTCATGAACCATGAGATTATAACCTAAGCTGAAACCGAGAACCAAACGCTTAGGCACCCGTAAGCTCATTTAATCTATGATACTGTTGGAATGAATGTGGTCCATGAAAAAAATACTTAAATTTTGATCACAGGCATTTTTCCCAATGTAAAAAAACAAACAAACAAAAACCACTTTGCTTCTAAAAATTCATCCACATTACCTCAAAGTATCCTAAAGGTGGGGCACCTGGAAGCTCAGTTTGTTAAACGTCTGACTCTTGATTTCAGCTCAGGTCATGATCTCACAATTTGTGGGGTTGAGGGCTCCTCACTGACAGCATGGAGCCTGCCTAGAGCTCTCTGCCCCTCCCCTGCTCTCTCTCGCTCTCTCTCTCTCTCTCTCTCAAAAATAAACTTAAAAAAGAAACGTATCCTAAAGGCAAGGAATATTTCTTTTTACCCACATGAAACCACAACGTACCTAATACATACTCGACTCACTCATTGAAAGTTTTTGTCTGACCTTTCCAAAAACATGTGGATGTGACTTCTGGTCACATCATAGAGTTGTCATTAGGTGGAGACATTTCTTTTAAACCATCCCGCCTCCACTACCCTCACCCCCAGAAAAACACTAAATAGCAAAGACTTCAAATTGAGTTCATTTGCAAAATTTAAAAGTCTGGCTTCATTACATTTGGGTGCTAGTTGTTATTCCCTTAAATGTTTAGTAAACCCCGTGTGTCAAAGACAGCCATTGCAAAAAATGCTCCAATGGAGTTTTGTTTCACACTCGTTCCTTCGAAGAGCACAATCAGGTGCTACCCACTCTCACTTTATATACTCATTGACCATGGTATAGAAAAAAGTTTTAATAGAAGGAAAGGAACTGTCCAGCACATTATAGGAAATACTTTTTAAAAAAATCAGAGGCCACGTATGAATGCTAAGCTAATGCAAAGTACAGGGTCTCCAAGAGAGGACGTGCCACACTTGTCCGTTTTGCTGGCTGGGGAGGTTGGCTCAGTCAGGCTTCCCAGCCACTTCCGCAGAGCTCAGGATCTCCTCTGGGAAATAGACTGCAACAGTGTTCGTAGTCCTGTCTTCTGCTGGGTCCTATCTTGGTGCACCTCCAAGAAAAGAGTCATAGAAATGTAGATCTAGAAATTATTTTGGAGATTTTACAGATGAGAAGAAATGAAGTCCAGAAAACAGAAGTAATTTACTCCAGTCCAAACACCCAAAGGATAGTAGGACTGGAGCCCTATCTACTGGCCTCTATGGCTTCTAAGCCTAACAGCTGCTTTGGAAGAACTCAGACTTCAGGATTTCACAGAAATCTTTAGCTTATGTGTTACACTGTTATTAATAGATCATTATAACTATATGTGCAGAAGGTAAATATCCAGTGATCCAACCATTAAAATAAGATTTGCATAACATGTTGTGAATTTGTTACATACAACAGAAAGTAACCAAATTCACTAAAATTTAAAAATATTTCTGTATTAATTTAAAAAAATTAACCACTGTGAAAATGGCTTCATCATCTTGAATAAAAACCTTATATAAGTGTGTTATTATTGGGGCGCCTGAGTGGCTCAGTTGGTTGAACGTCCTAATTTGACTCAGGTCATGCTCTTGCAGTCTGTGAGTTCCAGCCCTGCATTGGGCTCTGTGCTGATGGCTCAGAGCCTGGAACCTGCATTGGATTCTGTATTTCCCTCTCTCTCTGCCCACCCTGCTCACACTTTCTCTCTTCTTCAAAAATAAATAAAAATTAATACAATAAATTAAAAAAATAAGTGTGTTATTATTAACTCTACCAACATTTTTGAGATTGCACTATTACCAGGCATGGCCCTAAGTGTGAAGATGCAAGAGGAAAAAGAAGAGCCCTGTTCCAACTTGCCAGCAAATTGAGGACGCTGATATAAAACAAACCAGTGTGATCCTGTGATTACAGCTCTGGCTGCCTGGGGTATGATGCCTGCGGCAGGACAAATGAAGGGGACTTAACTGTCAAGTAAGGAAGAGAAGCTTCCCCGGAACAGATGCCCCAGGGCTGCATCTTGAAAGAACAAAAGGGCATTAAAAGAAGAGAGAAGAGCATGTTTCAGCCTGTAGATGTGACAGCACGTGGCAGATCTGGGGACTATGGGCTTCTAAATGGCTGCGTCCCACAGGCTGGGAGGCCAAATCCAGAAGAGGGTTGTACATCATACCTAAATGTTTGTATCTTAACCAGAAAATAGTGGGAAGGTGTTGACAAGTTATATGCTCTAAAATAACAAGAATCAAATTATGCTATAAAGTCATTGGTTTCATTTGGTTTTGTTTTTTTGCTTCGCAATATCTGAAACTTTGACAGAACATCTGGGAGCTGAATGTGATAAAAAATCACTAGTATCCAGTTGAAGAGCAGATAGAAATCAGTTTCCTCATCTGTAAAATAGAGATCATTTTAGGGTTGTTGTCAGAAGCACATGGTTAAAGCCCGTTCAGCATTTATTACAGGATCAGGCATATTGTAAACACTCAGTAAGGGTAAATAGGCACTGTGATCATCATCATTATAAAAATCTGAATTGGAGGGGCATCTAGCTGGCTCAGTTCGTAGAGTCCAACTCTTGATTTCTGGATTGTGAGTTTGAGCCCCATGCTGGGTGTGGAGATTGCTTAAAAAAAAATCTTAAAAAAACAAAAACACTGAATCAGAGAAAATGAGTTAGAATACTAATGGTTAATTTTAACATGTAGAGTTAAGAATAATTTTCCAAATTTGCTGATTCTGTATTGCTTAGAGTAATTGGGTCCCTTCAGAGAGAACTACTTTGTTAGAGGCAGAGCTAGGAAAAGGCATTGGTTAGCAAAATACATTGATTATGTACTTGTGAGGAACTTTTCTGCTGATTTTATTGTCCAAGAGAATGTAAGGAAAGGAAACTTGAGTTTCAGCAGTTGAGAGCAGTATCTGAGGAGAGCTATGTGCTTGATTTGGGAATTTAAAGTGGAAGAGGAAAATATCAAGGTCCATAGATAGAAACTCTGGATAAAAATTAACATTTTTTTTTCTTGGCAGGCCCACAGAAAAGAAGAGAGTATATTATGCTTTTAATTTGCTATTACGTTGTATCTAATTGTTTATAATCTATCCTCATACTGTAATGACTGGAAATTATTTTTTGTTATTGGAATATTTTCTGTAATTATTCCAAATTGAAAATTTGAAACATAGTTTAACAATTTCACTTTGGTTGTATTAAAAATTAGGTAGGGGCACCTGGGTGGCTTAGTGGGTTAAGCGTCCGACTTTCGCTTGGGTCATGATCTCGTGGTTTGTGGGTTCGAGCCCCACGTCGGGCTCTGTGCTGACTGCCAGCTCAGAGCCTGGAGCCTGTTTCAGTCTGTGACTCCCTCTCTCTCTGACCCTCCCCTGCTCTCTCTCTCTCTCTCTCTCCTAGAAATAAATAAAACATTAAAAAAATTTTTTTAAAAATAAAATAAAAATTAGGTAGATCAGAATTAGATTTACTATGTGCATAATACCATCTCTCTATTAAGAAAAGGACTACATTCCAATATTTTGTAGAATAACAGTTTTATTTTCTGTGTTCTGTTTTGTTAGTGCTCCTATATTCCTCCCTGTAAGAGAGAAAATCAGAAGAACTTGGAAAGTGTCATGAATTGGCAACAGTACTGGAAAGATGAGATTGGTTCCCAGCCATTTACTTGCTATTTTAATCAATTTCAAAGGTAAGCCAGTATTGACATGTGCATATTAAAATGGTTTGTAGCCTGTGTAGTTTATTACAAATTAAATCGTAGATTGTGCTCACTTGACAAAATATCTGACCTGGAGATAGTCTCAACTCTTTCTAGCGGGGAGTTAGGGAAGCCACTTCTTACTTGACAGGTGGGCAGGGAAGTGAAGAATCTTCAGGACAAGAGGAGAGAACTTGTATCATGGCGCTACCCTCTCGGATACACAGAGAACATACTTTCAGATTGGAGCATTGGATACTAGTGGTGTTTCCTGAGAATTACAGATTCATGCACATAAACTGACCCACATGTGGGTTTGTGAGCACTTGGGGTTGGGTCAAATCTTCCCTTTCCTTTTCCTTTCTATTCTGTCGAAGTACCATGAAAATGAGTTCACGCCCTGAAAACTTACTTGACTTCGAGAGAACGCAAGTCATGCCGTATAACCGCGGATTGTTGGACTAGAACACTATGGTACCCACCCGGATTGATCATACTAATTCATTCATTAAACATTGAACTTTTACACCTCCTTGCCGTACTCTCCATTTAGATGTTCCACAGTTACATTAAGCTTTCTTTTCCTCTCGGAGTCTCTCTTAGTGAAGGCCACTACCACCCACTTGTTTACTTAGTCCTGAGAACAGTGAGTAATTCCTAATTTGTATTTCTCCTTTACACGCTATTGTATTTGCCGTCATGCTGACTCTACCTCCATAATGACCCTTCTCTGCCTTCCCTCTGCTACTGTCTTACTTCAGCTCTATTAATACAAAACGCTTCTAACCAGTCTTTCCACCTCCCACCTGCCCCCACTCCAAGCCCATTCTTCATGCTGCTGCCAAGGCGATCTTTCTAAAACATGAATTTAACCTGGTTACTCCTCATGGTTTTCAAAGTAGAGTCCAAACATCTTGGCATGGCCTATGCATCAGGTACCTATGGTTTGCATAACAAACCACCCAAAATCTAGTGGCTTACTCCAACAATGATTTATTGTTCCTTACAATTCTTTGGCTTGGCTGGGAGTTCGTGTGCAGTCAGATGATGGCTGGCATAGCTGTGTGGGCCAAGATGGCCTCGCATGCCCAGCACTTGGTACCCGTGTGGCTGAGGCGCCTCAGTTCTCCTCCACCCACTTCTCCTCCTTCAGTAGGTTAGATCGCCTTCCTTACAATATGGTAGCTTCAGGGCAGCATTTGAAGAGAGCCAGGCCTTGACTCTGGAACTTACATAACATCACTTCTGACACATTCGATTGGTCAAAGCAAGTATGAGGCCACCCAGATTCATGGGGTGTGAAAAGCGATTCTACTTCCTGAGAGAAGCTGCAAAGATTTTGTGGCCATATTTAATCCACCATAGCATAGGCTTCTCAAGTTCTTGCCCCAGACTACCATCTTTCCAGCCTCATCTTTATGCCACTCTGCACTATGTGCAGTTCCAAGAATATCTTATATGTTTATATCCATGCCTCTTTATTTGCTTCTCCTGCTTCTTGACTGCCTTGATGAAGACCCCCTTTCTGGGCTGTTTTCCAAACCAAGTTTGGTTTAGTTGTATTACTTAGGAAGCCATCTATTGCATGCAAATGGAAAACTGACTCAAAGTATCAGAAACAATTGGGAAATTTATTATTGGGTGCATTAAGAAACGTACGGGTGGATCAACGTTAGGGTTGTTTGATGAAGTCACCTAACAGTGGCATCAAGAACCCTGGTCCTTTCTGGATCTCAGTTCTGCCTCAGATCCACTCATGTTTACGATATGCAGGCATAGCAGTGTCCAAAGGCCAAAAGAAAACTCTCTTTGGGCATGTTTTTCTTGGAATTAAGAAACCTTTTCTCAGCCTCCCCTTAGGTATCCAGGTTTATCTTGAGTCCTTTTGCCTACACATAAACCAGTCACAAGAAAGAACAATCAGAATGTACCACTGAGTTGGACAGGGCAGTATCTCCTTAGCTGGACGGAGAAAGGATGCACACCTGAGCAGACAGGAATGAAGAGGAAGGAACGAGATGTTGTAGAACAGCCAAAAGTGCCAGCTGTGTGTCTTCTATGTTCTGTTTACACAGCTCTATCCCTGACGTTTGCAACCCTCACTTCACATAACTATGTCAGAGGAGCTTAAAAAAAAGCACTACAAACCAGTTAAATTAGGATCTCTGGTGGTTGAACCTAGGCATTAGCATTAAAAAAAAATTGACTTCAGGGATTCTAATATACCACTCGATTGAAAGCCACTACATTATCTTTTCACTTATGCCTCTCTCCTGGAATCGTCTGTATGCCCATCTCTCCCACGAGACTGTATACTGGTTAATGGCGTGGTGCATCCTCTTTGGCTTTATATCCCCAGGACTGAGAGCAATGCCTCACTCTCAGTTAATAAAAGTCTGGTGAATTAATGAAGAAATGAATGCAACGTGCCAGATTAATAAGGAGGAATTTATTGGTGAGAAAGAGGTGCTTATGCAAATAGAAATATGACTTTATCAGCTAGAAATGAAAGAGGAGAAGACCTTGAAGATGAGATGGCTACAATAAAGAAACAAGGCTTGACGACATAGATACATAAGGTGTGTAGGTTATATAATAAGGAGTGGTGAGCGGTTCTTACGAACCGGGTTCAAGTCCCGTGTCGGGCTCTGTGCTGAGTGCTTGGGGTCCTCTCTCTTCCTCTCTCTCTCTGCTCCTCCCCTGCTCACCCTCTCTCAAAATAAATAAATAAAGACTTCAAAAAAAAATGAGTGGTGAATCTGTAAGGTGGAAAGGTAGCTTGAAGTTAGATTTCTAAAGGGTCATAAATGCCATACTAAGGAGATCATCCGTTATATGGGCAAGGACAATTTATGACACGTTTTTTCTTCTTTTTCTTTTTTTTAAATCAGAGACTGACTTGAGTAGATCCCTGATTTAGAAAGTAACCCGTTTAAAAAAAAAAAAAAGAAGGAAAGAAAGTAACCGGTTTGAGTGTTGAATGTATATTGGAGGAGAACGATGGAGAGCCAAAGGCACCGTGCTCTAGCCCAGACACAGGCAGGGGGTGGGGCAAGTAAGGAGAATAGTGAGTGGCTACTGTGTGCCAACCATTGTGAATAGCATTGTGTTTAGCTCACCCAATTTCTTATAGTAGTTCTAAGTACTAGCTCCATTTAGCATATGAGGGAACTAAGTCTCAAAGAAGCTAAATAACTTGTTGGATGTACACAGCTATTAAGTGAAAAAAACCCTGGAATCCAAAGCTCCTTCCATTGCCGTTCTGCTGGTCCTCATAGAGCCGGAGGGCCCAGATAAGGGCAGTGGACGTCGAAACAGCTCACAGAGAGATACATCAGGAAGATGTGTAAGAGTTGGAACCAATAGAACTTAATGTAAGTGTTGAGGAACAGGAAGGTGTCATGTTTGCCTGGGTGTGAGAAAGGACAGCCCTGCTTCATGCTGGATTTGAGGGACTCACATACCCAGAAGGCGTTTGAAAAAGTTAGAAGTGCAGACTTTTAGTTCAGGAGCAGGTCAGAGCCAGTGTTAGACAGCCGGGAATCACTGGTACACAAGCTGTTAGTGGAGGGCGAGAGAGAGAATGCACACATAATTAGGGACACATAGAGAAGAGGAAGGTGGACAGTCTTGGGGTCATCTACGCTGAAGCTATAGGGAGAAGGAGGGTGGAGGAAATGGCCAGATGGTGAGAGGACAGTCTGAAGAGTGTAGTGTCTTGAAAGAGATAATCAAAAAGGACCACTGAGTGGGGCGCCTGGGTGGCTCAGTTGGCTAAGCGGTTGGCTTTGGCGCAGGCCATGATCTCACAGTTCGTGAGTGCGGGCCCCATGTCAGGCTCTGTGCTGACAGCTTGGAGCCTGCTTCAGATTCTTGTCTCCCTCTCTCTCTCTGCCCCTCCCCTGCTTTTGCATGTGCACACACACACTCTCTCTCCCTCTCTCTCCCTCTCTCTCTCTCTCTCTCTCTCTTCCCCCCTGTCTGTCTCCCTCTCTCAAAAATAAATAAACATTTCCCAGTAAAAAAGGACTACTAAGTCACTGGTTTTGGTAATCAGAAGCCTGTTGGGGGGCACCTAGCTGGCTCAGTCAGTTAAGCATCCAACTTTGGCTCAGGTTTGAGCCCTGTGTCAGGCTTTTTGCTGACAGCTCAGAGTCTAGAGCTTGCTTCAGATTCTGTGTCTCCCTTTCTCTACCCCTCCCATGCTCACACTCTGTATCTCTCTCTGTCTCAAAAATAAACAAACATTAAAATTTTGTTTCAAGAAGTCTGTTTGCCATCTTTGTGAAAACAAAGCCGTCTTAGAGCACCGGGTTAGAAATCATTTTATATTAGCCTGAGGGGAAAATGTGAAGGCAGAGTGCAGAATAAGTGCAGAGTCCTCTTTCCAGAAGTTTGCCATGTCTGGAAAAAGAGCTTTGGGGAGAAGGTAATTCTAGGGAAGCAGGAATGGGTTCAGAGAAATGAGACCACTACAGACTAAAACTGCTGAGGAAGAGAGAGGCTCTCTTGCTGAACATAGTAGTGCGGCAAAAGTGGAACACACCCTGAAGAAAATGAGACAGTATGAAACCACAAAGATGAAGGGAGTAGTGGTATTTTTTGTGATGTTGGGGCCCCGTAACGGAGAATGCAGCAGCGGTCAAGATGGTTGGATTCTGAACCCACTGCTGAGTCAATCAAGTGCTCCTTTAAGCTTCCTGCCCTGGAGGAGGAACTGGTCTCCGATGTTGGCAGGCCTGCACTTGCAGTTGGAAGCCGGCAGGGGCGCCCCTCCCACGGGCTGTCTTGAGCAGCTGGTGGTCTTCTTAACAAAGTTCCCCTCACTCCCCTCTCAGGCATCTCTAAAATTTTTTTAAGTTTATTTATTTTGAGAGAGAGAGAGAGAGCAGGGGAGGGGTAGAGAGAGAGAGGGCGAGAGAGAGAATCCCAAGCAGGCTCCGCACCATCAGCATGGAGCCTGACGTGGGGCTCGAACTCGGGAACCATGAGCTCATGACCTGAGCCGAAACCAAGAGTTGAGTGCTTAACCGACTGAGCCAGTCCCCACCTCTCAGGCATCTCTAAAGGCTGCCTCCTCCAAACACAGTTGCCTCCTGTGGGCATGAATTCTGAATGTCTTCAAGTCCCCACCAGGAAGTACTATCCTCCAGAATGTTGAGAACTCTCCAAGAGACCCAGTCCGACATTCTATGCTGTTAACTTGAGCAACAGGAAATGTTAGCCCTTCATACCTCCTCCGGATCGATACCTATTCCCTAGCCTCGCCTCCCTGTCCCATCCCCAAGCTGTCGGGGTGTCGATAGAAGTGGGGGCAGTCTATCACAACCCAGAAGCACCCGAGACATGATTTTAAACGACTCTGGGAAATGAGAAGTTTAGAGTTTGGCTCTTGTACCACGACATATGCAAGAGGAAACGGGCGCTGGTTGGAGGTGTGAAAATGGCAGCTCCCTGGTGCAGTCTACTCGCAGTACACTTTTTACTACTGCTCAACATGAAATAAAAATAGACTTACTGTAGAGACTCCCAGATGCTCTCGATAAGATGAACTTTATATTTAAAGTAACCTTTAGATTCCTCTCAAATGCAGGAAACTGGAGAGAACAGTTACCAAGAAGTTTCCATTTTCAAGGAAAGGATGGTATGGTATTTTAAAAATCCCAGACAAAGATGATTGGAATCTCGGCTTTCACTGTTTTAAGCCTTATTTAGGGGAGTTATGCTCAGGAGTAGAATCTGCAGTGGCCAGAGAAGCGACCAGCAGCCCTGCGTGTAAGGGGAGGCCAGGCGCAGTGCTCACCCCTCTTCCGGCCCCCAGGAAGGAATCCGTAGAGGCACTGGGTGGCTGGTGCTGCCTGCTTCCATTCATGATCTTCCCATCTAATCTTTCCGCTCATTGCTTCCCTCAGTCTTGGGGCTCATGATCTCCTTCCAGCGTGTGGATTTTCTTTTTACGCTATTTTTACATAGATAAGGTCACATTTACCTGCATATACTTGCCCCTCCCTCCCTCCCCCCCAAGCCTTTCTCTGGCTTATCCATTCTCAGGGAAACTCAACTCACACCCTCTTACTGAGTATGCCTTGAAATCCTCAGTCCATTGGCTGGAAACTTCTCTGCAGTCCCAGGCTTGCCGTAGAGTTCTCCTACTTCACCTTTGCTTGACTGGCTTCCCCTTGAAGAGAGCATGTTCTTGGAAAACAGTTACTCATTCCTCAATTTTCCTTGGGATCAGAGGGCTAGGAGGAGTGATCAGTCTTTATTTTTCAAACTTCTTATTTTATGGGGAGCAGAGTGGTTTCTTTTTCTTGCCAGTTTACTTTTTAATATTTTATTTTATCCTCCTAGGTGGATAGTATTCAGAGAGTGTACACAGTAGACGCACGCACACACACACACACACACACACACACACACTCGTCAAACAAGTCCAGCCCACACCACCTGCAAAGTCTTGAATTCACTCTCTTGGTTCGGGCCCTCACTGTTTCTCATCTAGATTACTGAAGTGATCCTCAACTACCCTTTCAGCTCCTGGTGTGTCTCACATCCTCACTCACACTTCACGAGGTTTTGTTTCGCTTTATTTAAACCTCTATTTGATCTTGTCATAATTCTCAGTCACATTTTTCTGCCTTCTTAGTGTCCATAGGCTAAAGACTGCACCCTTCCCATTCCAGCTTCACCTTCTGCTATTTAATTGTGTGGCAGTCATGGGGAAAGAAAGCCAGAACAGCAAGGGGAAGAGAAGCCAGCCAGGAGCCATGCCTGCATGGAGCTTAGAGTCTGTGGCCCCACCGTCAGACAGATAATGACCAGGTAGGGTAGATGCTCTGAAGGAAAAGTGAAGGTGCTACCGTGAGATATTGTCACAAGGTGGGGAGCTTCCAAGACCTGTAGGAGTAAACTATCACTAGGTGGAGACCAGCGGATGTTCAAGAGTTAGCTAGGTAAAAATGCGGGGAACAATATTTCAGAACGAGTCACCGCCGTTCGTAAAGGTCGTGAGGCAAGAAAGAGGTCGGTGAGTTTTAGGAACCGAAAACCTTCCTGGCAGGGAGGCTGTGAGTGAGAGGGAGTGTGGTGAGTGTTGACACTGGAGAGAAAGTAGACAAAGTATAGGTTTCTCTTAAATGCAGGGAGCAGCCAGTGATGGGTTTGGAGGGGAGCGGTGACGTGATCTGATTTAAATGTTTCCACTTCTATTCAGTGCTCCATTTACCTCAGAGAACTCTTTGTTTCCCATGCACACTGATGCCTATGCCTCAGTCCCTTCCCTCTTCCCTCACCTGGGGACACCTTCACCATTTTTTCCACTTCTAGGAATTAGTAGAGCGCAGCTATATGGAAGGAACCCTGGAACTAGCCACTTTCCAGTGTGTGTGGTCTTGGCTATGTTACTTTAACCTATCTGTGCCTCAATTTCCTTTATAGAAGGAGGAAATAATAAAGTTACTGTGAGGTTATTAATGAGAGGCCATGGCCTTAAATTACAGTTATTTCCTATAAAAGCATTTGCTATTGTTATTTTTACTGCTATAAATAAGATTGTCCTCAAATGTCATTGTGTAACCGTCTCTTACCTTTTTGAGTCTGATTAATTACTTCCTCTTCTGTGCTTCAATACCATTATGGTGGCCTTTATCACACAATTGCTATTATTAGTTGAATATGTACTTTTCTCCCTCTATAGACTCCTAATCCCTTAAGGACAGCAATGAGGTGGCATCAGGCATCTGGGTTTACATTTCTCCTCTTACCAGTTATTAACTGTGTGACCTTGGGTAAATTGTACAACTTTTTGATCTTGGTTTCCTCATCTGTAACGTGAGGATAACGTTATCCATCTTAAGGATTTTGGGAGGTCAAGGTCATATCTGCACAACAGTGAGTACTTAGTAAATATATGTGTTTCTTTTTCCTTGCCCTGCAAATTTCTAACTACTAGGGTAGAAGCAACTATCCAGTGAGTAGCCTGGTTATTCACTGCATTCAACTGTGAGGTATGGAATGAATGAGCAATAAGGATTTTATTATTGAGTAAAGCAAAATAGAACACACACACACACACACACACACAATAACTCAAAAGAAGAGATGCTATCATTAAATAAAATAAATATCTTGTACTTCTGATACGGGACAGATATATTCTAATTTTTAAGATCATTCAAAGTATGTTTGTCCTATAGTATATATTTTTAAATTAAGTTTACTCTTAGCATTTTAAAGGAAGATGGACATTATGGCCTGACCTGAAATTGAAGAGAGTGCTCCTTAGAACACAGTTTGAAAGCCATTAAAATAGAAGATCAAAAGCAGCCAATTAGAATAAGACTGCTCACTTACTTAGGGCTTAGTGTTCTTGTCTATAAATGTGATCGACTGATAGATTAAATGATCTCTAAGATTCCCTTAAGCTCTTGAATTTTATGGTTTTGTGATTCTGTGGTTCAGAGGGCTTGTAAAATGACAACAGTTTAAGGTGCTAGATAAAATCCAAATGGTGAAAGAGAAAGAAAATTAGCAAAAAACTAAGTGGTTAACAGTCTGGAGCTATTTAATGGGGGAGGAGACAGTGTTCCTACCTCAACAATAATTGAGTTTCATAATGATGACACTGAGTCATCAAAAAAGGTTAAATTTGGTTCAATGTACTCTCCTTAAAAGGTAAGGAAATGTGTAATGCATTTTTGGAAAGATTTTTACCAATAACATTTTAGCATTTTTGTTAGTTTTTATTCAACTTAAAAGGAACCTTTATTATTTGGAAAATTCACTTACGTGAATATTTACTTTCTCTCCCCTAGAAAGAAACAATGTCCTTAATCCTACTAGAAGACATCTAGGATGTGACACAGAAGAGAGAAATTGCCCGAACGTGGGGTGGGGGTGTGGCATTGATCCATCCACTTCCATTACCCACTATCAAGGGTTGCCACATAGGGTGTTAGGGATTTCAGGCTGCACATATGTGAGTGCCAGGCATATTACCATGGGGAGCGGGAAGGGAAGGCAGAAGCAGAGAGCAAGGGATACTCAGTGCAGCTCAAGTCAAATGCTGTCAGGTTACAAAGGTTGCAAAGATCTTCTTGCTACAAAATAGCTCACCACTCTTCTATCATGGTTTCCCCCTTTTCAGTGTCCTAGATTTCAGTGTCCATAAAATTACCACCACTTCAGTCATTTACTCTTTCATTTATTCCACAGGCATTTATTAATCACCTGCTACATACCAGGCAGAGGTGGTCAAAGATAAGATAATAAGACTTTGTCTGTGTGTTCAAGGAACTCATTGACTGGTAGGAAAGACATTTATGTAAATAAATCATTAGAGTGCAGTGCAGTAAGTTCTATAATGACAGCAAGATATCTATCTATATCTATACCTATAGGTCTATATCTATCTTATGAAAAGTTTGGGTTGAGTTTTAAAGAATGAGTCAAACTTTTCCAGATAGATGAAGGCCAGGGAAAACGATTTCAGGGAAAATGATGACATGTTCAAAAGCATTAAGATTTGTAGTATCATGGCCAACTGGAAGGAACGTAAGGAGCTTCATATGCTTGGAAAGTACATTGAGGGGAAAAGTGTAGATGAACCTTAAGAGGTTGAATCATATAATACTGTGCTCTTACGTCATGCTAAGGGTTTGAGACTTGATGTGTGGCAGAAGAGTGACAATTACATTTGTGTTTTAGAAAGACCAATCTGGTAGCTGTGTGGAGGATAGTTTTGCACCAGCTTAGACAAGGGATGAAAAGAGCCTGGGCAAAGGTGGAATTAATGGAGGAAGGGAGGGAGGGAAAGGACACGAGACCTTAAGGAAGTGGAATCCACCATCTTAAAGGTGCACGTGATGCATCCTAGGGCTGCGGGTTCAGCCGAGGATGGAATTGGATGACTCTTAGGTTTCCGTCCTGGGTGACTATTGGAGGCGACATCAACTGGCTTCTGGGAAAGCATCTGCTTTCCTGATGTAAGTACCACTGCCTCCTGTTTCCACTCCCTTTGTTCTGGAAGAAAAGTGGAGAGACGTGGCTTGATGCCAGGAGTGCAGAAACCACTGGGCAGCTTTGAGGTGATGAGCATGAGGAAGGGCGCCCATGTATTGAGGAGAGCAGAGCAGAAGGATAGAATGAGCCAGCCCTCCAGCACCCTCATTGAGCGGCCGCCCCTTCCCTGCCTGCTGTCCTCTGGGTTTCTTGTTATGTGGGACAGACACCACTTACGTGCTTGTGTACATGCCTCTGTGTATATTTATATCCAATATGGTACAAAAATGATCGGCCAATTGTAAATGAGTTTCACAATGTCTTTGCATTTGTTTTTGAGTTATGAGGCCCTAAAACCAGATTTCTTTCAATATATTTATATGATGAATTTAATTGTTTCATTGGCTTCTACATTCTCCTTTGGTTTTTTATAGGACAAATTACTAAAGAAAAAGCCTCGTCTTTGCTGGCAGACCTCTTTGGATACAGATGGGGAAAATGTGTATATAAAGATAGGAACTGATATTTTGAACAAATTCCATAGGGAAATTTTATTGAGTTTTGAATGAATTACAAAATACTAGCCTTGATATTTGGTAAAAATGCAATTTTTATTAGAGGTTTTTACTTTTGGTTTCTATTTACTCTGTAAAATATTTCTTATAATGTATCATTAACGAAGAGACTGGTTCTGTAGTAAAATTTTAAAAGAACATATTGGCTTTCTCTTTAGACATTGAATCCAATGATATATCTTGAGTCTTTAAGAACGAAACAGTGAATCTGGAATCTTACCCAAATTGAATCTTTTCCATATACATTTGTGTCTGGTTACATATTAAGGGAGATTACATCAGAACTGAAAACTCTCTCTAGTCTCAAAATTTGTACTTAAAAAAAAAAAAAAAAGCAGTGATTGCTGTGGCTTCTCCAAGTATGTCACGGAATATACGTGGAATTCATCGCCGTGTTTTTTCAAAGTCTGACATCCCAACAGCTGCCCATTACTTATAAACCCAAGGGTCTATTTCCTGATGGTTATTCAAAGTGTTTTTACACTTGCAGATTAATCTTCTAACAGCTTTTATCATGTGGCAATACAGCTAAGAATTTGATGCTATTAAATCACTCTTCATTTAAGATTATAGATGCAGCCATCAAAGCTCTGGGGGAATCTGGGAGGAAAACTACAGAACCGTAGGACAAGTAGGGCACAGAGCGCATTGCCGTCGGAGGGTGGAATGCAGGCCAGGGCTGTGCATCAGGAGACTTCAGTTCTAACCATAGCTCTCTTTGTGACCGCGTGTGTGACCTTGGGCTACTTACTGACAAGCTCGTGCCTCAATTTTGTCTAAGATAAGATGGGGCCAGAACTAGCCTCTAGCACAGGTACCTGGGAGACAGTCTAGTCGTTCACTCCAACCCAAAATGAATCAGGGCCACAACATTTTGTGAGAGGATTTTCCATTCTCTACTTGAACATGGTGACCATGGACATCACCTCTCCCTGAAGAAGCCCGTTCTAAATCCAAGCATTTTTATTTTTATTTATTTTGCGTGAGAGAGAGAGTAGGGGCGGAGGGCGGGAAGACAGAATCCCAAGCAGTTTCCACTGTCAGCGTTCAATGTGGGGCTTGAACTCACGAACCGTGAGATCATGACCTGAGCCTAAATCGAGAGTCAGACGCTTTACCAACTGAGCCACCCAGGAGCCCCTCAACAATTTTAGTTGTCAGCTACTCATTTAGGAAATATCTAGCATAGGCACCTTCAAAGCAACAGAAGATAGATTAGAGGTTGTCAGGGAGTGGGGAAGAAGGGAAAAGAGAGTTGCTGACTATGGTCTTAGTCGAACGTAGAGCATATTATCCAAGTTTTACAGCAGAAGAAACAGTCGTTAAGGTTACATGGCCAGGAAGGAGCAGTCTAAGGATCTGAACCGAGACCCTGAACCTCAGACCGTAGGTGTCCTCTGGTCCACACTGCCTTCACTGTTGTCATTGTCTGTGGTGCTCTTCTTACTGTGTTTGAAGCTGGCCTGTACAGGGAAGGCCAAAACATTTTCACCAAGATTGTTAAATCCAGACACTAAAGTCAGTTAATGGGACCTGACATAGCATTATTTGTTTTGGCAGCCACAACACACTGTTGATTCATGCAGATCTTATAATTAATCAAACTTACTCCTCTCACATCTGTTTTATACATGCTATTCTTTAATTTAAATTTTTTAATGTTTATTTTTGAGAGAGAGAGAGCAGGGGAGGGGCAGAGAGAGAGGGAGACACAGAATCTGAAGCAGGCTTCAGGCTCTGACCTGTCAGCACAGAGCTCAACATAGGGCTTGAACTCACGAATGGTGAGATCATGACCTGACCTGAAGTTGGACGCTCAACCTACTGAGCCACCCAGGTGCCCCTATACATGCTGTTCTTAAAACAGGTTCCCTCCTCCCATTTCTAAACTTGTGAGACTGGTGTTTTGGATTTAAATGCAAGAATTTAAAATATATCCCTATTTAAATACATATTGTTCCCCCCTCTTATGGTTATTTTGAATCTTGACTCTGGCACATACCATATTTATTATTTCTTTCATCATAAAATGTCCTAATTGTAAATCAAAATGACTTTGACTCCCTTATCCAAGTTATTGATAAAAATGCTGGAAAGGACTGGGTCACAGACGGACACCTGACTGTTTACCGGGTAGTCTTTCCCTAGCCTTACTCAGTAACGACCAGCACCTTCATATAGTGTTTATTCTGTTCCAGAAACTGTTTCAGTGCTTTATACATTGAATCTCATTGAGTCCTTACCACACCCCTAAAAGGCGTCATTGTCCTAATCCTCACTTTATACACGAGGGAATGAAGCAGAGTTGTTAAACTACTTGCCAAGTCACATGGCTGCCAAGAGGCAGAAGCAAGATTCAAACCTATGCACTTCCAGAGTCCATATTCCTAAACCCTCTGCTGTACTGCTGCTGGTATCAGCCCAGGATTCTAGTCCATATTGGGATAGGAAAATATAAGGGACTTGATTAATTCTGATCAGTGAAACTGTTACTATGATTCTTTGTGTACCATTGGTGGCAACATATGAAATGCCAAAGGATTTGTGCCTTTGTATGTGCTGTGTCTTCTCCCAAGAAACTTAGGTTCTTTTTTTTTTTTTTAATAATTTTTTAACACTTATTTATTTTTGAGAGACAGAGAGACAGAGCGTGAGCAGAGGAGGGCAGACAGAGAGGGAGACCCAGAATGTGAAGCAGGCTCCAGGCTCTGAGCTGTCAGCCCAGAGCCTGATGCAGGGCTCAAACTCATGAACCGTGAGATCATGACCTGAGCCGAAGTGGGCCGCTTAACTGACTGAGCCACCCAGGCACCCCCCCAAGAAACTTAAGTTCTAAACTCCTGTTCTTTCATGTCTTCTCAAAAGATATTTCTATTTCCCCAGGCCCACTTAAATATTCCTCTTTTATTACCTCTGCACTTTGTACAAACGTTCATGGCATGTTGAAATGCATTTCAAAACTGAGCAAACCACAAACATTTACAGAGCACCTAGCATGCAGTCTGGCATCATGCTGGGTAATGGGACTACAGACGTGAGCAGCCATCTAGCCCACAGCCGGCCAGGGAGAGCCACCACGTGAGCATAGGCCTGGTGCCTGCCACGTTGTCGGTGTTCTGCAAATGTTGTGGAAGAGCTAACTGGAAGAGAATGAATACCAAGAAAATCTTTTAAGATGTTCAAATTGCATCTTTAAACTGTTCTTGTGGTTTAGATTAAAAGAGGACTATTTTTTTAATGTTTATTTAAAAAAATTTTTTTTAATGTTTGTTTTTTGAGAGAGAGACGGAGAGACAGAACATGAGTGGGGGAAGGGCAGAGAGAATGGGAGACACAGAATCCGAAGCAGGCTCCAGGCTCCGAGCTGTCAGCACAGAGCCCGACACGGGGCTCGAACCCACAGACTGTGAGATCATGACCTGAGTGGAAGTCAGACACTTAACCGACTAAGCCACCCTGTGGCCCTATTGTTTATTTTTATTTTGAGAGAAATAGAGTATATCGGGTGAGGAGCAGAGAAAGAGAGAGAAGCCCAAGCAGGCTCTGTGCTCTCAGTGCAGAAGCTGACACAGGGCTTGAACTCAATAACCATGAGATCATGACCTGAGCCGAAATCAAGAGTCAGATGCTCAACTGACTGAGCCACCCAGGCACACCAAGAGAGGACAAATTTTGACCATCATGGCTGTTTACATAATGAAACTATAGGGTCCCCGGCCTTTACCTTGGCGTTTTGGTCAGCTCAGGCTAAATTATGCTGTGGGAATAGCATGAAAATCTGTGTAGCTCATAACAGAATTTATTTCCTGCTTATAATGCCTGTCTGTCTTGGGTTATAAGCAGCTTTGCCCCATGCTTCAGGACCTTGGCTAAAGGATTGGCCCCTATCTGGGACATAAATACTAGTCTTATGGAGGAGGAAAAGAAAACAAATCTCCACAGAAAAACCCATGCCTGTAATTTTTAGTGGCTTTCAAACTCTGTATTATGTTTAGTCCAACAATCTGATGGCTATTTACATGTATTTTCTTGACTTATGAATATTACATGTTCCCACAATAAAGTCAAGTTACTGGCACACCCAAGAGAAACTTTGAGATTGACTGACGGGGTCTTTTTAATTATTCAAATTTAAAAAATTCTATTGTACCATAAGTCATCACTGTGTTACGCATATTTCTCCATGCGACTTCTGTTTTCTAAATAGCAGTTTATCAATTAGGAAAAGAACTTCGCAATTAATTTGACTTTTTATTGTGTAGAAGTATTTCAGTGTATGTTCATTGTGCTTTTACCAAGCAAAATAACCACTTAGCAGATTATAGCAAAATGAATATAGCAATTATTCATGTACTCTTTACTATACAGTTTAGGAGTTAGGATGAATGATTCATTGCTAACGTATTTCTGTCTTCCTACATGCAGCAACAAAATATATGGATGCTAGTTTTCTAATTAAAAACCAACAATTTGGTGCATAATACATTTTAATAAAGTGGGTTCTTGACAATTGGGAAACTTATAGACTGATGATGTTGTAATAGAAGGTAGCCCTGTTTCCTTTGAGCTTTTATATGAATAAAGAAGATATGCAATTCACATTTCTGCCACGAAGAAGATACATTTTTCAGATCTTCCTTTCAGAGCTGCCAAAGTAGTGGAGCCAGGAGGATGGGAGAGGTATATGAAAGAAAATAAGTTGTGGTAACTGGCTTATTTTTCATTGAGGATCTAATTATAAGGAATTGGACTTCACCAAATCGGACATGGATGATGATTTCCTAGGAGGATGTTGTGGAATGGGACGCAAGATCTTTTTCAGAGGTTTGGGGAAAATAGAATGTCTTTTCACCTGTGTGGGCTGTTTGGTATTGGCTTCACTAGGCACTGGCCGCCTTGCTAGTGTGCTCAGTATGGGACAGCGCTGTGTGGGAGCAGCAGCGCAGAGAGTCTTCCCAAGCAGGGAAAAGCATCTAAGTGGGGGTGGGACAGGTGAATTGAAGGAGCAGGAACCACCAGTGACAGTAGTTATGTGCACAGGAGTTGATCAGACAGGCTAGAGATAGATAGGTAAGTAACTAAGCAGGAAGAAAAGAGAGTTTGAAATGACAAAAAGGATAGTAAACACTATCACTTTCTCCTCGAAGTGTTCTGAAGATAGTTGTCACAATGTAAGAATACAGGCAGATACACATGACTGTTTAGGCAAATAAATCTATGGTATTTACAGTTTCAAAGAAATATGTGTAGACTTTGAAAGAATTCCTATGAAGTCTTAAGACCTTGCTTTCCACCTCCCCCTCCCCCAGCTTTGCTTAACTACAGCTATGGCATTGGATTTTCATTCCTTTCTTATTTTCTTTTAAAGTTTGTTTATTTACTTTGAAAGAGGGAGGGGGAGGAGCAGAGAGAGAGGGAGAGAGAGAATCCGAAGCAGGCTCTGCACTGTCAGCGCAGAGCCTGATGTGGGGCTCGAACCCACAAACCATGAGATCATGACCTGAGCCAAAGTCAGATGCTCAACCGACTGAGCCACTCAGGGACCCCATTCCCTTCTTAGTACACTAACATTTATTGAATTCTCACTTGGAGCTTCGCACAATGTGATGCTCTTCTAGGTGTGAGGAACCGCTGGGTAAAAAATCCAGGCTTTGTGGAGTTGGGCAGACCCACTGAGACCACCAGTCTTTGGGTGTTTGCATTTGAGCCATGAGCGGGTGAGTGATCCCTCATTGCTCTGTCCCTGCTGTTATTTTACTAGTTAAGGAGGCCCTGCCATCTTGATTTTGTGTCCAAAGTATGGGAAAAGTGTTTCTCACCCTCCTTTTAAATGCCACATTTCAACTGCACACAATGTGCCCAGTGTTGTTCAGATGGTAAGAAGACACGTTGACATTTGGGGGGATTCCTTACCCGCCTTATTTCCTTGAGAACCAAATTTGGAAGCTCTTGCCAACCTTACAAACATCCAATGGAATCCCTGCTCATATGCATATTTTGGGTGCATCAGTATGTTTGTCATTTCTCCTTGGAAACGGTTTCTCACACCCACGTTGCAAGTGTGTGATCTGTGATTATATCCTCTGCTAGTTTGCAGTGTCCTCTTTGCCTGGAGCAAGGGCTGAGAATATGATTTAGCTTAGAGAGATGATAGAAAATGTGGTTGTTAAAGTGATCTTTCAGACGAGTCTTTTTATATGTGTGCAGTTACTGTGCTGGGTGCAACCCATGACTCCCTTCTTCCAAAGCAATGGATTAGGTTTGAACCTCAGAATCATAGTATTGAATGGACATAGAAGACACTGGCCCAACTTTTTAAGCCCTCGGGTATCATTTAATCTTAAAGGGGAGCCTCCACCCTGTGTTTGAAGATTTTGAGGAAAAAACACATAATTACTGTGCTCAGTGACTAGCCTTTCAGTGTGTGCAGCCTTTTCTATAATTAGAGCTTCTCTCTTCTGCTTTGGTTTTGGCTTCACAAAGTGACTAAGAGGCCTGTTGTTTTGTCTTGATCAGTAAGGGGAATATTGGGATGTCGTGACTTAATTAGCGGTGTTGTTTCTGGTCTCTTTCAGCCCTAGCTTGTTGAGGAAGTCCCTTCTGTATCACTATATTCTCAGACATGCTAGATTACAATGTATATGTTTCTTTGATGTTTAAGAATTAGTTCTTCTAAGTAAGGAGTTGAAAAACAGAAGGGCATTTTAAGCATTAAAACATTTCCATTTTCTGGGGCGCCTGGGTGGCTTAGTCGGTTAAGCGTCCGACTTTCGCTCAGGTCATGATCTCGCGGTTCGTGGGTTCGAGCCCCGCGTCGGGCTCTGTGCTGACTGCCAGCTCAGAGCCTGGAGCCTGTTTCAGTCTGTGACTCCCTCTCTCTCTGACCCTCCCCTGCTCACGCTGTCTCTCTCTCTCTCCTAGAAATAAAAAAAAAAATATTAAAAAAAAAAAATTTCCATTTTCTGAGGATGTTTTTCCAGGAGTTGCTGAGATGAAAAATGAGCTCTGAAAGACTTCCTTTGGGAACATAATGGCCCACCCTTAAACTTCCCCACTTGTTGGTAAATCCGATTTAATATATTAATATAATATATTATCTTTGAATATGAGAAAAAATAATTGCGTGGAACAGTGTGAGTTTTTAAATAGCAAAATGGATTGAATAGAAATTGTAAACCTGTTTTTACACAATAGAAATAAAAAGATCAGAAACCAACAGTATTAACGTTTAGTCAGACATGACGATCTGACTAAACTATATGCTTATTCTATTTCCACATGTGGAAACTCTACCTCACTTTAAAAAAAAATTTAATGCTTATTTATTTTTGAGAGATAGCATGAGCACAGAGGGGCAGAGAGAGAGGGAGACACAGAATCTGAAGCAGGATCCAGGCTCTGAGCTGTCAACACAGAGCCTGACACAGGGCTCGAACTCACGAAACATGCAATCATGACCTGGACCGAAGTCGGACACTTAACCGACTGCACCACCCAGGCGCCTCTCTATCTCACTTTTTAAATTGAGAACTTAAAACAAGATCTGAAGGATAGTTAATGGAGAGAAAGTTTGGGAGAGAAACTTATGATGTAGTATAGGGTTGTGGTTAAAATTAATATGGAGAATTATTAGTGAATATTGTTTCATGAAAGTCTGAGTGAAAAAGAATCAAGAATCTTTGAGCGCTTGACAAGGAATAAAATTGAAAAGGAAATAGCAAAGATGCACTACTAAAACAAAAAGGAAATCCTGTAGAAAATAAGGTGTCAATTCCTTGGAGAGGATTACAGTGATGTATTAAAATTTTCAGAGTCCCATCAGTGATTTGATTAGACACAGCAGGTGGTAAAGGAAATAGTGGAGCTCTAAGTAGGCAAAGGCACAATGGAAAAAAAATGGTGTGGATAAAAAAAAAGAGAAGTGTTGTTAATGTCTCTGGGCAGGTGTGCTTTATATGTAAATACCTTTATCATAATAAAAGAGCACATGTTGAGAAAAGAATAAAAAGTAAATACTCCTTAGCATTTATTTTTATTTTTAATTGAAGTGTAGTTGACATACAATATGATATTAGTTTCAGGTGTACAACATAGTGATTCAACAATTCTATACATTACGAAATGCTCACCATAGTAAGTATGGTTACCATTGTCGTCATACAAAGTTATTATGATATTATTGACTGTATTCTTGTGCTGTGCTTTTTCATCCTCGTAACTTATTTATTTTATAATTGGAAGTTTATACGTCTTAGTATTTTTTTATAACTCAGTATTTTTTTTATTATCAGGGGATAATAGAAAGGAGTTTATCAGCTAGTGCTTTTTTTTTTTTTTTGGCTGCTTCTGTTGATGATTTCATGGTGACGACTAATTAGGGCAAGGGGTAGAAGACTTGTGTTAGTAAAGAACTATTTATAATATAAGATAGCAGGTTATGGTAGTGTGGTTGTCTAAAATACTAGCTCCCAAAGCTGTCCACATCCTAATCCCCATGGATTTGTGTCAACGTACCTTATTACCTTACATTACTATATATGGTAAAAAGGACTTTGCAGAGGTGATTAAGTAAAGGATCTTGTTATGAAAAGTTATACCCTAAATGTAATCACAGGGTCTTTATAAGAGGAAGAGGGGAGGTCAGATCAGAGGAGCAGTCGTGTATGTGACGATTTAAGCAAGAGCGATTCCAAGAAGGGACCATGAACCAAGGAATGTTAGGAAACTTCTACAAGCTAGAAAAGGCAAGGGAATAGATTCTCTTCTAGAGTATCGAGCAAGAACAGCCCTGCCAACACCTTCGTGTTAGCGCAGTGAATCAGATTTCAGACTTCTGGCCTCCAGAACAGTAAGAGAAGAAATTTACATTGGTTTAAGCCATTAAATTTGCTACAGCAGCAGTAAAAACATACGGTAGTAATTTATAGAGAGGTCTCAGCATAACCAACTTTTACAGTGAATGTCTGTGAGCTTTCCTTCAACTCTAAACTTTGAAAATGCCACAGATTTTCAAAAATTCTGGTTCTGTGTTGTTACATTCTGTGGGTCGACAAATTCATTTCTCCAAGGTTAGGAAACTTGGATATGGACTTGGTTTAAGGCTGTAATGAAAAACTCATTTCTCTTCCCACCATGTGTCTTTACTCCTCATACAGAACACTTCACTTCTAACACTTCTCATCACAAAATGTGTGGGATTTCCCCCACCCCCCATGCCAAGCAGTTCTCCATAATACCAGCCAGGTGTCCTACAGTGTAACTCAGTCCTGACCCTGGCTACTGCAAGAGAGTATCCCGTCCCACAGGTGAATGGTTCAGTCCCACGAGACTGCCCCCCAACTTGAGACTCCAGTTGCAAGTAGCAGGTCCCTAGGTACCCACAACTTTCGTCTGACGTGGCTACAGATTGGAGGTCCCCGTGACTTCCTCCTCAGTTTGAGTTAATTTTCTAGAGTGGCTCACAGAACTCGGGAAACACACACATTTACTAGTTTGTTAAAAGATAAGATAAAAGATACCTATGAACAGCTAGATAAAGAGATAGAGTGAGGGCTCGGAGGGTTCTGAGTGTAGGAGCTTCGGTCTTTGTGGAGTTGGTGTGCTTCTCCCTTCTGGTGTGCATCTGTTCACCAAGCCAGCTCACTGAACCCTGTACTGTTGGGATACTTATGGAGGCTTCATCATGAAGCCATGATCAATTATTAACTCTGTTTCCAGCACCTCTCTGGAGAGGTGGGAGATGGAGGGGGGGCCAGTGGGGCTGAAAGCTACAAGCTTCTAATCATGGCTTGGTGTCCATGGTGACCAGGCCCCATGCAGGAGCCCTCCAGATGCCCTCCTAGAGGCTCTTCATTAGAACAAAAGATGCTCCTAATGTTCTTATCACTTGGGAATTTTGTATGGTTTTAGGAGCTGAGTTCAGGACCCAGGGGCCGAGACCAATACAGATGTGTCTTACTGTCTCCCAGAGGCTGTCTATGTTGGGTATGGTTTTGTAGACAAATGCTTTCCACATAAATACCCTCATTTTCTCTCCTAAGAGGAGTTTTATTTCTCAATAATGAGAAATGAGGAAGCTGAGGCATGATGAGATGAGTGACAGGCTCAGAGTCAGTGCGACTCAGAACTCCCGCCCCGTGTCTTAGGAAAATCCGAATCTGGTGTTCTCTCTCCCCATTAGGCCTGTGCATTTCTGTCTGGGGACCCCATTGTGTTGAGAAAGCAATGATGATGTGATGAAAATTTCACAGAGCCCATTCTTTCCACTTTAATGAGAAAAGGAAAGGTGAAAAGGCATTCCTGGTTTGGAAGTAGAAACACTCTTGCTTGGGGCTCTCCGGTAGCCAGCAGGAAGACCCTTAGAAGTGTCATCTCTTCCCATCTCCTTGCTGTGCTGGGTTTCAGCTGTCCTGATTTGGGTCAGAATGTATTTTAATAATAACAAGTTTGTTATTAAAATAAAATCTTTTGTTGTGACTAATATTTTAAAGATGTAATAGAATATAAAAGTATTTGTCATCCACGGGGATAATAAGAAAAATGAGAGCTGATTAGTTTGGGTTCTCTCTGTGAACACCGTGTCATTTGTCCCAAGAAGGGAGCCTGTCTGTTTCTGTTCTGATTCTTCCTTTAAACCCAGCTTTAATGACCCTTTTCATTATCTGCAGCCTTTCTCCCTGGCCGCCTCTTGTGCCGATTTTGCCTTCCTGACTGTGTGTCTGTAGGTTCTTATCACTGCATATATTCACCTTTGGTTCTTCATCCTCCCTTCCATCTCTCTTTATTTTTCTTTAATGTTACTTTATTTTGAGAGAGAGAGAAAGAAAGAGAGGTTGGGGGAGGGGCAGAGAGAATCCCAAGCAAGCTTCACGCGGTCAGTGCAGAGCCCAAAGTCAGCCCTGAACCCAAGAACTGTGAGATCATGACCTGAGCCGAAAAGTCACATGTTGGACGCTCACCCAACTGAGCCACCCAGGAGTCCCTGGAGTGTTTTTGACTTACTGAAATGTTTACGTTTCTCTCGTTAGATCATCTGTCTTTTCTTAATAGCTTCCGCATTTTATGTTTTACTTAGAAATTAGGGTAATCAGAAATTTGCCAAATGTAGTAAATTAAAATATAAGACACCAGTTAAATTTTAATTTCTGATTAGCAGTGAATAATTTCTTAGTATGAGTAAGTGCAACAGAATACTTGGGACATACTTATTCAAAAGGGGAAAAAAACGCACTTGAAAGACTTTTTTTTCTCATTCCAAAGTTATTTTTTAAAACTCAAGTGTTCTTCTAGAGCATTCATGGTTTGTTTTTTACAAAGAAGTTTTTGATATATCTGGATTTTCTTTTTTTCTTTCTTTTTCTTTTTCTTTTCTTTTTTTTTTTTTTATGGAAAGAATAAGATGGAGAGCAAGTGTTTTTTTCTCCAAATGACCAGTATTGTCCCAACATAGTGCATTGAATAATCCATCTTTCTCGCACTGATTTAAAATGGTATTGGATTTTCACTTTAAAACTGAAACTAGGAAGTAGGTACACAAGATGAGAACTATTACCAGAGTTATCTTTGTCTCTAAGAGAAGAATGTAGGTTTCTTCTTTTCTCCAGTAGATTTCTTTTTTTTTTTTAATGTTTTATTTATTTCTAGGAGAGAGAGAGAGAGACAGCGTGAGCAGGGGAGGGTCAGAGAGAGAGGGAGTCACAGACTGAAACAGGCTCCAGGCTCTGAGCTGGCAGTCAGCACAGAGCCCGACGCGGGGCTCGAACCCACGAACCGTGAGATCATGACCTAATCGAAAGTCGGACGCTTAACCGACTAAGCCACCCAGGCGCCCCTCTCCAGTAGATTTCTGCTTAAACTCTAAATTTAAGCAGGTTGGCCAGAAAATACTTGTGACCCTATATGAAACAAATAACTCAGAGGCGCCACAACTAAGCTCCCCTGAAGAACAGTCATATGTTTCTTAAGAAAAGCCCACAGGAATCGCTGGACCAGAAGTGTCATCTGGTTTACAAAATCCTTCACTTCTCTGATGAAATCAGCCAACTGAAAGTTATGCCCTCCATCCCGAGTTCTCGGTCACTGGCACAGGTCGCTCTTCTAAGCAGCCTGAAGAAACTGGTGGAAGAGGAAGGGGATTTAATATAAATTTAATGCCATTTCTGGTCTCCTCAGAGAATATTTAGATAGGTTAAAAATTCTCTTTCCTTTTTTTTTTTTCCTGATGCAAGAACAACAAAGGATGTTTAATTAATAAAAATCTTTTTAGGCCAAACTGCCTCAGAATAAGATGGATTCATTGGTTTTCCTTTTTCCTTTTTTCTTTTTTTAAGACAACAAGTCATAAGCATCTTGGTTTGCAGGCCTTGCCAATAACCCCTCTTTCTCTCTGAGAGCTCAGGAGACATCTTCTCAGGCAAGGATTATCCCTAATGGGTTCCTTACCTCAGGGCTCTTCCGGTTAGGTTGGGAAAACAGACATATATAAAAAATAATTACCACACAGTGTGAATAAAACCTTAAAAGTGTGTTCCTCTGGGAGCTCAGGGCTGCAGTGTTTTTGCCGGGCCTCTGCCATGTAAGACCTGACTAAGACCTTGCCTGGGCTGCACCTGTAAGGACAGCCTTCGTAACCAGTCGGAACACATTTGCTAAACCCAACCTCCATAGTAGTTTAATGATGTTAAATGATGCCTTGAGGGATAAATTTAGGGGAATAACTTCTGTTTGTGTTTCTAATCAAGTGATTAGTGTTATTGAGTTTTTCTCTTGATGCACATATTAGAATTGAAAGGAATCATTTGCTGGTTAGACCTATTCTGTTTCTTCCTTTAAGTCTACTGTTACAGGACCACAAAGCGAACTACAAAGGGCAAAGGAGGCCCGGGGGAAGTGAAGACATCTATACCAAAAGAAACTATAATTTGATCAAAGGAGTTTCCTGGGACTTCAACCAGACAGTCTTAGACTGTAGAAGAAGGTTGCAAATTATACGTTACTGCCAACATTTTAAAATCATCTTCTGAGTTGTAAGCCCCAAATTTGTAATGATAATCATTGTTATTACCACTTCTTACTGAATATTAAATACTCACTATTAGACAGTCATCTGCTTAAACACTTTGCAGACATTGTCTCATTTACTCTTCAGGATGACCCTAGAAGGTAGATATTATTATCCCCACTTTATAGATGACAAAATTAAAACATGGAGGGGTTAACTACTTTTCCTTCTTTTTTCCCTTCCTTCCTTCCTTCCTTCCTTCCTTCCTTCCTTCCTTCCTTCCTTCCTTCCTTCCTTCCTTCCCTCCTTCCCTCCCCCCCCCTTGCCTACTCTCTTTCTTTCTTTCTTTGGATTATTTTTCCATAAAATCATGTTTGCAAGTTGTAAAGCCCATATTTAAACCCAGGTTTAACTCAAGTTCATGTTCTGAAATACTGCCCTACACTTGCAAGGCTACTTGGGACTTACCATCAGGGTAGACTGAAAGCATAATCTTTCCTATTTAAAATTAATTCAACCCTTTATTGCTCCAAAATAACACACCTGCCAGTTTGCTGTATATCCTGCCAAAGCCAAATGAAATTTTTTCTTTCTAGAAACTGGAGGTCTGGGGCTTGATTTAATTTCCTCCATGAAAAATAGGCAGGTTTGAGGAACAACTCTTACAGAATTAAATATTACAGCTCTAAGTTCACCGAATTGGAGAAAATAGTTAAGAAAATACAAGAATATTTATAACATTTATACATCCATAAGCAGCCTTCCATCCATTGAGAAGAGCCTTCTGTAGAGCAAAGCTATGAGGTTGATATAATACTTCTCAAACTTTTAAAAGCCTTTATCACAATATCATTGCTGAAATCGAGTGGCCAAAAATGCACTCATGATAGAAGAAATCATCATAAAGGAAGAATACTGTAAAAGATCTCCGTGTTCTGGTCTCTATATTCCCACTGTAATTTATACCATAACTTGATACAGCTTTCAGATTAGCTGTACAAGTGCCTTCCTCTGACCATATAAGAAGACAAGCATACTTTTCTATTTCCAAGGTTTTATAATTGCTTCAAACAGCAACTAAACATATTGGCTAATTCCTCTCAATAAGGACAGCTTTCTGCCAAAACCAAATTCACTGTTTTTATCAGTCAACCTTCAGTGTCTTTTGGTAGAAAAAAATCTTTTGAGATCTTTTAAAAATCAACAATCAATAGGTCAAGTGAGTATTTTCATGGGGTGCATTTTAATTCAGTCTCCTCCTAGAAAGCCCATAGCATAGAGTCTTGCTAAAATTGAAAACATTAAGTGACATCGACATCAGAGTTTTCCAGCTTAGAAATCAGTGGTCATCAGTTCCTGCCTGAAAACCTTCTATGATACCGTCGCCTCTTATGGTATTTCAATCAAGTATCCGTTGATACATTTGAGACTTTAGAGAAAACTTTCAAAGGCTGAAATCTAGCTGAAACCTAGCTCCAAGTAGACAAAATTATCTGGGAATGAATACATGTCAGGTTTTTGGTTTTCATTATAAAATGCATTTTGTCTCTTCTGTGTCAGGACTCTAACCTGACCGAAGATGCTCCTTTCAACCAGTAACATAGAATGCTTCTCAGTGATTCCAGTCTTGAACGATTTGCTCTTAAGTTATTGTCAAAAACCAAGCTGATACATTTGATATTTAAATAGCATTAATTAAGTCGCTTGTTTCCAGATGTGAGTAATCATTGGCATCACCTGGAAAGCTGTTTAAAACCTCAGTCTGATTCAGTAGATCTGAGACCTTGGAATTAGTACTGTTAAAACTTCTGACATGATTTCATTAGCTAGTTTTGTAAAACTGCTTTTAGCCTTTCAAATGTGTTACACAGATTACTTTATGTAAAAATACACACCGTCTCACTTATTAAGTATACCCCTAGCAAAGCGTTTGTTCTGATGAATTGGCATGCTTCCTTTTTTTTCTTTTTCTTTTTTAAAAATCTACTGGCAGCTGTGTAACTCATCTCTGTTCTTTTCCCTTGGGTACTGGGGTGCTCAGAGGTTAAGTTCCACATATACTTAAAGTAGGAGCTTTTCTTAGCTTTGGACTTCTTTTTCCCCCCCCTCATCCTAATTACATTGTATTTGCGCTTTACTGTCAGTTTAAAGGTTTTATTGTACTTAAGACTTTTTATTGTTATCTCTTTAAGATTCTTTAAAAACGTAGGTCATGTTATAAATAATAAACAAGATTTAGAGCAGGAATAGAGAGGACTTATTCCAAAGATTTGGAGGATGAAATCATTACATTTTTCATGTCATTTGGCTATGCTACTATGCCAGAGGCCTGGCATGTTGGACTGACATTATGTCTGCAGAATTATGTTATGATTGTGATATAATGAAGCATTTACAGACTTTAAGATTTCAACAAAGTACATATATAAGTACATATTCCTGTAACGATGTAGTATATTATTTCTCATGGAAATATGGATAAAGCTGACAGCTAAAAATGTTTTTCAGGTTACTGAGTACCTGATATGTAAATGTAGATCATTGATATATACCTACTCTAAGAAGGGTTTCATGAGTGCTCTAAAGATTTGATAGAATTTAGCGAGATGAAATAAATTAGAAACGTGCAGAAAAGAAGACAAAGCATGAACGGTCTGGTTGGCACAACAAGAGCTGTATGGTCTTGCGAAGGCAGGCCAAACTGAACTTTCTAGCAACCTACATGAAAAGGACAATTCCCTGCTCAGATAAGCAAAACGTTCCTGGGAAATGTATCTAAAAAGATTTCTACTTCCTACAGGATCTCATGGAGAATCACCTGTTCTCTTCATTGATACAGTTGCCATCTTGGGAGACCAGTAACTTACTATGCAATACAGATTTTTACATGAACTGGTTAAGATAAGTGCATTTCCCAGCCTCATGAAAAAAGGAGGTCACCATTTTCTCTCCCAGTCAGTGAACAGAACAGGTATTGAGAATGAGAAGAAATCTTTGGTGGGACAAAGTCAAAGGGAATATATTTTTTATATTTAGGATGCTATGTACCAATTTTTTTCTTTTTTATCTGGTACAACTAGGTCTGCTGCTAGCTGACCTTTTTGCCAATTTTTGCTGCCTTTTTGCCAATTAGAACAAAGGCCCCCTCTGAGCAAATCTGGCATCAGGGCTGGATTTCTAGTCCCTACCGTTACCTCCATCACCCCTCACCCCCACCCCTTCTCTCCTCCAGTCGTGTCCCAGGACCCTCATGGACTATACACTGCACAAGAGCAGGTAGAGGCCAGGAAAATAACCTGGACATAAGAATCAGTTAGACAGTTTCAGAAATAGCCAGATAAGTAGCTTTATGTTTCACACTTTTTTTTTTTTCAACTATTAGAGTTTTACACAGTGCTTCCTAAACTTGATTATGTATTAGAATCATCCAGGAGCTTCTCAAAAATGCAGGTATCTGTATCCTACGACCCCATTTTCTTATGCTGTCATCCAGGAATTGAAATTCAGGAAGCTGCATTTCAACAAACACCAGAGGTGGTTTGAATTTGAGGAAAGCCAGCAGAGGGGTAAATAGCACAGGTTTCAAAGTCATACAGATAGGGTTTCCAATTCACTGCAATTATTTTAAGTTGTGTAATCTTGAGTAAACTAATCTTTCCTTGCCTCTGTTTCTTTTATTATAAAAATGACAATGAAAAATTTGGCCATCACAGGGTTATTTTAAGGATGAAGTGAGATTATACAGCTTACCGAGCACCTGGAGGGTAGTAAAGACTTAACAAATGCTAACTATTTAAGAATTCACTCACAATATACTTTCAAGGCTCTGTTCAGGGTAAGACCAACCCTTAGGAAAGTATTTCTTTTTTTTTTTTTTTTTACAAATAGTTTACTGTCAAGTTGGTTTCCATATAACACTCAGTGCTCATCCCCACAAGTGCCCTCCTCTGTGCCCATCTCCCCCCTCCCCCCCACACCCATCAGTCCTCAGTTTGTTCTCAGCATTCAAGAGTCTTTCATGGTTTGCCTCTCTCCCTTAGGAAAGTATTTCTAAGGATACTCTGTAGCACTTTCTCTTGTTTTGTGACACTTGTACCCACCCCCTCTTAGAATTTAAAAGTGCTTTCCTTTAGTATTTTGACACACCCCAAAAGAAATCCCTTGCTTACTTTTTTTTAATTTCTTTTTTTACATTTATTTATTTTTGAGAGACAGAGCACAAGTGGGGCGAGGGGCAGAGAGAGAATGAGACACAGAATCCAAAGCAGGCTCCAGGATCCGAGCTGTCAGCACAGAGCCCGACACAGGGTTCAAACACCAACTGTGACATCATGACCTGAGTGGAAGTCAGACACTCGGCTCAGGTGCCCTCTCTTACTTACTTTTTTGAAGTCCTCAAATACAGAGTAATCATCCTTTTTTTTTTTTTTTTTTTAAACATTGCCTACATCTTCATCACCATCCTGATTATACTATATCATATTCAGATCTCATCAGCCCATTTATCCAGTTTGCCAAATATTGAAAGTAGTAATTTTTTAAGAAAGTTCCCCTTCAGTTCTACCATTACAGAATTATGGAAAACTGAATTATAAACTCAAAGCTGCCTGATAAACTTGGAGAGAACTGAGGTAGGGGAGTGCTTTAAATTAAGACACTAAAGACCCATTTATGAGTGCCTGGTAGGCTCAGTCGGTTGAGCGTCCGACTTCGGTTCAGGTCATGATCTCACGGTTTGTAGGTTCAAGCCCCGCGTTGGGCTCTGTGCTGACAGCTAGCTCAGAGCCTGGAGCTGGCTTCAGATTCTGTCTCCCTCTCTCTCTGACCCTCCCCTACTCATGCTGTCTCTCTCCGAAATAAATAAAACATTAAAAAATAGTTTAAAAAAGGAAAATAAAGTCCCAGTTTAAATGAACCAGACTTTAATTATGTCGCAGGATCAACTTAAAGATAATCTCACTAAATCCTATTAACTGAATGATGAATTTAAGCATTACTGTGTGCGAAATCAGTTTTTTCTATAGAGAGCAAAAAACTTACACCTCTACTCTTCTTGGATTCATAGTCTAGGGCTCTGTAAATTAGACTGACAAAAGACAGATTAACAAAAGAAAAACAGGGAAGTTTATTAACATGTGCATCATGGGTACATGTGGAAGCACTCAGTGATGCATAACTCAAAGAGGTGGTTAGAACTTGGGCTTATATAGCATCTTTAAGAAAAAGACAACACATATTTAGAGAAGTGATAAGTCAAAGGAAAGGAAAAGGACTTTGAGTTTCTAGGGCAGCAAATTGTAGAAAGGCAAATACATGGGGGGAACTGATGGAAAATAAGAGCTAGTTAGGAAGATTTGTTATATAGTTTACTTTGGTGCCAGTTTTGGGCTGATAAAGGTCTAGAATTATCTCCAATAATTAACTTTTGTCCTTCCTGGAAGAGAGGGGGAGACCGTTAAAAATTTATGTCTTGCTTTTAGGCAAATAGGAGGGCAGAGAGCTTTTCTTATATGTTTCTTTCCAATTACCTTCAGCTCAAAATAATCCTTATGCCAAAGTGGTATGTTCTGCTACCCTTCCTTCCCATTGAAGAATGCTAGGGTCATCTTATGAAATGTAAAGAGACATTAATCATTTTTAAAGAAATGTGAACATTTTTATATAATATTTCTGCCTCAAAGAATGCTTTTGAATCTACTACAAATTCAACATAGCTATCTCAAGTGAATGATATTTTGTCACTTGAAATATTAAAATAAAATTTTGCCCCAAGGACTCATAGCAGGTGGAATGCCAAAAAGTTTCTAAATAAAACAAAAATCCAGGTCCAGCATTTCAGTTATTATTTTCACTCCTCCTTTCCATTTTACTTGCATTATTTCTTTATTAAGTGTTTCAGGAAATATGTATTAGTGGTTCCAACCACCTCATCCATGGCTATTTTCCGCGTTCAATTGCACAATATTGTGATAAAGGATTTAATATCAGTATTAGTGACTCGAGAAGGAACACAAAAGAGGCTACTCACCGAAACATCTTGCTGGAAACTTAACCACAAAACACTTATGGAAATTACATGAAGATTGTTTAAAATAGTGTTAAAAATACAAGTTATCCCTCCCTCCCCCTCCCTTTTTAAACCTTTTCACCATTTGTAAGTGTACAGCTTGATGGTGTTAAGTGCTTTTACGTTATTATACACCCTCACTCTTTTGATGAAGAATCTAGTTCATCTTTGCACCAATAGATTCTAGAGGTGTAGAACCCTCCAAGAAAGAAGGGGAAGAGAGTGGAGGGGAAAGGAAGGTGGGAAGGTGGAAAGGAATGAGGGAGGAAGGCCATCCCAAGACAGCATTAAGAAAAAAATCAGTAATACTGCAGTTTATTTTTTATTTGAATATAGTTGACACACAATGTTACATTAGTTTTAGCTGTACAATATAGTAATTCAAAACTCTATATGTGACGCTGTGCTCACCAAGTATAGCTACCATTTGCCACCATACAACACTATTACAATACCATTGACTATATTCCTTATGCTGTGCCTTTCGTTCCCATGACTTAATCACTCCATAACTGCAAGCCTGTACCTCTTCCTCCCCTCTACCCATTCTGCCCATCCCCCGCACACACCTTCCCCCTGGCAATCATCAGTTTGCTCTCTGTATTATTAAGTCTCATTCTACTTTATGTTTGTTTATGCTTTCGTTTTGTTTTTTAGATTCCGCATATGAGTGAAATCATATGGTATTTGTCTTTCTCTGTCCTTCTCTGCCCTACTTATTTCACTTGGTATAAACCCCTCTAGGTCCACCCATGTTGTTGCAAGTAGTAAGAGCTCATTCTTTTTTTATGGCTGTATAATATTGTATATATTTACACCACATCTTCCTTATCCATTTTTCTATCAGTGGACATTTAGGCTGCTTCCTTATGGTGTCTATTGTAAATAATGTTACAGTAAACATAGGAGTTCATATATCTTTTTTAATTAGTATTGTTTCCCTATTGGATAAATACCCATATTGGATCATATGATATTTCTACTTTTAATTATTTGAGGAACTTCCATACTATTTTCCACAATGGCTGCAGCAATATACATTCCTACTGGCAGTTCAAAAGGGTTCCTTTTTCTCCACATCCTTGCCAACACTTGTTATTTCTCGTCTTTTTTCATTTTAGCCATTTTGACAGGTGTAAAGTGATATTTCATTGTGGTTCTGATTTCCCTGATGATGAGTGATGTTGAGCATCTTTTCAGGTGTCTGTTGGCCACATATATTTCTTTTTCGGAAAATGTTCCGGTCTTCTGCTCATTTTAGTCGGGTTATGTAATTAATTAATTTGACTTTTTGGTGTTGAGTTGTATAAGTTCTCTGTACATTTTGGATATTAATCCCTTATTGAATATGTCATTCACAAATATCTTCTCCCATTTAGTGTTCTGCCTTTTTGTTTTGTTGATGGCTTTCTTTGCTTTGCAAAAGCTTTTTATTTTGATATAGTCAAAGCAATCTTGAGAAAGAAGAATAAGCTGGAGGTATCACAATGCCAGATTTCAAGATGTACTATAATACAAAACTGTAGCAATCCAAACAGTATGGTCCTGGCACAGAATAGACACACAGATCAACAGAAGAGAATTAGGAGTCTAGAAGTAAACCCATGCTTATTGGCTCAATTAATCTATGACAAAGGAGGCAAGAATATACAATGAGAAAAAGACAGTCTCTTTAATTAATAGTTCTGGGAAACCTGGAAAGCTACATGCAAAACAATGAAACTGGACCACTTTCTCACGCCACACACAAAAATAAACTCAAAATGGATTAAAGACCTAAATGTGAGATCTGAAACCAAGAGAGCTTTTACTTCCTTTGCACACTCAGGTAGGGGTAGCTGACAGCTGTGAGTTCTCATGGCTGGGAAAATAATGGTGGCAGTGCTGGGGGCCGGGATTTTAAAGACTGTAAATATGACTGCGATTATATTGTGCCCTGACTATATTTGGACCCAGGCCTCTACTGTCTACACTCAAGGCTTGACGTTTCTTGAAATTTTGCATGGATAACATGCTGTAACAGAAACAGTCTCCCTGTCATCGCTGGCAAGTGGTTATTTAGCAACATTGATGTGTAGAGTAACAGACAATGACAAAGTCAAGGGCCTTCCAAGAGAAAAGGATATGCACACTACCATATATCACGAGGAGTGATAGCACAGGTCTTGAAGACAACGTGTTGCTACAGGAATTCAGAAGAAAGAGTAACTTCTGCAAGCTGGAATGCTTTTTGCTTAATTGTTACAATGACTCTGCATTCATTTAGTACAAATTTTAACTGAAATAATATGCAATAAAATGTCAATAAAAATCTCACTTAATGTGCAAAATCTGAAACGATCTTATGCACAAAATAGGGGCAAGGATTATATAATTTCAAAGCTAAGCTGCAAAGCTGTTTTTGTTAATGCAGCATGGTGGCTGCATTATAGGTAGAAGAGAAATATCCAACACGCTTTGTTAATCTTCTGGAAAAGTAGGTCTTGTATTATGAAAGCTGTGATCAGTGAGAGCTCCTCAGGAAGGCATTTCTTTGTTAAATGCACTGCCCTTGTATTCTAAGGCTTCTGATGTTCTTGAGGGCAGTGAATTTAATTGTTCTGCATCATTTTCTTGCTTGTCTGGAGGAAGCACTACTACTCTAGGAGAATAGAACAAACCTGGGGCGTCTGGGTGGCTTGGTCGGTTGAGCGTCCGGCTTTGGTTCAGGTCATGATCTCACAGTTCGTGAGTTTGAGCCCTCCATCAGGCTCGCTGCTGTTGGCATGGAGCCCGCTTCAGATCCTCTGTCCCTCATCTCTCTCTGCCCCTCCCACTTGCACTGTATCTCTCAAAAATAAACATTAAAAAAATTTTTTTTAAATAGAACAAATCTTCTTGGGGATGAAACGCAAATATCTCCCAAAATGTAAACCTCTTGTATGAAAGCTAAAGTCCCAGGCTCTCTCTCTAATGGCCAGAGATGCGAGATCACGGCTTGTGGAACACACCTCATCTTCACTTCCTAAGAACCAGACCAGTGCTGGAGTTGAAAATAGGGCCCCGTGTTGGTAAAATAGAAATATATTCCAGGCCTTTGCAAAATTTATTAAGAAAGTAGTCAATGGTTTAAACGATGACTAATCCCACCCAGAAGCGTGGAAAAATGCATTAAGTCTAACCATTTACTCGTCTGTTCATTAATAAAAAGAACAACCTTCAGATAATAGAGCTGAGTTGACCTGAAGGCGACACCATAGATCTTTCTGTCGAAATTCAAACAGTGACTTTATCGGACTATTTTTATGAATTAAGATAATTTGGGTCCCTCCTAAGTGCTGAGGGCTACTTTGGGTTTAAGAATGTCAACCCACAAGTAATTTTTTGGACCGATGCATGCCACTTTGACCAGCAGACCTTAAATGGTGAGTGGGAAAACGGAATACGTTAGACAACTTAAAATGCAGGAAAATAGTAATATAAAAGGTTGCTACCCTTTTGACATTTCACAGCATGTAAATTATATTATAAATGATATGCAAATTTATAGCAATTGCTTTATTCAAGACTTCAAAACTTTTGTAGTGGATTGGAACCTCAAAATACAGTATTTATAGCCAGAGCAAAGTCTTCACTTTCAATGCTGATTATTCCTTTCAGGCCAGAAAGGAAGCTGGGCTCCCAGTGGTAGATTTATGCCATGCCAAGGCAGTTGACCACTCTTTCTTTCCCATTCTCCACTGTCTTGCAGACCAGATGATGTGCTCCTGCATCGCACGCATGATGAGATTGTCCTCCTGCATTGCTTTCTCTGGCCCCTGGTGACATTTGTGGTGGGCGTTCTCATTGTGGTCCTGACCATCTGTGCCAAGAGCCTGGCAGTCAAAGCAGAAGCCATGAAGAAGCGCAAGTTCTCTTAAAGGGGAGTAGGCTTGTGGAAAGCAAAGCACAGAAGCTGCACCCGTCGGCACACATCTACCTGCAGAGCCTATTTCTTGGCGCAGGAGGTGGAAGGGCCTATGAGAGGTCTCTGAGAGGCTCCTCCCTCGATGGCAGCAGAGACCAGCACAACTGGAAGACTTGGAACCTCATAGATCATATGCCATGTGTTGTAGCAGTGGCCAAAGGGTCAAGCTCTCAACTGTATGGAGTAACCATTTCAGAAAATCCTATCAGAAGTTAATTTTCTTTGGAAAGTAACAGTATATAATTGTACAGTGTAGTATACAAACCATTATGATTTATGCTACTTAAAAACATTAAAAGAGAGTGGTCCGTGTTCTTTCCTATTTCTTTTTTTATGCTTAGAACACCATGGTTTTAAAGAAGGGGCTGGTGGGTTTCATTTGATTCTGCTAGATGAAACTTCTACTTAAAGATGAGGTCCCCTGCCCAAGTTTTGAGCTCATAATATGATCCCCAGTTTCCATTATTGAAGAATACCTTCTGACTCCTGCTTGAAAAAGGAAAACTGCATCATTAACTCAGCTTTCAGTCATTCCTGTGACTCTTCATCAAGGGACCCTCAAAGATGGGGAACACATATTCTCCAGCACTTCCCTTTGCCGCTCCATTATTTTGCACCAGATTATCTCTTAAGAGTGAGAGATGGTTCTGAACAAGGTCTGTCTTAGCTCTAAGAGCACTGTGCTCCTTTACTCACGTGTCCATGTTATGTTTGATGGATTTCATCTCTGTGCAGTAGAATGGACATGATGTGAAGGACATGTTTCAGCTCAGTTAAATGCTATTTTTGTTCCTTTTATCTTTTAGCTCAGAAAAAAAATATTGAAAATCAGCTCAAGTATTTTGTTTTTATTTTCTTTGTCCTTGCCTTGATGCCTTCAGTACTACATGAATGTTGCTGCGGTTGTTCAGTTTGCTTGGGCAAACCCGGAGCTGCAACCCAGAGCTCATCTGTGCTGCCGCTGAGCGCCCTGTGCCTTTATCACAAGGGCATCAAGGAGACCGTACTTCCTTGCATCTGGTGATAAACATAAATTCCAAATATCAGTCACAGGTATCAGTGAATATCACACTTACCCAGGTATTTACCAGACAGAATCAAACCTTTGTGTAGATGAGATGTGCATTTTTTAAAATGTTTTTTTATTTATTTCTGAGAGAGAGAGAGAGCGTGAGCAGGGGAGGGTCAGAGAAAGAGGGAGACACAGAATCTGAAACAGGGTCCAGGCTCTGAGCTAGCTGTCAGCACAGAGCCTGATGCGGGGCTCGAACCCATGAACTGTGAGATCATGACCTGAGCCGAAGTCAGACGCTTAACCAGCTGAGCCACCCAGGTGCCCTGAGATGTACATTTTAAGTGAAGGAATAATTGGATGATATGGTTTCTTTCTGCTTTTCTTCTATTATTCTTCAAACAAGCTTCTGTTAGAATAAAGGTGCATTGGAATTTAAGGACAGTACTTGTTCAGGGTTCTAAGAAAGATACATCTTAGTGAAATGATAGGCCCTGGGCTTTTAGGTCACATACTGTTTTCTCCTTAATTTTAGAATACAAGTAATTGAGAGAGCCATGGTCTTCTATGGAAGGGTGTTGGATGAGTATGACCACTTTTTCGAATCCAATGTTACAAGTTTCACTGTGAAAAAGGCCTTGAACACACCACTGACGACATCCTTTAAGGCAGCTCCATCCTCTGAGACTTCAGTGCCAGTTTCCTGTTGCAGCATCCCTGTTGTCTTAGCAACACCATGAGCCGATCTGAAGCACAGTGACTCGAGAATGGAAAGCCGAGAAAATCATCATCTTTGTGTTATACAGAGGGAGAGGAAGTCTCCTTTATCCATTTTATCTTAATCCAATAATCTATGATCAATCAGTTACAGAGAATAGATAAAAATAGTGCATGGACATATGTGGTGTCTTGGAAAAAAGGGAAATTGACATACATTGATCTGAGTTTTCATTTATCAGTTTGATACTCATACATTTATGTGATTTAATACCTCCATTTAGAAACCCCAAAAGTATACATGACTGTATTCTGTAAGTTGATTTTTTAAAAATATTGTTTTAATGTTTATTTTTAAGAGGGCAAGCAGGGGATAGGGAGAGAGAGAGGGAGCAGAGGATCCAAAGCAGGCTCTGTGCTGACAACAGAGAGCCTGATGCAGGGCTTGAACTCATGAACTGTGAGATCATGACCCGAGTTGAAGTCAGACGCTCAACCATCTGAGCCACCCAAGAGCCCCCATAGGTTCATTTTTCAAAAAGACGAGAAACACATTGAATTCATGAGGTCACATGTAGTTTTAAGGTCTTGCTTATAGCCAGTTAAATCTGAGGCTCTTTATACTTGTCATTAAAGCTAAAATCCAGAGGAACAAAGGAGAGTCAATTTTTAAGATTGTTCAAAAGGTAGAGAAGCTTAGCTTCTTAATATTTTAATTCTCCTTTTCATAGAAATGAGAAAATGGTCAAAGCTGCTGTAACAGCGACCCCAAAATATGATGGCTCACATGAGAGTTATTTCTTCCTCATAGCAGTCCAGAGGTAGCAGAGAAGTCCAAGGAAGCTCTGGTTCATATGGTAATGGAGGGACTCAGGATTCTTCTACCCTGCTTTCATTACCAAGGACAGGCGTTCATTCCGTGGTCAAAATTGGCTCCAAGAATCACATCCGCTTTGCGGCCTGTGAAAACGAGGAAGTTTTTTATTTTTATTTTTATTTTTTATTTTTTTATTTATTTTTTTTATTTTTATTTTTTTTTATTTGTGAGTACTTACTACATAGCTATACGTAGCTTCAAGGAAGTCTGGCCCATGTTTTCTTCAGCTAGATAGACACATGTTCTACTAAAACTCCAGGGGAAGGGTTCTAGTTCTCAAAGGAAAAGGGACAGAAAGACTACTAAAGGCTGGGACTGATGGATAGCTGCCAGTGCCCCATTCCTTATTGAAATTCTGAACAGGGCTTACAAAGATCCTTTGCCCCCCAGGAAATAAGCTCCTTGGTTAAACCTGAAATCTGCGGTCTTGGAGAAACTTACCCATTGTCACTCTGTGACCCCCGGCTTGGCCTCTAGAAAATTCTTGCTCATTAAACCCATAGCCACATCTGAAACTTTTGAGGTCTATCACAGCTTTTGCAAGCTCCTGGCCCACATTTGTAGACCTAGATTTCCTTAGGGATTGAACAAACGTAAGCTTTTGTAGGTCTGGATTATAGTTTATTTGGCTGTGATAAAGAGGCTGGCTCCATTTTTTATGTTTGACTGCTGACAGCTTTTATGCCTCCTTCCTATTCCCCTTTTCCCCTGTGCTAGGCATCTGGGCAAGCTGATTAGAGAGGCTGGGTGCCTCCTTCTTTGGCCTGGTGGGAAGTTCAAACCACACAAGCATGGCCTGCAAGCCAGGAACCCTTTTCCCAGCCTTATACCCTAAGAATAAAAAAAACCCCAAACCAGTCAACTTGTTTTTGGACCTGTGTGGGGACTGCCCTGCTCTCCCCAGAAAGTCTCATTATGTGAGTAATAAACCTCTTTGTCCCCTCTTGATGTGTGGGTGGTTATTAGTCTTGACATCCAAACCGAATTTTGGGTTAGGGGGTCCGTCTGAGGGGTGCCCACAACATAGGTGATAAAATGTCATCCAAAATATGGTGGGTTTCTGTTCTGTTTGCTTCCCGTTAGTTTGTGTTGAAGTAACTACAGCCAAAAGTCTACTCTTGTTGTAGTTGTTAAACCAGCAGCATCTGACTTAGTCTCTGCTTGTACCTCCGGTCCTCACCTTAAAGGCAGGCACCTGGATGCTTTCTGGAACAAGTTGAAGTGGGAATGCAACAACATTTTTCTCATCTTTTCTGCTGAGCTACTCCCATTGTCTGGCCAGTGTTACTTAATGGAGACTCTGGAGAAAGATTCTGCCTGGTACTTTCCTGCAGTTTGGGGTACAGAAGGAGTAGGCTGCAGGGCCCAGCACAAGTCCTGTAACGAAGCTGTGTTAACCTATTTGTAAAACAGCTCTTCTTGTCTCCCTCAACAATTTTCCAGGGTACTTCACTAAAAAACAGCGAAGGACAGCCAATCCGCTTCATCACTGCTTTTTCCTAATCGCTCTCCCCTTTGCTACCGATCTGCCATCTGAGTTGGTGCTGGCGACGGTTTTTTACCTAATGGTTGGTCAGAGCATAACAAGGATCTCTAGTTTTTCACCATCCTGTTTGTTTGCTCACTGCTAGCTGCCCGGCAACAATGTCAAAGCCACATGTTTTCAAATTTTGTTATGATGGGAGATAATTTACATTGCTTTTCTATAAATGGTCTCATCTGGTGAGACATCCTCATCTGGTACCTCCTGCTCTCACCTGACCCGGGCTCTGATTGGACCTTGCAACAGCTCTGATGCATTCTTAGGTCTTTGTCTCAAGCTCAGTGATGGGCAGATAGTGCAATGACAGAATGAATAACGGGACAAAATATGATCAGACAACACGGATGGAGAATCATTGACCTGGCGCAGAAAATTTATCCTTTTGAAAAATTAACTGAAATATATCAAACCATATAAAACCCTTTTTCTAATAGCTCAGCATTCACATCACATACTCTACAGTCCAGATGCACGGTGCTCTCCTCAGGGTTTGTACATATGGGATCCTGTGCTGTGGCTTGAACCTCTCTACTCACCATATTTGCATATCTGTTTCTTCTTGTCCATTAGGCTTGAACTTCCATAGGCATGTAAGTAGTCTTCTTCAGCATCCTCTTCCTCTTGCTTTCTTCCTTTGTACTACCAATTGTCATTTATGTTTACGTATTTATTTGTTTACTTGTTTATTACCTCCCCCATTAGATGATAAGCTCCACACGAAGGTAGAATAATGATAGGCCTTTTTTTTTTTCATCACTGGAATGATGCCTAACACAATAAGGTGCTCCATAAATATTTATTTGATGGATAAATGAATGAATGAATGCTCCCAGGATCCATTATGTTCTTTGTACATATTGTTTCCTATATCCTTTCCTGTCTCGGGAAGTCTTACCTTACCTTCAAGGCCCAACCTCCTCTGTGCACCCTACCTGCAAAATTAACCCCTTCCCCCTCTGTGATCCCATACTAGTTTGTACATACCTCTATTATTCTAAGAATTTAGCATGTGTTGTAAGATTGTATCATGTATTGTATGGCTATTAATCACGGACTCTTCCTTATCTCCTCACCTTTGAGATGAGGAACATACTGATTTATTTTGTCCATAATAATAATAATAATAATCACCTTCAACTAACACTTATTAACTGCAAACATGTATTCTTTCATACTGTTTCTGAATGTCAGGAATCAGGAAGTGGCTTAGCTATAATTCTAAATTATTCTTGGTGAAATATTGCCAATTAGAAATATAAGTGCATGGGTTAAAGGAGTTATATGGAATAAACATAAGAAGCAAGAGTTCAGTAGAATTACAATAGGGAACTTTTTAAAAAAAAATGATTATTTACTTTGAGAGAGAGACAGAGAGAGAGAAAGAGGAGAGAGAGAGAGAGAGAGAGTATGTCTGCATGAGCAGGGGAGGAGAAGAGAGAGAGAGGAAGAGAGAGAATCCCAGGCAGGCTCCACACTGTCAGTGTAGAGCTTGATCTTTCAAACCGTGAGACGATGACCGAAGCCAAAATCAACAGTTGGTCTCTCAACAGACTGAGCCACCCAGGTGCCCCTCCGGTAGGGAAATTTTGATACAATCACAATTATTCATTTGACAAGCACTTTAAAATAGAAAGTGAGCAAATCCAATCGTGTGCCTCTTTTGACTGACATGAAGAAGCTTCCAAAAGAAGTCATTGGAGATTTGAGGTATAGACTTTCCAGTAGCCTTAGATCGCTTTCAAGAGGAGACAGTGAAGCATGTCTGACTCTTGCTCCCTTCCTCACTTTTTGTGAATAACCTTAAGTAAGAAATGTGAACTTGCAAACAAAGACTGAAATTTGGAACAGTTCCATTGCCAGATCTTTAATACTTCAGGGAAATGTTTGAAAGAGCCCTAGAGACCTAGGAATTAGAATAAACTAATGTCCTTGCAGATAAAACTACTAGACACATCATGGGAGAGAAACTCTGGATGAAGATGCCTGTAGATGTTAGGAGAAAAGGTATTGGAAAACAATTGTGCTAGTGAATAAACTGAAGGGAAAAAATACAGTGAGTGAACAATAAAGGTGCTCTGAGGGAGAAACAAATAATCAGCCATTTACTCTTGAATCCTCAAGTTGAAATTTCTTTAAATGTTAAATTTACAAATTTTTTCTTCCTTCCTCTCTTCCTTCCTTTATTTTTATTCCTTCCTTCCATCCTCCCTCCCTCTCTCCTTCTTTGTTTCTTTCTTTGTTTCTTTCTTTCTTTGTTTCTTTGTTTCTTTCTTTCTTTCCTTCCTTCCTTCCTCTCTCTCTCTCTTTCTTTCCTTCTTTCTTCCTTCCTTCCTTCCTTCCTTCCTTCCTTCCTTCCTTCCTTCCTTTCTTTCTTTCTTTCTTTCTTTCTTTCTTTCTTTCTTTCCTTCCTTCCTTCCTTCCTTCCTTCCTTCCTTCCTTCCTCTCTCTCTCTTTCTTTCTTTCCTTCCTTCCTCTCTCTCTCTCTCTTTCTTTTCTTCTTCCTTCCTTCCTTCCTTCCTTCCTTCCTTCCTTCCTTCCTTCCTTTCCTTCCTTCCTTCCTTCTTTCTTTCTTTCTTTCTTTCTTTCTTTCTTTCTTTCTTTCTTTCTTTCTTTCTTTCTTTCTTTCTTTCTTTCGTAGTGGGTGCTACAATACCAACCTTCAACCCTGGCATTATTATGCCACCACTCCCTCAAAGTCAAGAAACTTCTCCAGTAGCGGGTAGCTTGAGTAATCCTGGACACTTTCTATGTCCCAGTCCATAACTTTTACCCTTGGACTCCAACCAAGAAACATTCCTTTATCCTCTGTGACACTAACCTGTTAATTAAATAAGACTCCAGTATGCAAAAAGACCTGCAGGATTAAGTGTTCCTCTGAAAACCTCTTCCCTGGGGTGCCTGGGTGGCTTAGTCGGTTAAGCGTCCGACTTTCGCTTAGGTCATGATCTCGCGGTTCGTGGGTTCGAGCCCTGCGTCGGGCTCTGTGCTGACTGCCAGCTCAGAGCCTGGAGCCTGTTTCAGTCTGTGACTCCCTCTCTCTCTGACCCTCCCCTGCTCACGCTCTCTCTCACTCTCTCCTAGAAATAAATAAATGTGGAAGGCTCACTTTAAAAAAAAAAAAAGAAAGAAAACCTCTTCCTTGAGAACCACAGCCCTTCCTTATGAAGACTCAAGCCAAAGCTAATTTGGAAACTAACTTACTGGTATCCCTGTGTCTAAATCAAACCCAAATTGAAGGTCTTCATGAAGTTCCAGACTCCTTATGGATTAAAAATTCTACCTAAATTGATAGAATTTTGAGGGCTGAATCCATTAAGATTCAATATTCAAATCTTATGTAAGCTTGCATAATAGCATCTAAAAAAACAATAAGCAAAGGACTAAAACCAAAAGTTGAAACCTACTAAAAAGACTCATCATAAATTGTATTGGTCCTTGTACACCTTGTTCTTCTTGTCAAGAAACTCAATGGGTATAGATTAGATTTGTACAGGACTTCAGGGTCAGAAATAAAAATAGCCCTTCCTTACTTCCCTGTGATACTAAACTCAAATACTGTTTCGTTGTGGGGTTACATAGTCTAGACTCTCCCATCAGTGCTATCCTTTCTTTAGTAGTTCCTTAAGTGAGATTGGGATAGGTAAACTTGCTCAGGCTTTCCTGCAGGTCAACAATATGCCATATCAGTGACACTTCAGTAATTTAATGAAGTGCCCTCCTACTTTTTTTTCCACAAGGAATTATGGGCCTTAAGTTTCCCTGCAATTCTTGTCTTACCATCCTAACAGTTTTAACTCAGAAAAGATTTTATGTCAGAAAGAATGTTATAATTTTGTCAAAACAGATTATATCACCTAAGACAAGATTATTGCCAAAGAGCTAAATCTCTCACTTTGAACAGACTCAAAGTCATTCAAAACTTTCCCGGGCCAGTCATTCAGACTTAACTCAAAGTCCGTTGAGAGGGGGTGCTTGGGTCTTAGAGCTACTGCGGGCAATTAATTTCAAACTGTTTTAAAATGACCACATCTCTTTGTGACTTATCCAAGTTATTAGTAATCAAAACTCTTCCTTGGGAACCGAAACTTGAGCTGACATTTTGTGACTTCTTAAAAATTCATTTATTTATTTTTTTGAGAGGGAGCAAGTAGGGGGAAGGAGTGGAGAGAAAGGGAGAGAGAAAATCCCAAGCATGCTCCACACTGTTGACATTGGGCTCCATGAGATCATGACCTGAGCTGAAACCAAGAGTTAGATGCTTAATTGACTGAGCCACCCAGGTACCCAGGCATTTTGTGATTTTAAAACTAGCTTTTAAACGTCTTCTTACCCTAGGTCAACTTAAGTATCTTAAACCTTTCTACATATTAATGAATAAACAATCTGGACAAGCCTTTGTTTTTTTGACTCACTTGCATGGTATTGTTACTGGGCCCAAGGGTGTGAAATCACCTGGCTCTGGGGGTCCCAAGCAGATCATGTTGGGCCACTTGCCGCTGATAAAATCCAAAGGCAGAGGGAAGAGCAGTGGGGAAATCAGAAAGGGATTTATTTCTGTGAAGCCAACACCGGGAAGACAGAGGACTAGCATCTTCAAAGACTGTCTCCAAAGTGCGGGCAATACTTGCAGGTTTATATAAGGAAAATATGGGACAAATCTGTAGGTGCGTGCAGGTGGGCAGTAAAGGGTCAGGTCAGCCACTGTCTTGGGTTCAATCACGCAAGGTCTTGCTGGTGTCAGGGCATCCCCTATTGCTTAAGGGGTAGTTTCGGTTCCCCTCATGAGATGTTTTGCAAGTCTGGTCTTTTGCCTGAGTTAAGAGATAAGCTGGAAAGAACTTAATCAATTTGAAAGTACAGACTGAGGTCAAAATGGAGGTAGTTGAAGTCCTCTTTCAGTATTTATCAGAGAAAAGCTTGCTGTATTTATCAGAGAAAAGCTTGCTGCAGCTTTTCTCTTGACCCAGGGGCAAAAACTCACCTTCCTAGCCTTGCAGACTTTTTTAACTACAATTCCTGGGATTCATTGTTTTGCTGGTTTGAAGAATGATGTGGTGGAGACAAAATGAGCAACAGGCAGCAGTTCATTAGAATATAAAATTAGAAAGGAAGAACAGTAGAAAAGGTCTCTTTACAGAATGGGAGCATTTGCAAGTGAATGCCCAAGGACTATCTGCAAGGGTCTTTGTTTTATAAGGTTCTGCATACCCCTCTTCCCTTCCCTCTTGTTCCTTCTCACGTTCTACCCTTCTTGGCTTGATAGCTCTAGGTGCTGGGTTGTCCATTCCTTTGGCTCCATTGATTGATTTCCATTGTATGAGGGGTGGTCTATGGCCATAAATTCTGTGCCTTAAAAGCACTGCCTTAAACCACTTGAGTTCAGACTGCAAAGTCCTATAAATATTCTTTCCTCACTTTCTCTTTTCAGTGATGACCTAGGCTTTGTCAGGGTAGTCTCCCTTGCTGGTGTAAGTTTAATAAACTCATCTTTGTTTGCTCCACAGCTTTTTCTGTGGAGCAGAAAAATTCATCTTGTTGGAACCATTAAACAGTATTTCATTTCTTTAAAGCTTATTTACCATTATTAACCAGATGGCTTAAATCTCTTCCCTGGAAGTGTATAAAGGCGCACGAGGAGTATTTTACTCATATTTACTTCTGCGCCATTTAGTCAGGGTCATTGGTAAGAAAATTGTATGGAAAGATAATATACACGAAGTGCTTAATGCCAAATAGAGTTCCTGACACAATATGGGTGTTCAATGAATGTTAGATACTTTATAATCCCCCAACGCCCCAGTCCTTCCTTATTGGGACCTCTGAGCAGACTGCAAACTCCAGGTTGACCGTCTCTGAATTCAGAGTTCTGATTCATGGGTCAACACAGGTTTCTCATCTAGCATGATTGGGGGGGGACCATGTGTTCTTCCTCCTTCCTTCCATTATTGAGGCTCCGTCCCGCTTCAGTCCCACCAGCAAGCTGAGAGAGGAATTGCATTTGTTTGCTCTCCTTATCCCTTGAGGTGACTCTCTTGAGGAAGACTGACTGGAGGGCTTCTGTTCAATGACATTCGATTTTAACAATGAAAAGCGAAAAACATCCTTGCCCTGCTAATTGAGTGCATTTCCTTTTTTGCCACTTTCTCCAAATAAATGAAGAAACCCAACAACTTCTCAAAAGCATGTTGGGTGGGGTCATGGCTAAAGAGGGGAATCTTGATTAAGTTATAAGGTTAACAAAATTGGAAGTCTAGAGGTAATCTTGGTGTATCTTTACTTACAGAGCTTCAGGACCATGAACATAAAAGGTCACTTAGGAAGGAGGGGTGCCCAGGGAGGTTCTCCATAATGTCCCGTACATCAGAGACCAAAAGACACCAAAAACACAGCAGTATCTGCATTAGTTCTTAAAATTCTCCTTTCTGAGACAGCATATCCTAAATGCCAACTCTGTGTTATTATAAAATTCAAATCTACTCTGAAATTTAAAGGGGAAACGGTTGAAGTAGAAATGTGTGAATAAAATCTTTCAAGCCAGAAAAAAATGTTTAAAAGAAAAAAAAAAAACTCTGCAGAGTTGTTTACTTTGCCCTTTATAATTATTGGATGAAATGATGAGGTTGATGACTTCACTCCTGGATTCGGGGAGCGGGGTGTAGCGTTTGCGCCTGTTGGGGGACGCAAGGTGGGAAGGTGTACTGATGGGAAGCGGTGCGCTGGTAAATGTTTGACACCCAGCCGGGGGTGAGAGCAATGCCCTCGTTCACAGCATTCGCTGATTTCGATCATGTAAATCTGCCCACCTGGTTGATGGCCAAGCTATCAATGCGACATCGCTAAACTGGAATTTGGGAAAAGATGCGCCATTATCCTGTATTCAGGTCACACAGCTACAGTACACAAAAATAACCTCAAGGGCAAAGATAATAGTCTCTGGTGAATAATGGTGAAATAATCAGGAAGCGATGAGTGTTGAGTATTTAATGCCTTTTAAAAAATATACTCTATGAAACTGTAAGTTTATATAATTTACTTCGTAATAATAGCTGTGTTTAACAACCGGTTCAGAAAAGTTAACCTTTGGCTCTCACTGGTCAGTACTAAAACACTGTGAGAGCTGAGTACATCCTTTCATCTCTGCTGCCTGAATTATGAGGTATTTGTAGTTCTTACTGGTCATGTGGTTATTTCATAGCTGAAGATGTGATCTCCCACCCACTTTTTCTTATGAAGACCTTGTCTCCGATACAAAATATGAGATCCCGTTAAATATCAGTTTGGGGCAAGTTTCCCTCTCCAGGCGGGGCAGGGCTGGCCAGGTACCTGTCACACTGCACACGGTTACCTCCAGGATCTGAGAGCTGGGGTGCGAAGGCAAGAAGGAAGCCTGAGCAATTACTGCTACAGCCAAGTGTAGGGACTTTTTAGAGATGATCAGTGCACGGCCGGAGCAGTGGCACTTTTCTCAGACTAATGTGGACCGGCTGCTCATAAATTAATGTTCCAATTCAAATGACTCATTTTGAAGGAACATTAAGTTCACAGCCAATTTGTCAACGTAAGAAAAGCTATCACTTCATTTTTTTTAAAAACTCAGAAAGTATTGCTTAAGTTTTATGCGTTATAAATCCCGTTGTGGAAAAGGTGGGTTGAAATGCACAAAGGTGATGTTGGAGCATTACTAGCACCGTGTTCAACTTGGCTGCCATATTTTCCAGGATGGATAAGGGACTTGAAACTGTCACCTGAGGACTGGCTAATGAAACTGCTTCTACTAGGGAAAAGTAAAGAAGGATATGGTATCTACTTACAAATAGGTGAAAAGCTGTCATGTAGAAGAGGGAATAGAATGTGTTTTACAGATTATTATGGTTAGTAGTAATAGAGGCTCCGTATTATAGAGACTTGAGTTCCAATTTTGGCTTCGTGATGTACTACTTGTATGACCTTAGACAAATTATATAAACTCTCTAGACCTTGGATCCCTTATCTGGAAAATGGGGGTATATTTGTTTCCCGCCGGAGGTGCCTACATGGCTCAGCCAGTTAAGTGTCTTACTTCGGCTTAGGTCATGATCTCATGGTCCATGAGTTTGAGCCTCACATCCGGCTCGCCGCTATTAGCACAGAGCCTGCTTTGGATCCTCTGTCTACCTCTCTCTCTGCCCCTTCCCCTCTCATGGTCTCTCTCGCCCTCTCAAAAATGAATAAACATTTTAAAAGAGTTTATTCATTTCCCACTGTTCTTGTAACAAACTATCATGAATATAGTGACTTAAACCAATCTGAATTTATTATCTTACAGTCTGGAGGTCAGACCTCAAAATGGGGTCTCACTGGGCTAAAATCAAGATGTCACTAGGGCCACACTCTTTCTGAAGGCTCTCGGAAAGAATCCATTTCTTCTTCTTTTCTATCCTCTACAAGGCACCTGCATTCCAGGTTCGTGGCCCTTTTCTTCCATCTTCAAAAGCAGAAATGTTGGGCCAGGGCCTTCCTACACTGCTATCTCTCTGGTTTTCTTTTCTCTTTCCTATTCAACTTATAAGAACTCCCAGGATCACACCGGGCCCACTCCAATAATCCAGGATAACCTCTGCATCCCAGAGTCTGCTGATTAGCAGCCTCAATTCCATCTGCACCCTTGATTCCCCCTTGCCATTCAGTCTGTTATTTTTCTACTCGCAGGCTCCAGGGGTTAGGATGTGGACATTTTTCAGGGTCCATTATTCTTTACGCCATTTGAGGATTTTAAAAAGTACATACTTTATAGCATTGCACTGCGGAAGAGTTCTTGGACAGAGTGAGGACTTAATGAATAATAGCATCTATCATTATTATTATCTTTAACAACAATATTAGTTTGCTAGGCTGCCGTAACATAGAACCCCAAACTGGGTGGCTCAGGCAACAGAATGAATCGTTGCACAGTCATGGAGGCTAGAGTCTGAGATCAAGGCACTGGCAGGATTGGTTCCTTTTGAGGCTGTGAGGAAGAATCTATTCCATGCCTCTCTCCTAGCTTTCGGTGCTTTGCTAGTGATCTTTGATGTTCCTTGGCTCGTGGAAGGATCACCCTGTTCTCTGCCTTTATGTTCATATGCCATTCTCCCAGTGAGTGCGGCTGTTCAAAATAACCACCCTCCCTTTTTTTTCAGAATTAAAAAAACTTTTTTTAATGTTTTATTTATTTCTGAGAGAGAGAGAGAGACAGCATGAGCAGGGGAGGGTCAGAGAGAGAGAGGGAGACACAGAATCCGATACAGGCTCCAGGCTCTGAGCTGGCTGTCAGCATAGAGCCAGACCCAGGGCTCAAACCCACGAACCGTGAGATCATGACCTGAGCCGAAGTCGGACCCTCAACCGACTGAGCCACCCAGGTGCCCCCAAAATACTCCTTTTTATAAGGATAGTAGTCATATTGGATTAGGGGACATGGTACTCCAGTGTGACCTTACCTTAACTAATTATATCTGCAACAACCCAATTCCCAAATAAGGTCACATACTGAGGTGCCAGAGGCTAAGATTTCAACATATGAATGGGGGCGGGGGTGTGTACAATTCAACGCCTAACACAATCCAAAGGATCGGGGGTATTGTGAAGGATCTAATGGATGGACAGTGTGGGCAGAGCATATTTAATTGAATAAAAGGAAATATTTTCTACCAGAGCTGCCTGAATGAGGAATGGAGTTTCCTGATATTCATGAATCACTTAGTGAGGACAAGGATGCTGCAGAGCAGATTCAAGCATCCCAAAACCGCTAAAAAAATATAAGCTCTAAAATTCCCTCTTAAGCGGCGTCTGGTTAAGCGTCTAACTCTTGGTTTTGGCTCAGGTCATGATCTGATGGTTCGTGAGTTCCAGCCTTTCGTCTGGCTTTGTGCTAACAGTGCAGAGCCTACTTGGGATTCTTTCTCTCTCCCTCTCTTCTCTCGGCCCCTCCCTGCCTCTCTTTCTCTCTCAAAATAAATAAATAGACTTAAAAATACTTAATAAAATAAAATAAAATAAAATCCTCTTAATCCAGAGAGGATAGGCTTCTTGCATAAACAGCTCCAGAGAACGGCATCACTTTTCAGAGATTTATGAGTGCTCTGTTCTGTAAACCAGTGTGTCTACTGTGCACCCCCAGGGAAGCTTGCTGTGTGGGATCTAGAACATTTTGGGGAAAAATTTATCCCAAATTTTCGTTAGAGACCATGATGTAGTCACATCCCAGTAAGTCAAAAGTGGTCTAAGTAGGGGCACCTGGGTGGCTCAGTCAGTTAAGCGACCAACTCTTGATTTCAGCTCAAGTCATGATCTCACAGTTTGTAGCTTCAAGCCCTGCATCAGGCTCTGTGCTGACAGTGTGGAGCTTGCTTGGGATTCTCTCTCTCCCTCCCCCTCTCTCTCTGCCCCTCCCCACCTCCCGCTCATGCTCTCTTTCAAAATAAATAAACTTTAAAAAAGTGATAGAGGTAGGCATTTCAAAATTCCTATTAATTATAATTCAGGAGGAACAGTTATTGTTTGATGTTGTTTGGCGATTATGCCTATGTAGTGTATGTAGATACCACGTAAGTGAGAAATCACTTGTATTTCTAGACAAATCCAAATGGGCGGCAGGTACAAAAAAAACCAGACTTAAGCAAGGAGACACTTTATTTGAAAGAATTATTGCAAGCAGGTGTGGGAGCTCTGTAGGGGAGGAATGATTTGTAATGGGGTCAAGGGACCATAGCAAGGGGAGACTGCTCCATCCGTGAGGTCTGTAAGCATCGCAGAGGTCAGGTAGAGAAGGGCTTTACTTTTACAGAGAGGAATAAACAAGGGTAAACAGAAATGGGTGTGGAGCCGTGGGCTGAGCTGGTAATGGGTTGATCAGATAGTGGATCAGGGAATAGCTCTGAACTCAGCCTATTCTTAGGGGAGCTGCTCTGGAGGGGTGCATGGCTTAGGGATTTGCACCGGTTATTTATGTTCCTGAACCCGTTTCCTCATTGTAAAGTGGGTGCAAATACAGAGCTTGTCATAGGGAGGGTTTTGAACTCAGACCTATCTGTCTCAAAATTCTGTGCTCTTTCAGAGAAATGACCAATTACATATGAGAACTTAGTCTTGACAAAATCTTCATTTTATTTTTTAAATGTTTATTTATTTTTGAGAGAGACAGTGGGCAAACAGGGGAGGGGCAGAGAGAGAGGGAGACACAGAATCCGAAGCAGGATCCAGGCTCTGAGCTTTCAGCACAGAGCCTGACATGGAGCTCGAACTCACGTACCATGAGATCATGACCTGAGCCGAAGTTGGACGCCTAACCGACTGAGCCACTCAGATGCCCCAACAAAATCTTCTTTAAAGCTGATTCCTTTTTAAAAGGGGCAAAATTGTTTTCTGAAATATGGTTATCCATTTAATCAGGTTAAGTCATCACTGAAGAATTTAATGCAGTAACTTCAAATATTTGAGTCATTAGTTTTCGTACCACCACAGCACAATCTAAATCTATCAATCTAAAAACTCGATAGATGGGTCCCAGGAACCAGTGTTTCAATAATAAGCCCTACAGTTTATTCTGATGCACAGCGAGGTTTGAAAACCATTGAAGGAGTAACTTGCTCTGCAGTTGGATTGTCTGGATTTGAATTAGGACTCTGCCATTTCTTGCCTGGGACTCTTGGGTCTCATTTTCTCATTTCACAGGGTTTCTGGGAGAATTGAGTCTATCAGAATGGGTTAGAATCCAACCACTTAGTTGTAGTGTGTATATTAGTATTATATATTACCATATTATTATTATCACGATATCTGGAATCTGTCTCAAATATGTTTGCTTGGTGCCTAGGAGCATCTGATCTGAAGCAGCTCATAGTCTAATAGGGAAAACAGAACAAATAATCTCCACATCATGTGCAATGGGCAGTGAAAACTGTTTCTCGAGATACAGAAGCATACGAGAAAGAAGGGGAGCATAAAGGGACAAGTTAGGAGCACCTGGGTGGCTCAGTTGGTTATGGTCCAACTTCAGCTCAGGTCACGATCTCACAGTTTGTGAGTTTGCACCCTGTGTGGGGCTCTGTGCTTACCGCTCAGAGCCTGGAGCCTGCTTTGGATTTTGTGTCTCCCTGTCTCTCTGCCCATCCCTGCTTGCACTCTGTCTGTCTCTCTCAAAAATAAGCAAACATTAAAAAATAATTTAAGAAAAGAGACAAGTTAGAGAATGGGTCAGCAACAGTCTCAGAGGTCAAAAGTGGACAATGGCCATTTTGTGAGGTTCCCAGGATAGTAAAAAATGAGCTTTTTTTTTTTTAAGTTTATGCATTTAGTTTTGAGAAAGAGAGAGAAAGAGCGAGTTGAGGGGGGACAGACAGAGATGAAAAGAAAGAGAATCCCAAGCAGGCACCACACTGTCAATGTGGTGCTAACCTCAGGGCTCGAACCCATGAGCCTGAACCGAAGTCGGATGCTTGCCTGACGGAGTCACTCAGACGCTCCAAAAAATGAACTTTACATTTAAAAAATTTAAAGAAAATTATAAAACTTGTTTAATTCACAAAATAATGAAAAAAATTATTTTAAAATTTTCTTTATAATGCATTATAGGTAGACCAATCCAATAACGGGCCTGAATTTCAAGTTATAAGAGCATGTCTTCACATCTCATTCTTTTTTTTTTTAAGTTAGNCTCTGCCTGACTTATTTCGCTCAGCATAACGCCCTCAAGGTCCATCCATGTTGCTACACATTCACGTCTCATTCCTGTCTGCATCTCTGAGACTCTACATTTTAACTTTGGTAGTTAAATTAAAGGGCTATATCTGCAACCTTTTGTGAAGATGAGCCCTAGGTTAATGACCTTCCTGCCCCCTCTGTGATCTACCCTGGGTGTCAGAGAATTGGTAATAACCATTTCTCGGGGACGAAGCAGAATATACAAGAGCAAAAATGCACAGAAGAGCAGTATGCACACTAGAAACCACAGGGAGTTTGAGGCCACAAAGCGTAAGTTGCAAGGAGAGGGGTGAGCACTGCTAATGCCAGGCAGGAAGGCACAGGGCAAGTCATGGAAAACCTTCTGTAGTCACTGAGGAGCCTGGGCTGCGTGTCATGGTTGGTGGGAGTCACTGGGTCAGTTTCAGATGGACTGTGGTCATGGATTTTAGGTAAGTCACTCTGGAGGCAATGTGCAGGGAGGACTGGAGTGCCAGACAGAAGCACAGAGACCATACGGAGAATTTCTGGGCTTGACTGAGATGAGACCTGAACTCTGGCAAGTCAGTGATGTAGAGAAGGGCTGGCTGTCTAGGTTAATAGAAATAAGAACACTTAGAAGGACTGCTGACTTCCTGTCCAGGAGTGCAAGTAGAAAAGACAACTGGTCCAGGGCGCCTGGGTGACTCAGTCAGTTAAGTGTCTGACTTTGGGTCAGGTCATGATCTCACGGTTCGTGAGTTCGAGGCCCGCGTCAGGCTCTGTGCTGACAGCTTGGAGCCTGGAGCCTGCTTCTGATTCTGTGTCTCCCCCCTCTCTCTGCCCCGCCCCTGCTCGTACTGTCTCTGTCTCTGTCTCTCTCTCAAAAATACATAAACATTAAAAAAAAAAAAACTAAAAAAAAAGAAAAAGAAAATACAACTGGTCCTTCAGACTTAATAAAGTCACATAGCTTTTACATGAATCTAGACGCTATGACTCTACCTCCAATCCTTGGTGCTCTACTGCCCAGCAAGTGTGTGCACAGCCTTGGGTGCCGAGGCCCTGGGAAGCTGCTGGGGAGGACTGATTTGGGGAAACCTGGCTTGGAGCCAGGAAGCCTGCCTACTTCTTGGTCAGTGGTCCCTTTGTTGAGCTCTGCTCATTCTCTGTTTAAGCACGCTCCCTGTTTCCTGGGGACCCTCGACCAATGCATCGGTGCAGTCCTTACCCAAATGGAAGTGATGAATGAGCATTTTATCACACCTTTCCTGCTCATGGCTGGGTTTGGGGGACATGGTAGCAGTGGCACTTCTGAGGTTGCTGGCCTCCTTGTCCTTCATTCTGTCTCACTCTTCAGGGTGTAGGTAATGCTTGCGTTCTTCGTCTTGCTGCCTCCGAACAGGGTTCCTGTTTTCTCTCCTTTCCCCCAACAGCCCAGCAGTCATTGTGGCCTGAACTTACAGCCTCTAGTTGTTGGAATCCCTGTGAGCTGAGAGCTGCCTTTTGGTGCCCGTGTCTTCTGCCTTATTTGTGGATTCCGCTTTGTGGTTACTTCTCTTTCCTTAGGGTTCTCATTCTGAGCTGACATGCTGGTTCTGCATGGGACAGTTATTGACGCTTTGAGCTAAGAATGTCCTGGGACCTGGAGAATTGTTTAGCAGCATGTTCTGAGGCCAGAGAAGGACTAGAAGGGTTTGAATTTCGAATAGGTGGCTGCGCTATCACATTAGTCTAAAATGCTGGGAGAAGCATCAATATCAGGGCTAATGGACTAAGGGCCCTTTTAGCAAGAGTCAATAGGGTGAGGGTGGAGGGAAGTGATTTGTAGCATATATGTGAGTCTGCAGAACTGAATTGAAAGTTGGAGGCGCCAAATTGAATTTATGGAAGTTATGGAGCTTAATCAACCTTTTCTCCAACCCCTGATCCAGAAGAAAGTGGTTGAGAGTGCAGGCTCTAGAATTTACTCTGTGCATGTTCGAAATAAGGCTCTCACATTTGCTAGCTGTGTGACCTAGGGAAAGATATTTTCTCCATGCCTCAGTTTCTTCATGTGTGGAATGGGAAAAATTGTAGTCCCTTCCTTATTTAGTTTTGAGGTGATTAATTGAGATAATACAGGTAAGGCAGTTCACAATACTACTTGGCACATAATAATAATAAGAGTTGCTAACATTTGTTAAGTGCTTATTATGTGTTAAGGCTCAAAAATATTACTCATTACTATTCCGCTTGGTCACACAGGGTTTGATAGTTTCTTCTCAAAGAGCTAGTTTGATTGATGAGAAACTGCAAAAACAGAGAGGCTGCCCAAACTTCATGTGAAACAGCACGCGTCTGCATAACCCAGGGACTTGTTCAAACATGCGTTGGCCCCACTCTGAGAATTTCAGATTCAATAAACCTGGAGGATAAGAGTCTGAGAGGCTGCATTTCTGACAAGGTCTCGGATGATGCCATTGCAGCTGGTCTGGGTACCAAACTTGGAGATAAGCTGACATAGAAGGTAAGAGATCACACTTTGTTTTGTTTTTTCATTTTTTTAATGTTTTATTTATTTCTGAGAGAGAGAGAGAGGCAGCGTGAGCAGGGGAGGGTATGAGAGAGAGGGAGACAAAGATTCCAAAGCAGGCTCCAGGCTCTGAGCTAGCTGTCATTACAGAGCCCGACACAGGGCTCGAACCCAGGAACCGTGAGATCATGACCTGAGCCGAAGTCAGACGCTTAATCGACTGAGCAACGCAGGCGCCCCAAGAGATCACATTTTGAAGTCAGAAGGAGTCAACCTAGAAACAGCTTTGGCACTGCGTGGCCTTGGGCAAATTACCTTGTCTCTTTAAACTTCAGATTCCTTGTCTCCAATATCAGTGTAGTAGCTAGGGTGTGCAGAGAGTTAAATTAGATATAAATTATATATGTGTAGAGCATTTAGCATAGAGTTACTGTATAATATGCATTAGCTATTGTTCCTGTGCTTCTGCTTAATTTTAAGCAGTGTCTTGGTCTTCTCTGTGCCTCTACTTCCTTATCTCTGAAGTGGGAACATTGACTAATCTGCAGTGTATGTCAGGTGAAGGCACTCAGTAAGATAACAGCCTTATGTCACAACTTTGAGTGACCATCCCAGAGATTAAACATGTAGTCTCCTTCTGAAATTGTACTTTATTTTATCCTAAAAAATTTTAATTTATTTTTTATTTTTAAAGTTTTGATTAAATGCAAGTTAGTTAATATATAGTATAATAATGGTTTCAGGAGTAAGATTTAGCGATTCATCATTTACTTATAATACCCGGTGCTCATCCCAACAAGTGCCGTCCTTAATGCCCATCCCCCATCTAGCGCATCCCCTACTCCCCTCCCCTCCAGCAACTGTCAGTTTCTTTTCTGTATTTAAGAATCTCTTATGGTTTGCCTCCCTCTCTGTTTGTATCCTATTTTTCCTTCCCTTCCTCTATGTTTATATGTTTTGTTTCTTAAGTTCCACATATGAGTGAAATCATAGGATATTTATCTTTCTCTGACTGACTTATTTCACTTAGTGTAATACATTCTAGTGCTTCTGAACTTTTCTCCACTTTTAATGCCTTTTGTTTTTATAGTTGTATTGTCAGCTTTTTGGTTTTTTTTTTTGTTTTTGTTTTTTTTTTTTAATGTCTTATTTATTTCTAGGAGAGAGAGAGAGACAGCGTGAGCAGGGGAGGGTCAGAGAGAGAGGGAGTGACAGACTCCGAAACAGGCTCCAGGCTCGGAGCCGGCAGTCAGCACAGAGCCCGACGCGGGGCTCGAACCCACGAACCGCGAGATCATGACCCAAGCGAAAGTTAGACGCTTAACCGACTAAGCCACCCAGGTGCCCCAGCTTTTTGTTTTTGATTTCTGTTATTGTTGTTTCTTACCTTAGCTCTTTGGCAAGCCCTAAGACACAGAAACTTCTTGGCCACCGATGGCTTGTGGCAGGATAGCAGAGACAGGAAACATATTTCATTGCTAGCTCTTTCTTAAAGACTAAAATGCCACACATCTTCCTGGCATCAAGAACTCAAAGAGCAAAGAGAAAAGTAGTTTTTTTTCTTTTTAAAAATTTTTTTTACATTTATTTATTTTTGAGAGACAGAGAGAGACAGAGCACAAACTGTGAGATCATGACTTGAGCTGAAGTTGGACGCTTAACCGTCTGAGCCATCAGGCGCCCCGAGAAAAGTAGTTTAATATTAAGATAATTTATACAAAGGTTCTTGCATCATTGTAGTAAACCTCTGAAAAAAGTAGGGGAAAGCTTTACTTGAGCAACAAATTCCTAATATAATAGTACAAGTTTCCTTTGGGGATACTGGGTTGGGGAGATAGTGATCACGGCCTTTGGGATTGGTTACCTCCTTCGGTAGAAAGGTGAATGTTACCTCCTATACAGAACCGTCCCTGCATGGTTTTCTCTATTACTCGAACTTGAATTTTGCTGGTTAAATTTTATCCTTCTGTTACGAAAGCTTCTTTTATTGATGACGTCGAAAGCTTGCCGATTCTTCCAAAATCTAGCTGTCGTACCTCTTCTGGTTTTAGGTGGTTTGAATTAGTTTCAATAATGGTTTATAATAGTATTATGTTGGAAAATCATGTCTTCTCTTTTTCTATTCAATATTTCAGCATTAAGATTGTGAGGGCTTTGCTAAGGCATGACTCTAAAATACAGTCCGAGGTTTGTTTCAACAAATGGATGTCTTCAGACATACGAGATATAAAAATAAGAGGAAATATCAGCTGGAATGTTGAAAGTTCCGTTGAAGGTTCTGCCTCAGGGTTGAACATGGTCGCTGCTTCCACTGGCCCCGGAGCAGATTTCCTGTTTGTGTATATTTACATGTAAACAGGTCCTCCCCTGAGATCAGGAGAAAGACAAGCTTCAGTTCTAGCACTGCCCTGTTTTGCTGTATCACGTTTAATGTTTTTTTAAAAAAATATTTATTTATTTTTGAGAGAGAGAGAGAGAGTGAGCGAGCTAGGAAAGATCAGAGAGAGACAGAGTGTATGGCTGACAGAGCACAGGAAGCGGGCTCTGTGCTGGCAGCAGGAACCTAACACTCGAGCTCATGAACCGTGAGATCACGACCTGAGCCAAAGTGGAACACTTAACCGACTGAGCTACCCATGCGCCCTTTGCTGTGTCACTTTTAAAATTTGGCTCTTGGTTTCCTTCATTGTCCATCCCTAAGGTGGCTCTTCTAGCTCTAACGTTTTATGATTGTGGAAGACATAACGATAAAATTACTAAGTGATTAGTTCAAGTTCTTTAAGAGCAAATTCCATCAAACAAACAGCTACTTTGGGAGGAAAAAGCCAGCCTCCCAAGTCATTTTATTACTTCGATTATTTGAATCCAGAAACTGTTTTAAAAAGGATTGCTTTGAATGAATGGTCTTATATGTAAATGCATTCTTGCACATTAAAAACAAAATAAAGATTTCTGTGAGTGAGTTGTAGAAAAATGAAATGCTGGAGTTGTGAAGGACACTGTTCTTTCAACTGAAATATGAAAAGGCAAAGGGCAAAATAATAATTCTGGAAATAGGCACAGCGGCCCTTTTCCAAATGTCACACTGCCTGCTAATGTGTGAAGTGTTTCTGAAGGGCTCTCGGTGATCCGGGGGGGGCAGGGCCTCTGAGAATACCAACGCTGTGGGTCAGAGATGACATTTTGGTTACTAATGAACTAAAGAGCTGAAAACAAGAACTTAGTTGGAGACAGTCAACTAGAGAGTCTGTTATAATGTACGTGATAACCTAGGTAACCAAGTCAGCACTCCCAGGAGTAAAAGTGAAGACAACCATGTTCTTATATAACGGCCTGGAAGAATTTTCTCATTTAAAAGCAGTCACACCTGACCTTTCTGCTGAGCAGACGGATGACAGAAATCGACAAATGAGAAACAGGTGAATAGAAGACAGGACCCTTTGCTTCAACAAAAAGCAGTTTTATTCTGGTATGAATGAGAAGGTGTGTAAGATACTAGGTAGGTTTTTTGACCAGTCACAAATGTGAGAATATATCAAGCAAATACATCATTTAAATAGGAAGACTAATGAAGCTCTTTGTTCAAATAGAGTTGGTTAGAAACACAGTATTGTGGGGAGGTGCAATCATATGAAAAAATAAAATCATCTACTGCCATTTTAAATAACCAGATTTGCAGAGAAAGAATACACGATATTAAAAACATAAAAGTGCTCTTTTATAGAACATGATATTTTCAGTTGCTGGATTTATTTACATTGTTTATATAAGGTGCATGTAAATCAAGGAACAGCCAGATGAACCTTGATGGACAATTAGACACTGACTACCTAACGTCCAAAGTATGGGGCCGGGAGCAATTTCCACTCAAGAAGCCTATGCTGAATGTACATGAGCTGTGAAATAATTCCTACGAGGTAGGAGTAGAGAAGAAATTAAAGACCCGATTCTTGTCTTTGTAGAATTTATAGAAGCCTAAGGAGTCCCGCACAGAAGATCAGGGATCAGGGACTCTTCAGGGCTGAACACCGGTGCCCCCGGCTGTCAGTGTGGCTAACAGTAGGGCATTTTGCCAGGGCCGCTGCAGACTTTCCCCTTGGCTTGCGGATGAAACACTGTCCAACTGTTACTACAAACTCGTAAAGCCACGACTGCATACACTCCTGTTGCGATGCTTCTCTACTCACTCAGCTATTAAAAGACATCTTGAACATAACAGAAAGCTTGCCGTTGGGGTGAAGATGGTATTTCTTAAAAGAAATTACCTAAGGCAGAAAACAGCCAAAACTAACATTTCTTGCGATGGTTCTAGAAGGGGCACACTACATTTGTCTGACATTATTCATGGTTTTAAACAACTTATTTTGGAAACTTATATAAGATCATTGGCATAAAGGCTATAAAAGTAATTTTTGGTAAAACTGTTAATAGATCCCTTTATTTTCATTACATAAACCTCTATTATAAGAGCATTCACTAACAATTTCCATTTCATGAACGTATCTATATAGAGAAACTTTAAAAAAATAAAATGCCTTATTTTTGTTGTATACATTTATTCCTAGGGAGCCTCCCTACAAGTCAAGAGTTTTCTTCTAGTCAAAAATATTTCCATTGCTAGAAGCATTTTTAGAACAGAACAGATTTTTGCTATTATCATGGCTGTATCAAATGTAACCCTGCATTTTAACGAAAATGGCCGCATTCAAAGGCATCATCCACTCAAAGTATCTTAGATAGTGTGTTTGAAATCCGAGCTCAGTCAGTTTAGTCAAACACCTGGTCAGTTCACAAAACTAAACAAATCAATTCAATTGCTTAATGAGCTAAATCATGTGGCTTGATGAAGTCAAAGAGAGCCCCCGAAGGATAATACATCCTCATAGAAACAGGACACTTTGAAAAACCAGTCTGGACACGCAGAAAGGATGCCATTTTCTCTTCCTGATGCTGTCTGGTTAGATACCCTTTTCCAGATATTTCCCCTTATTTGCATCATTTCACTTGCTTTTTGCAGTCACGGCTTACAGATTTTCCTCTGATATGACATGTCCTTTGAATACTTGATGTGATTTGAAACCACTGGTTAAAAACACTCAGAACCGTAACAGGGCATTTGGGCTGATATGGCCTTCCCACTGTGACTCTTTAGGAATGAGGTAGGGCTGAGGGTTGCTCACGGCCATGGTGGGTGGGGGGAGGGGAGGTTTAGCCATTCCTTCTTGCCACTCTGTCTTGGCTGAGCAGTTACTTTCATTTCCTCAGTGAAATGGAACCTGGAAAGTCCTTGAACTACTTCCTCAAACAAGCAGCTTATTTCCTATTGTTTTTCAAAGCAGGTCACATGGGTGGCTGGCTCACATGGGTGAACTAAAACTCTAGAACATCCCAGAGTTGGGGCTCAGGTCCTGGCATTTGCTGTCATACAGATCTGGCCAGTGTATGACTTCAGGATTCCAACCTCAAAGACCCAGAAAGCTAAGTAGTTGGGAATTTAGTATATGGCCAATAGTTTTCTTGCAAAAAGTAAGGAAAGTGTTTAATATAAGAAACTGATCCTGAGACACTAAGGCAAGAGAGTCAAGAGTGTGAAGTGTAACATGTGAGGTCTATTTTTGTATCGCTGGACATCTGCTTGGTGGTTTCATAGTATTTTCACATGTCATTTTGGGCTTTCCTCCAAGAGGTAATAACAAAATTAATTAAAGACCCTTCCAAATAAGACTGTCCCCAACGTGTCAGTGTGTCACGACCATTTTAGTATTTAAAAGTGAAACCACGGTCGTCTCTCCTGTAAGGTGGAGTCTGAAAAAAGGCTGTGAAATACCAGTGGGTTTAAGGAGATAAGATTAACAGAAAATAAAATCACATTCCACTGGGAAAGCAAACCTATTCAAAAAAAGGGAAGGGAACAAGTCGTGAAAAAGAGGGACTCAGGAGTGTTCAGGGTGGTGAATCACTTAGGACAAATATGAGCAGGCCCAGACAGGGAGATGAGCCTTTGAAAAGTCTGATTCAAGAGCTGACAAATTGGCTGCTGTCCAGAGAGAAACAGAATGATAATACGAAATCGATTTAATGACTAGAGATTAAAGGAGTTAATTATAAAGAACTTGGGTAAATAATTATTACGATGCAAGACGGGACTCTCCCAAGATTTGATAGCTCAAAAGCACTTTGAAGACTGGATGATTCAAATGTAGCACACAGGTGCAAGCCGAATGCCCACCACAACAGGAAGTGGCGTGTTTACCAAGACAAAACACATGATGGGATTAAATTAAAATACATCCAATTGAGCTGAATGTCAAGGAAACCTTTTTTCTCCCCCTCCTAAATTTAATAAACAGATCAAGTGGATAATGTATTTAGTCTTTGGTGGCGGCAGGAGGGAAGATAGAGAAATATTTGTTGCTAAGGAGATTTAAAATGAGACAGGTGGAGGGTAGGAATAAATATTTCCTGGATTAGACTAAAAGAACATACAGTTTTCCCTCATCATGTCCATTTCCCTAACTGTGATTCCACCCCAGATAGGCCAGGGTATGTGAGCATTACTTACTGTTACAGATGTGTGGCGTTTTTTATAGTTTTAACTCCTGGTTTGTATAATTATTTGCTTTCTCTTCTAGATCCAGCAGTCTGCTACTGACACTGCACTAGCCTTTGCCGGCGTGCTCTGGGGAAGGCTGGGCTGCTTGATGATTTCGCCAGCTCCCCAAAGTCCTCTTTTAAGCTTAATTGGAAATAGTAACAGTAACCCTAACTTTACTATTGTGATGCATTTTCTTTATTGAGTACAAATGTGTTGTTTCTAGGGCAACGCCTAGCAGGTTATAGGTACTTACTAAAACTTTTCTGAATGAACGAAGGGCCAAAAATGAATTTCTCTTTCCATGTGTAATGTACTTTGTGCCAAGCAACAGTAGTATAAAAATCTGTTGTTTTTCTCTTTAATGCAGGGAAAGTTATTCCTACTTGACACTACCTCTCATAAATCTCTGACCTCTATTTTCTTCTTTCTTTCTTCCATCTGCCACCCATATATATATATATATAGTTTCTTTTCATTTCTAGAAGATCCACCTTGTTCCCTGAGACAGAATCAGAACCTAACACTGTTATTTCACAAGGGCATTGGGCACAAAGAGACTGAAAAGTTGGAATCCTTTTATTACTCTTTGCATTTATTCCTATAAAGTTTTTCCCTGTTTTTATAAACTTCAAGTAGCCCTGGAAATTTTTCTGGCGTATGTGGAAATTTACATGACTATCAGTAATTATTTTGGATATATTTAATGATTTTTCACTTACACCCATTGTATTACTTATGGGACTTTATGGTATGCAGCAAAAAGACATACTTTGAAAAGAAATGTATTTTTTCTGCAGTTGAAGCTGTGAGGTCAGCAATTTTCATCTCTAATTCTTGGGTTTATTACAGAGAAATCTGTAAGTGAGAAAAAGGCAAACATCCTGGCTCATTTCTCAAGTAGCCATAAGGATTCGGTACAGATACCTTTCAAATTTTCCCCGGAAAGACCCTCAGAACTGGACCCTGAGGATGGCAATGCCCACTATCTAGTTCACTGAAATTTGCTATAGTCAAAATAGGCAAAATAGTGAAAGTAAACTTAGTAGAGTATGTCGTGGCTTTCATATTAAATGCACCTTCTGGTGACTATTGATATTTTGACCTCAATGATTTACTAAAAATGTCTTTTAGAAGTTTTTATGTTAAGCACCACTGAGTTTTGTTTTTTTTTAAGTTTGTTTATTTATGTTGGGTGGGGAGGGGAAGGAGGCAGAGAGAGAGACAGAATCCCAAGTAGGCTCCGTGCTGTCGGTGCAGAACCCTATGCGGGGCTTGAACTCACGAAACACAAGATCATGACTTGTGCTGAAACCAAAAGTCAGATCATTAACCAACTGAGCCACCCAGGTGCCCCAGAGTTCTGTTTTTGTAATGAAGTACATATGATGTTTGTGGACATTCCTATAAAGATGCTAACGTCAGGTCCTTTGCTCAGAAATGTAATCTGCCACAACAATCTTCTTTTAGTGGGAAAGCCAAATATGACTGGCATAATTTTGACTTTTCCAGGAGTGCAGCCCACCAGAAATGAGACAAAGATGACAGTGTGTACATCACCCAACACACTCGTTACCGTATGGGTATGCATGTTCACACACTGAATGCACCGGAATCATCTCCAGTCACTACAGATGGCACCTTGCATGTTGATTTTGTTTCCAGTCGGGGGTACAGGAGGCATCTTTGATGTAAGGAATTCATCATTTCTGTTTGGATCGTTCTCTGTCAGAACCCTTAATCCTACAGTCTGGACTTCACTGCTAGTTACACAGCCCCTGAACTGACCGTTTTGGCTTGAACTTCTGGCAGGAGAAAGGGGAGGGATTAACTAGTTTAGGAATAACCACCTACTTCAGCTTTGGTGTTTCCCTTCAGTCTTTTTTTTTTTTTTTTTTGACTGTTACCTTTGCCCCAATAGCATTTGGATCATCTTTGGCTCTCTAGATTCCTAGAACAGCACGGCAGCAAATCCAGGTGTACTACATGCTTTCTCCAGCCCCATCCTTTATCCTGACCAGTAAAAATCAAAACAGGTCAAAACCATGGCCCATGGGGTCGCCTCTGCAACCCCCCCATACATGCTTCGCCGGTAGTCCTGTCATACAGGTTGAATTCATTTCTGTAGAACAATCCATGAACACTTTACTGTGGAAACATCGTATTATATAAAGCTTAATATTAAACATTATGAAAAAATACATATTTACAGAAGAAACTACAAAATACAATTATGTACAATAATATCTGTTACCTTTAAATTACATAAATTCTTTATAATTCTCCAGATTAATAAATTATACATAGTAACAACAGAAGTAGCTGGCACCTCTGTAGGGCATGAAGCAGATTTTTTATAAAATCACACAGTGCATAGTTTTTATCCAAGAGATCTTCAGATACATTCTCAATGCCTCGAATAGCCCGTGTCTGAAAGGAAGGACATTGTAGTTAGAGATGCAGCAGGGTGTATCCTAGCTGCTTGTTCCATGTATGAAGATTACAAATGGATAAGGCTGGCAGAAGTGACTAACGTTCAATATAGTTTAGAGTGAGACCATCCCTGGAGGGACCAGGTCATCCCATTCAGAACCACAATTACTAGAACTGGAAGAAACCAGTAATTCTAGTCCATCCTCTCTGATTTTACAGATGAACCCACAGGCCCAGAGAGGCAAAGAAACTAACCCAGGGTTACACAGCTTGGTAATACTCGTTAGTTCCAGAGCTAGGACCTGAATTCTACTTTCGGACACCTGAAGCTAACCATACCATAGCTAGCTCTTTCAGGAGCGCCCAAGATAACTCTTACAAAAGACTCTTAAGCAAGTCATAATAAGGCAAAGGAACTTCCAAGATTCCCCAGAGCTACTTCCATCCTGAAGCTTCTTAAAGAATGTGACATGCAAAAACCTTAATTTACTATACAGATAAATTAGGGGGTAATTATTTATAATACAAGAGTATTATCTGACTGACAAAGGACTCCTTTAAATATAACAGCTCTCTCATGTTTTTGTGCTTCACAGATTATTAACTAACATAGTGGCTAGGTGGGTGGGCACAAGGGGTGCAGAGAACTTAAGAAAATTGAGGATCAGTTAGAAACGGAGATAAAAAAAACCTGAAATAATGTTTAAAGAATGATCTGATTTATAGATGGACATGGGTCCATGTGGCAAGGAACTGTGAGCTATATCAACAGCCATGTGAGTGCATCATCTGGAAGTGGATTCTCCAGCCCCAATCGAGTCTTCAGATGACTGCAGCCCTGGCCATCATCTTGACTGAGCATCATGAGTGGCCCTGGGCCAAAACCACCCAGCTAAGCTCCTCCCAAATACTTGATCTACAGAAACTGTGAGATAATAAATGTTGAATTAAAGTGCTAAATTTTAGGGTAATTTGTCAGGCCGTCATAGATAACTAATACAATGTAACTTCAAATTGGCCTCTGTGATAAATTAGGTCTAAATGATGTCAAGTAATTAGTGTCTGACCAAAGCAGTGTCTTATAAAGTTTACATATTCTTTTACTAAAATTTCTGTTTAAAAAATTGTTTCATGCTTATTCTAGAAAATGTAGTAAATAAAATGTAGTAAAATAAAATGTGTTTTATTTTACTGCTCTGAGAAATTTATCTATTGCAGTATGTTTTTTTTTCTCGTCTTTTCTCCCCCAATCTCCATGTGTTGTTTTTGTTTGTTTTGCATTCTGATTTTTTTAAACTCAATATATTTATAAGGCTATCCATGTTATTATAATATCCTCAAAAATATCATTTTTAATGACTGCATTGTATTATTGTATTCTACTAAGTGAATGCACCATGGTGTACTTAGTTCTCCACTGTTAAACCTTTGGGCTTTTTCCACTTAAACTTTTGGCTATAACAACTGTCATGCATAAGACTTTTTCAGTAACTAGGTGACAAGACAAGAGCATATTAAGGACTTTGACACATGTGGCCAAATTCTTCTTCAAAGGGATTTTTGATCTGAGCCCTCAGTTGTGATTTCAAAGCATCTTCCCCAGAAAAGAGTCTTCCTGGTTAGAAAAGAAATGTTAAGCAGAATCCTTAAGAGAGGGCATCCTAGGCCAGATAGGAAGAGATACCACGCATAGTCGGTGTTCAGCAGTGGGAGTCCCCTCCCCACTCTGCCTGTCCTCCCTGTTGCTACCCTCCCTTAGAGAAAGGGTCTTTGGGTGGAAGACAAAAGGGCTGCTGCACTTTGGAAGAGCTTTAGGTTATTAATGGTTCCCCGGGGGCATCATATCTTGATAGATGAACTTGCATGTTAATGAAATAAGTTCCTACCTCTGTGATACTCTGGATTCACATTTTCGTAGATTGGAAACAAGGGGTTTTCTTGTTCACTCCGTAGCTTCCTTGCTCTCAGGACATCTCTTACGCATTGATGTAGGTATACATACTGACACTATGAAAAAGTAGAAGATGTGTCAGAAGAAGGCAAGTTCGCAAGCATAAGAAAGACAAGAGACTCCCATAAAGCATCAAGAATGATGGGATGTATATGGTTAGCCAAATTTTCTTGATCATTTCACTAACAGTCTCTTGTACATAGAAGAGTGACTGCTTTCTCTTAGCACTAAAAAGAGAATAATGGTAATGAGGAGAGAAGGTGGCGTTTATTCATTCTTTTTTTATGTGCATGCATATTTATAGAGTATGTTCTATGAGTGCCCAGAATTATGTCTGGCACATAGTTGGTCCTCCACAAATATTAAATAGATGACTGAATGCCAAACACTGTGCTCTGCATTTTATATAAATTATTTGATTATTTTGACAACCTCATGAAGTAGATATAAGCATCCATAGGAAAGGAGACTCAGAGAAGTTAAGTAACTTCTTACACAGCCAAGAAATGGGACTCTAGAATTTGATCCAAGTGTTTATAGTCATATTCTTTTCACTATACCAGTTTTCTTAGATGACTTCTAATTTCATTGTGTTATGATTATTTTTTAAAATCTCTGTTTTATTTTGGGAGAGCACAAGTGAGGGAGGGGCAGAGAGAAGGAGACAGAGGACCTGAAGCTGTCTCTGTGCTGACCGGCTGACAGTAGTGAGCCCAATGTGGGGCTTGAACTCATGAACCATGAGATCAGGACCTGAGCTGAAATCGGATACTCAACTGACTGAGCCACCCAGGCACCCCTAATTTCATTGTATTATTAAATGAGAAAACCTTTTCACTGCATACTCTTTTGTTCTCTTTCTTTTGGGAGGATAGTGAGAAAAAGGTGTATACAATAGACCCCACTGGACCATCAGTTCTTTGAGGGCAAGGTCAGTGTCTTATCTATCTCAGTTCTCTCCGCATCTCAGTCTGGCGCAAGGAAGAATCTTGAAGATGTTGGCTGGTGACAGAGAACTTCAGAGGGTTACACAGTGAGAGTAGACTCGCCTCTGTCAACTACCTGGTAACCTAACTACTTCTGAAATAAAAACAAAGATAGAAGAGTCAGAGTTTTGGTGACCATAAAGACATACAAAACCCCCACTGAAAGCAGAGACTTAGACACAGGCAGCTAAACGTGTGCATTGGGCTTCCTTCCTTACTACCAACAGAGCTGTCTAGTAAGGAAAAGAATGCCCATGTAACCTCAGTGCTTGGCCTTGGGTTCCCGTAATGATATAGCAACTGCTCAGAGCCCAGGGAGAGAGAAGGCTGGAAGAGAAACACAATAGCACATGAGGGACACTGGGCTCTTAGTCTGCTTCCAGCTGGCCTAAACTGAAGCACAAGGTTTCTCAGGAAACATCCAAAAAACATCTGAGGTCTCTTCTAGACCTAACATCCCTTGGCCACTAAAAAGTATAAGACTTTGTGTTGCTGTCAATTCGATGGATATTGAAAAACATTCCTGGAACCTGTGTTTAAGGTGATTGATGTGTTATTTTACAGTATTTTAAAGGCTTGACTCACAAAGCGACTCACAAAGCAACTCACAAAGTCTCACAAAGTGAGACTATAAGATCTTTTCTTACCAATGAACTTGAGAAGTGGACCAGTATTTATTTTCATGGGTCAACAATAGGCATTGCCCCTGATTGAAAGCTAGCCTGGGCACCTACCAAAGGGACTTCATAATGTAGGTCTGGTATAATCATGAGATTAGGACATTTGAAAGAAAGAAGTCAATCACAAATGAGGCCTGCATTAATATGAATTAACTATTCTCTGCATTTCTGCTCATAAACCCTACTTGTTATGAGTATTTTACCACCTGATCTTGAAAATTCGAGGAGGGAACTGTCCTAAAAATGGTTGTTAGTATAGGCAGTTTCTTTTTCCATCTTCAAAACAATCTACCAAATTATAGACTGACATTTCCTGTTTCTTCCCATCCAAAGCATGATTCATATTTTCAGTTGTACTGGGATATTAAATTACTTTGGGAGCTTAAAATTCAGCCGTGAATGAATTCTATTACATCTATGCTTTGCCTTACTAATAAATTCTTCAACAATGATCCACTTATGGGCTTTGAAACCAGTTAATGTTCATTAATTTGCGTTGCCTTAAATATAAATTCTTCTTTTCCCAATAGAATGTCCTTCTGAAAATGATTACTACCAAAATCTTCAGACTGTTAATGTGCTTTCCACTTTATTCTTAATGAAAACTACAGCCTAATATATGATCCTTGGATCTTAAAAGATAATTTTTGGCTCTGTCTAGCTAAGTGGTGAAGCCTCAATTCCATTCAATTTCACCAAGAGTTGTAGTACTAGAGAGTATTTATAGAATAATAGCCTTTCATGGTCCCTGAGCTCACAGTTTAGCAGAGGGGCAGCTATGTGAACAAATGCAAGCTAGAATTGTGTAGAACACTTTATACATAAGAAACCCCCAGGTTCACTTTTGGGGGAGCAAAGTATCAGCCTAAGGAAAAGGTTAAAATGTGAACAAAGAAGTAGGACATTCGAAGTGTTGTAAATAATATGAAAGTGCAAATGTATTTTCGAACCTGTGAGCTGTCGAGGGTAGCTACAATGTCGGGTGCATGGGTCATGGGAAACCCCAAGGACAATCCCCCAAATGGGCACTGAGATGCTTATTTCTACATCCCACTGTCTCCTCCTGTGGGAAGCAGATGAGTTGAACAGACTGTGCCTATATCACCTCTTGTTCTTTTAACAAGTCATTGCTTCATCTGCGTGTCTCTCCAGCAGTCAGGCTGCAAACTTCCCTGAGGGCAGGCTGAAGAAGAAGGGCCACATTTGAAAATCTCCTGTCCAGTGGCTCTTTATTTAGAAATCCTAACGCTTTGATATAGTTATTGAAATTTGTGAAGCCCTGCATCTCTCTGCATCCCCAATAAGGCAGAATAAAAGTAAAGGGGCCTGTCCCCAAGAACCCAGAAAAGCAATAAAAAGGGTCTGAATGTCTCTCCTTCTTTGCTTCCCTTGGCTGAGCTGTGGCTCACACTCACTCCCAGCACCAAGCGAGCCATACCGGTGCTGGGGCCAGGGTTTCTGAGACTAGAAAAAGCCCACCACGGGCAAGGAGTTGAAACAGGACACATATTATCTGAATATTGTTTGAGATTTCAATTGGCAGAGGGGGAAAAAAAAAGGAGAGAGACTATGTCTCCTACTATAATGTTTATTTTATTATAATCAAAAGCATCAAAGTTGGTTCTGACCCAGGAGGGGACACCTTTCTTAGTTTTGGCAGAGCCTAAAACAATGGGTTATGTTATGGTGTGAAAGTTGAGAAGCAAATGGAGCCCAGTTATGAAGAGGCCTGTAGGCAAAGACAAGGGTTTGAACTTCATTGGAAAGCAATGGAGAGCTCGTCAAGACTTTTGCGCAGGGAGCTGACAGAGCTGGCAACAGTACTGTGTTGGAGGCAGGGGTGACGAAGAGTCGTGAGGGCAGACGCTGGCGGCAGGCGGGCACACTGGGAGGGTAGCACAGTAGGGCCCATGAGAGCTGACAGGTGGCTGAACACGGGCAGCGGCAGTTGGGTGGGTGACTAGAAGGAAGGAAAGATGTCGGGTGACAAGACACTGTGACGGGTCTAGACTGGACTGGACAGGACTCCGTGACTGCCTGAGTGTGGGAACTGTGGGAAAACACGTCAGAATCCTCGCCTGGGGACACAGGTGGGAGGCAAGATGGATGGCCACACCGTCACCTGAAAGTGGAACGAGCAAGAGGGGAAGGAGCGCTTTCGTTGTTTGTTTAAAGACAGAGAATGAGTTCAGTTTTGAGCTTTTACGTTTGAGATGACTGTAAAGCTTCCAGGTGGAACTGTCTGGTAGGCAGACGTTTAGGTGGAAAAGGAGAACGAGACTTGGGAACTGCAAGCTTGTTCGTGGTTCTTCAAGCCCTAGATGTCACAAAGAATGAAGATGGAGAGAAGGGAGAGCAGCGCCTTGAGGACAGAACGGTGGGGAACCCAACCACTGAATGGGCAAGTTGAGGAACAAGAGCTGTAGAATCCTCAGAAGTTAGGGGGAGAAGGAGAAGGGAAGAGGGGAAAGGAGGAGTTATGTCTAAGAAGGAGGAAGAGCTAGGGCACATGGGGTTTCCCTGCCCTGGAAAGTGACATTTACAATAGGAGCGGCTGCTCTGTGCCACGGTGCATCTCCAGAGTTCCGGGCAGAAGTATGCAAGGGACACATGACCCAAGAAGCCTCTGACAATAACTAAGGAGCCTGAATGCTCTCTCTCTCTTTCTCTCTTTCTCTTAGACACACACACACACACACACACACACACACACACACACACACAATCTCTCTCTCTCTCTCTCTTCAAGACTACTTACAATGTATAAGTAGTCTTACTTAATCCCCAGATTACAAATTAAATATGGTTTGAGTCTGTAGAAATGACAATAAGTAATGAAACACTGATCCTGACTTTTTAGTCACATAACTGTAGGATATCTGTTCATTCATTTAACAGTCCAAAAAAATTATTGTGTTTTGAGAGAAGGAAAACGAATTCTTACAGTCTTGAAACTGGTAGTCTTGTGGAGAAAGATGAAGGATAAGTTATGATACAGTGTGGGACAATTCTGCAAGCCTTAATGAAATGACAGAGCTAGACAGCTATGTTCAGGTCATCAACAGTTGCTGAAAATGTTCAAGTGACAGGCTAATGGGAAATGGTATAGCGGATGGTCATTGTCAATTTCATCAGCACAAAAGAGATGCGGACAGGAAGGGTGTCCTGATGCAATGCAACAGGAAGTGCTTAGCACCACCTGTAAAGTGCTGGGGTGGTAAAAAGAAACCTGAATTTAATGGAACCTCTAGGGGCTCCCGGGTGGCTCAGTCGCTTAAGGGTCCGACTTCAACTCAGGTCATGATCTCAGGGCTAGTGAGTTCGAGGCCCACGTCAGACTCTGTGTTGACAGCTCAGAGCCTGGAGCCTACTTTGGATTCTGTGTCTCCCTCTCTCTCTACCTCTCCCCTCCCTTCTCTCTCTCAAAAATAAGTAAACATTTAAAAAAATTTTAATGGAACTTCTAGATCCAATGACCTGCTGACCAAAATTACAGAGAATAGAGGAATATAGGACCACCATGAAAAAGCAGTCAAATCCAGAATGTGAGAAAAATCTCTCAAAGAAATTAAGCTGGTGTCTTTAACAAATAAATGGCTTGGAAAACAAGGGAGGGTTATTATAGATTTAAAAGAAATTTAAAAGAGACTTCAACCAAAGGCAGTATGTGGATATTATTTGGATTCTTATGCAAACTAAGTGCAGAAAGTAATTTTTGAGGTAATTAGGGATATTTAAACACTGACTGGATGTTAGATGATATTAAGGGATACGGTTAAAATTGTTAGGGGTGATAATGGTATTCTGGTCACAATTTTAAAAAGAGTCCTTATCTGCAAAATATCTATATATACAGTATTTAAGGATGAATGGTGTGATAAGTAGGATTTGCTTTAAAAATAAGGTCATGGAGTGGGGGGTGGTGTATGTGGGATGTAGATGAAAAAAGAACACAGAATGCTGATAATTGTAGAAGCTGGAGTTTAGGCGCATGGAAATTCACTCTACTATTTTCCCTAGATGTATGAATTTTTAAAAACACATAATAAAATATTAAAAATATAGTATAATAATTCTTTCAATGAAAGTACTCAGCCCAAGACAGTGATGGTGACAGAGGGTCCCGGGTGTGGCCACCACCGATGGGAAGCGAGGATGCTAGAATTTTTCCAAATGTGTTATAGAATATGAGATCTGCAGGATATTAACATGTGCCACACAAGGGAAGAATCCAGCGGTCAAGGTGGTTGGGAACAGTGGGTTCACCAAGGCTCAAGGGGAGCCTTCGCTGCAGGACATTGCTGTTCTGTGGAGCATGGCCGCCTCCACAGTGTCCCTGTGCACTGTTACTGCAAGATGGGATATGGCAGCATGTGGGGCTTTTCACCTTTCCAAACACGGGAATTTACATATAAATGAGAGAGAGTGAGAGTGAGAGAGAGAGAGAGAGAGGATTTTGCAGAGTTGCTTGGGAAACACAAGGGTAAGAGAACTTGAATTTTATAAGGCAGTGATGCAGGGGAATACCAAACTTGGTTTGCGGGTGGGCACAGAGCCGACCCTGAGGCCGTGGGGCCAAGGGCCTGGGACTCTCTTGAATGGGTTCGAGTCCCAGCTCGGCCACTCCATAGCTGTGCAAAACCCTTTAGCCTATGCATCTCCTTCTAGCCTGGAAATGGGAAACAATAGTTCTCTTGTCTGTTTTTTTGTGAAAATTTAATGAGATAATATGTTCAAAAATGCTCTGCAAATGTCAAAGGACAGCACAAATGGAAGCATTTGTCCTCTGCAATCAATGTGCAGGCCTCTGGGGTCTCCAGAGGTGGGTGTGCAGCTGGGGTGGGCTGGAGGAGAGAAGAGACTGTAGTCTGTTTCTTCTTTCCTACCGGAAGTTCTGGTACTCACTAGCCAGCCTATCTGAAAATGATCTTCAAGATTGGCCTGGCCTTTCCCTCATGTACAATGCATTGATTTAAAACAGTCCCTCATGCTTCCAACCCACCTAAAGAAGATGGGCAACAGGCTCAGTAGGGAAAAGGACACACATCATCCTCAAGGTCGCTGAAATAGGCTTAAAATGACAAACCAGACAGAACGCCTATATTTGGTTCTTTTTCTCTCCCTACTGAGTCACAGTCCTTTGCCCTTGTCAGATGAAAGCCTTGGACATTTTAGGGGAGAGAGGCAGGGAGGGTGATCTGTGTCCCTCAGCGCATAACTCTTACCTCGGTCTGGACCATGTGAACCCTGTGAAGTCTTAGGTCGTGTACTGCTCCGTAGATGTCCACAGAGTCTTTGGAGTCTAATTGCTGGAGGATTCTGTCCAATGCGATAAAGGTTCCAGTCCTACCCACACCAGCACTAGGAGAGAGAGCGAAGGAAGACTGAGTCTTTTGTATTAAATTGGCCATTCAGGACTGCATTGAGGGACTCTAGGCCCCTCCTTCTTTTCCCTTCCAGGTTATGAGAGAATAAGGAATCCTTCCTTTCCTCTAACAAAAGCTCCAGCTTTTTATCTCTTTTTCTTCCTTCCTCCACCTCCCCCACCCCACCAGGGATAAGTGCTTCTCTACACCTGGTGTGCGTTTTATACTTTCCCTGCATACATGTAAATCCATGAACAATATATTCTTTTTTTTGTGTTTTAAAAATTTACTAAAATGATGTTTTATGTATCATTCTGCTTACTTTCATTTTACTCAGTATTGTGTTCTGAGATTTATCCATGTTGTTACATGCAGATCCATTTTTTTAAAAATTTGATTCTTATTTCTTAAGTTTTTACTTATTATTTTAAAAAATTTAGTGTTTATTTTTGAGAGAGAGAGAGAGAGAAAGAGTATGAGCAGGGGAGGGGCAGAGAAATAGAGAGGGAGACACAGAATCCGAAGGAGGCTCCAGGCTCTGAGCTGTCAACACACAGCCTGATGCAGGGTTCGAACCCACCAACCCTGAGATCATCACCTGAGCCAAAGTCAGATGCCTAACCGACTAAACCACTGAAGTGCCCCTCTTTATTATTTTAGAGAGAGAGAGAGAACCAGCGGGGGAGGAGCAGAGTGAGAGGGGGACAGAGGATCTGAAGCAGGCTCTGCACTGACAGCAGAAAGCTGGACGCGGAGCTCTAACTCACTAACCATGAGATCATGACCTGAGCTGGAATCAAGAGTCAGACTCTTAACTGACTGAGTCACCCAGGTGCCCCATGATCCACTTTCTTTTAACTACTCCACAGAGTTCATACACCACTGCCAATCTATCCCCTGCTGATCTATTCCCTATGATAGTGAGATCATTTTTAGTTATTCTCTTTTAAACACTGTGTTACAGTGAACCTCCTCGTGCACACGCGTGGGAATTTCTCTAGGTTTGATATCTAGAAACAGAGTTGATGGGTCATTGGGTGGGAATACCTTCAGCTTCACTAGGGATCGCCAAATTGCTTCCCAAAGTGACTGTGTATCTGGGGGTTTCTGATGCCCAGATTTATAAGACAAAGAAGAACAGTTCTCTAGTGGTACCAGCAGAAATGCCGGCCATTCTTCAGAAAGCAGGAAGCTCCTGAGTGCCTCACATTCCCATTAAAAGCCTCAGGGTTCCAATGACATATAAAAGCCGGGCTCCTAAGGTGCTGGGCTGATTGGGAGAAAATGAGGGCATCTGACATTTCTCTTACTGTAGCGATTCCCTGCTCTTTATTTCTTAGTGCCATTTGGTTAGGGCTATCAAAGTGTTGCTGCAAACATTAATTAGCTAAACACCAGACTCCCCAGAGAGGAAGAGTGAGGCATTGCTTGTTAGGCTGATTATATGGGCATGCAATCCAAAGCAAAGAGAAATCAAGACCGAACAGAAATTTAAGAGCAAAGCTGGGTGCTACAGTTGGCAAGTGCTACTCGACCTGGAGAGAGGTCTGGAGCAGGGATCTGGAAGGGTGCTTAGGGTTTACACGGGTGGGGGAGAGAGATTAGGCCACTCCAAGGAGTAAGGGTGGCAAGAGGTGGGAATAAGCAGGTGTCTGGGGAGCGTAGGAGGGAGGTTTCTGGGAACTTGGGTTGGGAAGGGAGATGGGACCCACTTATGGAGGGCCTGGAAGTCACAGAGGGACTTTGCATTTTGTACAGTAGCAAAAAGAGAGAGAAAGGGGTGGAGAGCGAGGGTGAGAGACAGGTGGAAGGCGAAGAAAGTGGAAAAGAAGACAGGAGACAGCACGATAGTATGCTCGCAGCCTGTGCAGGCCGGCCGGCCCGTACTGACGCTCCACGCCCCGCGTGGCCGGCTCCTAGCCTAGCCGTGGGTACCTGCAGTGCACCACGGTGGGCCCGGCGCCGGGGCTTCTGCTGATGTAATCCCTGACGGTTCTCACGAACTGGATCAGGGACTGGGTGGTCTCGGGGACCCCGTGGTCTGGCCACACTGTGTAGTGAAAGTGGCGGATGAGCCTGTGTGCATCGAGCTGTTCCTCCTGGAAGGCAGAGAGGATGATAAGAGGAAGGACCCAAGGCAAACCTTCGAGTCTGACAACCGTGGCCACGCAGCAACTCCCATGAGCCCAAACGATGGGGGAGGAAGCGGCACAAAGGGGATTCGTGGGTGTCCTGTGTCTCTCCGACGGGGGCTGTTAGGTTAGGTCAAACATACACTGCATATCCTAAATTCCCGGATGGTCCACTCAGGCAGCACAGACTCTGAGAGCATCTGCAGGATGAGGTCCCCATAGTAGAGGGAGTCCTGGTCTGCTGGCCAGTAATGGTCACACTTTACCTAGAGGAAGACAGAGAGAAAACACGCGAGTCTGCAAACGTGACTCCTCTATGAACCTGGACCTTTCCTCCCTGAAACGTCTTCCTGAGCTGGAATCGAGGGTCAGTTGCTAGAGCCTCTGACCGTCTGCTCTGCACCAGTGTGCTCAGGACCAGCACCCTGAAGAAAGGGGCGACAAGGGAAGGAGAGACACGGTCCAAGAAGCAAAGCCCCGACTTTGGGTTCACGTACCTTTCAGGCACAGTGTTCCAAGGCTTGAGCTTTTCGTTGATTTCTTTAACATTTCAATGCCACTGGCCCATAACCCATATGTTACAGCTTTCGGAAGAAAGCTCTAGCTGGGCAGAGGAAGACAGTGTCTTCCTGGCCCCGTTTTGTTTCTATTTTGATATCACTGTCCTCACCTCAACCAAGGGCCATGTGCCAAGTGATCTTTGAAAATTCAGAACGTTTAGCTAAGCTTCAGTTCACATGTAGGAAGACAGGAGAGAGAATTATGACCTATATTCATTGATCACAGATACTAGGTACTTTATATGTGATCTCTTTTTTTTCATTCTCCAAATAACCATATAAAGTAGAGGATTACAAATGCATTATGAAGGATTTGCTTAATTTGTCCAGATAACTTTGATTTTACTTTTAAAGTTTGTTTATTTTTGAGAGAGAGAAAGAGACAGTGAGTGCAGGAGAGGGGCAGAGAGACAGAGGGGGAGAGAGAGAGAGAGAGAGAGAGAGAGAGAGAATCCCAAGCAGGCTCCACACTGTGGAGAGCTATTGCAGGACTCAGCCCACGAGTTGTGAGATCATGACCTGAGCGGAAACCAAGAGTCAGATGCTTAACTGACAGAGTCACTCAGGCGCCCCAGATAACTATTTGACTTTGTGTCTGCAGCCTACGGTTCACTTCTTCTTTCCTAAAAGTAGGGGCAGAGCCAGTGACTCTGGCAAGGTGTACTCTGAGGGATGGAATAGACAAGGAGCCAGCTAATATTTCTGTGTCATGGGCACTTCTGATAATCCTAGTCTTCATATGGAAACACCTTGGCCTGAAACTTCAGACCCAGAATCAGAAGTGGGCATCACTAGGTTAAGCCTTTTATAACAGAGTGGCTGAATTCACTAGCAAGACTCTCACGTGATCCCTCCTTGGCTTTTGTGGAGTTTAGCTTTTGGAGGTGGGGTAGAATTCCATCCTGGTGGTGGTTAGCAAAGCTCGGAAGTCAGGAAGACTGTTGACTCACCCGGCCCTTCTCCACACACTGGGTCACCATGACGATGTTGTGAACATTCTGTTCCCACGCCATTTTCCAGAAGTCATCCTTGGTGCCAGGAAGAGGTCCCTGAGTAGCAATGTATTCTCTTCTAAAGTTGTTGCCCTGTGATGAATTTACAACGTGGAGAGTCAGAAACAATGGGCCCCCTCAGAACTGTAAACAGAGGGTTATCTCTGCAGACTAGATGATATATAGGTCTTTGCCAGATCCCTGACTTGAGAAAAAGATACTAACAGAAGTGTCAAGGCTTGGGAGCAGGAGGGACAAAGGCCGGAACACTGAACTATTGTTAGGAGCCTGCTTCCCATTTATTAGGCTGGGTCTATTCTAAGAAGCAATGGAGGACTTGGGAAATAATCTAGAGAATGTGTGTGTGTGTGTGTGTGTGTGTGTGTGTGTGTGTGTGTGTGGACTGTCTGAGGGACTGACTTGGATTGGGCTCTTCCCCTATGCAATGTAGGGGAGCTTTAGACATTTTGGATAGTTGACATCAGAGAGCTGGTCAGAGACATCGTACAAGGGACAGTTAGGGGACGGGGACCACTTGTGTATTGAGCATCCACCATATACCACACTGTGGGGCAGGACTTCCACAGATCTTAATCTTCACCACAACTCTAGGAGCTAGCATGTTTTTGCCCACTTATTCGGCACTCCAGCAGGACAGAAGTATTTACAGCTCCTAGTTGAAGTTCCTTCTCTCCTTTGCCTCTCCTCGGGGCCCCTGCACTGTGTCACCTCTGCCGCCCCCACGCCTGCCCACCCAAACACTGCCTCTCAGCTGGCTAGTCCTTATTTAGCTCCCATGTCTCAGCATGTTGCCTGCTCTGCTCAGCATTCCTTTCTCTTCTGCTCTGCGGGCTGGTGGTCTCCTACCAGAAGCCCCCCCTGGCAATCCTTAGCCTCTTGTGCCCCAGAGAGTAGTCCTCAGACCAGCAGCTCAATGATGACCTGGGGAGCTTGTGAGAAATGCAGAATCCCAGGTCCTACACAGCCCTGCCGAATCAGAATCTGCATTTTACCCCACGTGCTATGGATGTATGTTAATGGTGGAGAAGACTTCTCTAGCCTGTTTCCCATGGCATCGCCTTGTCATCCTGATGCCCTGACTCTGCTGAAAGTTCTCTGATGGTCAGGGTTCCACCTGACCTTATCCCTGTACACAGCTCAGTGTCCAACTTGTAGTTACTACTTCACTGTATAGTGTTTATTGAGTGAATGAATTATTATCTGAGGTAAATACTATTATCTTCGTTTTTCGGGAAAGACAATGAGGTCCCAAGAGGGGACATAACTTGCCCAAGGTCACAGAGTCAGCAAGGGGCAGAGATGAAATTCAAATATGAAACTGTCTGACCTTAAAGGCTCTTCCACTCTAGTGTGCGGTGGGAAGTTGGCAGGATTTGAGCCCCAAAGTTTGATACAACTTTTGACTTGTGTCTTTGGTTTTCAAAAACCCAGATAACATTGAGTCAGCTCCCCTAGCTGGGCAGCCCGAGCCGTGGAGGGTCCTTGGGGAGCTCCAATCTTTGCTGTGAGCTGCAGAGAGAAGACTACCTTTGACGATGTCCCCTGAGCTCATTATCATCTTTTGTGACTACAGCCATTGTGAAACGTGAGCCCTAGTGGTGATGGAACTGCACACCCTGGTTTTATGGCAATCAGACATGGTCTTCTAAGACCTCTGTGCTTCCAGAACTGGGAGCAGTGGGGGCGTGTGGGAGGCAAGGTGTCTGCAGTGTAGCCACCCATCAAAGCTTCATCCTAGGTGCTATGGCTTAATGGCTCACTTACAGGGATGTAGCTGGCATTGATGTAGTCTGAGCACGGGTCATCATCTACGTTGGACAGCTTCACTCGAGAGGCATCATCTGGAAGGAAGTTGATGGAGAGTCACTGGGTCTTGGGGTGATTTTTCTACTGTCTGATGGAAGGCTTGGTATTTGATGTGCATTAGCTCGGAAACCCAAAACACCCCACAGGGAGGTATTCTCATCTCCATTTGCAGAAGAGGGTCAGACCGGATGACTGGCTTTCCAGGTTGCCCAGGCGGCCCATAGACACACAAACTAACAAGCCAAATGCTCGTTGAGGCCCCCTCTGCTCTTTCCTTCATAATACCATACCATTTCCCTAGTGGAGTGGCCAGCTCCCTTTCACAGCCAGAATGAATACAGTCCAGAACAACCATCTTCTATTGCTTCACCTGATAGGGTCGGGTAATAAAAAATATATAATAATTGCTATCTGAGGACTTGAAGGAAACCCACACCGGCCTTTGCTGTTAACCCCGTTACTGCTCCAGGCTTCCAAAGAGGAGCGGTAGGACCTCATGGTGATATGTCAACAGCACGAGAGGTGCCTCACAAGCAGGATTCAGGCTGGTTGTTACCCCATTGAAGGGAAGTGCAATAACAGACAAGTCTTTCCTTTTTAAAGGCATTCAGAGCCTCAGATCTTCCGTATTCAGCTATACCATAGTTCTTTAGCCCCATTTTATTCCTAGAAAAGAGAAGACATGGCTAGAGAGACAGCTTTACACATTTCAACACAAAACTCACAAGGCAATATATTGTTGTATCGATTTTTCCCTCTGTTCTCAGGCAAGAGCGCGATGTCACATGATTGGTTTCGGCCCACGTCTTTCAAGTCCTATGAGGTCAAAAAGAAGTTTGCAGGTGCAGAATATAAAATAGAATAAGGCAAATCATACAGTCCTGGAGATATATAATGATCTAAGGACATGTCACAGTAGTTGCTATTTATGGAATGGCTCGTATTCCATGTGCATCAGCTCTGATCCCCACAACAGAGGAGGTGTTCTCACTTCCACTCTACAGGTGAGGCTCAGACCGGATCGCTAACCTACCCCAGGTCACACAGGTGGCAAAGCTGGGAACCGAATCCAAAGCCTGGGCACTTTTCACCAAACCACATTGTCTCCCAGTCAAGCAAAGTGCCAGGTTAAGTAATAGAATTAGGTTTACATCTGAGATTTGTTCATTCTTTCTTAACATCTTGTCCAAGTAGCCCTTTGCTTGCTGTGCTGTTCTGGAGATCAGACTGGCCTCTGGGACTAGTGGTCTATGAGCAGGGAATGGATTCGGGCATAAAAGAGCGCTCAGCCTCAGATGCTACGTGTCATTCTGACTGCTGAGCCTGATCAGCCTGTGACTCCACGGGAGAGGCTGGAAGGGAAACTCTGCTAAGGACTATGACTGCTAAAGCGTCACGGAGCCCCAGCTGTACCTCGTATTCCTTGGACAGAAGGTAGTTGGAATCAGCCTGCAGCTTCATGAAGTGCCCTTCGAACTGATTAATTTTTATTGGGCTATAGTTGAAAGTATAATAGAGAGAGAGAAAAAAAAGAAAATTACTGACATAAAGGGAAACTGCCGTATCCAATCTGGGTTGTATTTCAAAAGCAGATAATATAGTAATTAATGAGTTCTCTCTCTTACCAAGATGTTTTCCGGTTACTGTGAAGGACGCCAAAAGAAGAAAGACCTCGTTAGCAAATCTCACATAAGACAATCAACTCATCTCTCAATACATTATGTGAAGGAAAATGTGGTGCTCACCCTTTCTGGCCCAGGTTCAAGTGGACAGACAATGGTCGATCCCGGCGAATGCTCAGGCGGGCAGAGGGCCTTTCTCGCCCATGGCTGAAACATAAGGGAGAGGGTTTATATTCTGATCACGAAACTTGATTCAAACAAAATTTTCCATTTATGGTGAGGCTGTGCGTGTCTGTGCAAATATGGATTTTTCAGTATTCATGTAGATTTACACTCAGCCAACGTCTCTTTGAGGGGAGGAAGAACATAAAGAAGAAATAGATTTTTCCCACTCAGAAACGGATCTCTGCAATAGCTGAAGATTTGTCTTCTGGTTTTTGGCTACAGGTCATAATCACTTCCCACACTCTCAATAAAACTTTCCTTAAAAAAAACCCCCGGTAAACCTTAGATGCAAGACATGACTGCAAGAGGGAGGACGATGTGCCAAATAAAACAAATTCCCTAAGAGGAGGGGGCGTGGCTTTGGGGCCACATGCTATTTGGTTCTTTTTGGTCCCTTCTTAAATTAGCATGGCAAATGTGACCATGAAATGGTGATGTCAACCATACTTTTCAGCATATTTCAGAAAAGCAGTTGGGTGGGCAATTCACAGACATCTCTGTCTTCAGGAGCTAAAGGAGTTATTTCACATTCAAATGAAACTACAGACTCGCCCCTCAGTCATTTGGTTAGGGCCAAATTCATCAATGGTCTGTGGAGAGGCTGAAAAAAAGTAAGTCATTGTTGGAAGGTTCGACTTGTTTTTCTTGAGAAACAAAGATGATTTAACCAGGGGAAAGGAAATTCTTTTCCCTTCTTACTTTTCCGGCGAAAGGGCATTTTCAATCGCACCTTTAAAGTTGGGGAGCCCAATCACCTCAGGGATCTTTGTACTCACCTAGCTTTCTGTCTGCAGATGAATAAGGCAACGACAGCCACCAGCATGCCAATTAAGAACAGACCAGCACTCACACCTTCAATAACTCCAAATAAAGGCTCTACAATAATCCAGAAGGAAATAACAAACCCAGGCAGGAAAATTAGTGCTAAAGAACCAGGAAGCGAGCTACTGAAATCCTGTCTCCCTAGGAACATTATTATGAAAGAATTCAAATGATAGCCATGCTGAGGTATTTACTATCTCATGATAGGAGAGTGCAGCCAGGAAGGTGAGACACTGGCTTCTACACTGTAACAGCAGGTCAGTCCTTGCGTGTTTGAAGTTCATGGTGTTCGGCTTATAAAGGAATTTTGGACCTATTTGTGCTTGTTATGGAAAGCTTAGGACACTTGAGACAAAGGCCAGCAGTTTGCCACCAAGATAAAAATGCTATTTCAGGGGCGCATGAGTGGCTCAGGCAGTGAAATATCCAACTCTTGACTTCAGCTCCGGTCACGATCTCACGGTTCACAGGTTTGAGCCCCACGTCAGGCTCTGTGCTGGCAGTGAGGAGCCTGCTTGGGATTCTCTCTGTCTCTCTCTCTGCCCCTCCCATGCTCGCACGCTCTCTCTCTCTCTCTCAAAAATAAATAAATCTTTAAAATAAAATAAATTAAAAAAATAAAAGTTTAAAAATCCTATTTCATTCATATGAAACAAGTAATAAATAGCATCAGGGACTTTTGCAAATCCAGTGAATTACTGAGAGCTATTTTAATGAAATTTCATTTTAATTATCTGGTATGATACTACCTCTGGGAGTGTATGAATAGGTAAGAGTAGCATATTTTTAAAACAGCTTTATTGAAATATAATTTTCACATACTATCTAATTCACCAATTTCAATTGTGTAATTCAATGATTTTTGGTATAGCCACAGAGTTTGACGGACATCCATCACCACATTCAATTTTATAACATTTTCATCACCCCTCAAAAGGAACTCCATACGTCTTAGCAGTCACTCTCCATCCTTCCCCAGCTCCTGGCAACCAAGCCTCTACTTTGTCTTCATGGATTTGCCTATTCTGGACATTTCACATAAATCCAATCATAAATAAGGGTCTTTTGTCACTGGCTTCTTTCACTCAGCAAAATGTTTTCAAAGTTCATCCATGTTGTAGCATGGGGTCAGTACTTCATTCCTTTTCATAGGTGGATAGTATTGTACGGAATCTATCACATATTGTTTATCCATTCATCCGCTGCTGGACACTTGGGTTACCTCTATTTGGGGGTTATTATAAATAATGCTGTTACGAATGTCCGTGTACGAGTTCTTGTGTGCGCATGTGTTTTCATTTCTCTTGGGTATATAATTAGGAGTGGAGTTGCTGGCTTGGATAGGTGGTAACTCTAGGTTTAACATTTTGAGGAACTGCAGAAATGTTTTCCAGAGCAGCCAAACCATTTTATATTCTCACGAGCAATGTAGGAGGGTTCCAATTTCTCCATATCCTTGCTAACACTTGTCAGTGTCTTTTGATCACAGCCATTCCAGGGGGTGTGAAGTGGTGTCTTGCTGTGGTGTCGATTGGCATTTCCCTTAATGACTAATGATGCTGAGCATCTGGTCATGTTCTTATTGGCCATTTGTGTTTCTTCTCTGGAGAAACATCTATTCATAGCCTTTGCTATCTGACTTTTTTTTTTTAAGTTTATTTATTTGGGTGGGGGAGCAAGTGGGGGAGGGGCAGAAAGAGAGAGAAAGAGAGAGAGAATCCCAAGCAGGCTTCACACTGTCAGTGCAGAGCCTGACACGGGGCTTGATCTCATGAACCATGAAATCACGGCCTGAGCTGAAATCAAGAGTCAGATGCTTAACTGACTGAGCCACCCAGGCACCCCTTTTGTTTGACTTTTTATTATGGACCTGTAAGGTAACACTTCTTCACATATGTTGGACGTTTGACCCTTATCAGATATTAATTTGCAAATAACTTCTCCCATTCTGTGGGCTGTCTTTTCACTTGCTTCATGGTCTCGTTTGAAGCACAAAAGTTTTCAATTTTGATCAAGTCCATTTATCTGTTTTTTTTTTCCCCCTTCTGTTGCTTGTGCTATGGCTATCAGACCTAGGAAATCATTTCCTAATCTTAGGTCACAGATTCTTACTCCTACGTTTTCTTTGAAAATTGCATTGTTTCAGCTCTTACATGTAGGTCTATGGAGCAACCCGTTTTTGAACTTGCACTTGAAGCCCTTGGATTTTATATATTCAGTGTTGCTATTCAAGATTCATTAAATCAACACAATCACATTTAATATTCTTTTTGTGGTTAATATTCTTTTTTTGGAGGTAAGTTGACTATCTTCCTTTGCTGGGGTACATACAGTTTTTGTTGTTTTCAGATAGGAAAGAATTGTGTTTACAATGCCCCTATTTAACTTTAAATTATAAGCAAACACATCTAAGTCCTCTTAACTGTGTTCTGATCCCTTTTTGGTTTGAAAAGTGGGAGATTATCCCTATATTTGGCATAAATAGACGGGAGTGTTTGTGAGGCTGAGTCATCTTTTGTCATGCAGCATGAGAGACTGTTTTAGCTATGAAGAAGAACTTCCTGAGACCAAGCATCGTGGAACACTGGCTACAGGGAAACCGGGGGACAGAAGACGGTATCAAGGAACAACGTGCTGAAAGAGGAGGCTGTTTTCAGAGTGATGGGAATATTCTGAGGCAATGCAGTGCAGAGGTTAAGGACTCCAGCAGAAAGTGCCAGGATTCCACTTCCACTATCCTGGGCAAGTTACTTAAACCTCTTGGCGTCTCAGGTCTTCACCTTTGAAATAGAGATGATACTAGTATCTACCACAAAAGGCTATAGGAAAGACTGGATAAACTATTTCAGGTACAAAGGTGATAGCAAATATTAGCTACTATTCTTATTCAGGCTTTTCTTCTAAAACACTAGGGAAGTTTCTTTCATAAACTTATATAGTCTTTTTTAAGTTAACATTTTTTTATGGTGTAAAAGTAACATAAGCAAAGAGGAAAAAAATCACTGTATAATTTCACTACCTTGAAATATTCATTGTTAACACTTTTTTAAAATTTCTTTTTAATGTTTATTTTTGAGAGAGAGAGAGAGTGAGCACAAGTGGGAGAGGGGCAGAGAGAGACACACACAGAATCCGAAGCAGGCTCTAGGCTCTGAGCTGTCAGCACAGAGCCCAACGTGGGGCTTGAACCCACAAACTGCAAGATCATGACCTGAGCTGAAGTTGGACGCTTAACCAACTGAACCACCCAGGAGCCTCAATATACTTGTTTTTAAAAAAGTAAACTCTATGCCCAAAGTGGGGCTTGAACTCACAGCCCCAAGATTAAGAGTCGCATGTTCTACTGACTAAGCCAGCCAGGTGCCCCTCATTGCTAATACTTTGGTGTTTTTCCTTCTAGTTTTTTTTTTTTTCCTATGTATTTCTATGTTTCTGCTTACATCCATTCTTACCTATGACCAAAAGCCTTTTGTCCTTATATTTTGGCCTGTGCAAGTTCTTAATTTGAATGTTTTTTACCTGTTATTTTTAATAACTTCATTTTTAATTTAAAAAATCTGATACTTCTACCTTCTTTTTAAGATTAATGCGCATTCAGTCCATTCCCCTTTAGAAGTATGAATAATTTCTCTAATCCACATCATGCATGATCACATAGAGATTAAATTCCAAGTGAAAGTACATGTTCCCCTCGCCATTAGCCAAGTCACCAGACTTAGGGGCTCTTGTAAGTGACACAGCAGTTGGTAGACTATGTGGGTTAGTAGGGAAGTTAGCCTTACCTGACTCGGTGGTGATAGGCAAAGAGAAAAATGTGTCTGAGTAGAGGGGCTTTGTGAATTCCTTCAGGTCCTCATCAAATAGCTGTGTAAAAGCCCGAATGCTGATTCTGAAAGGAAAACCAATTTATTTAAGTGCAAATTAGTGGCTGTCCACAGTAAAGCTGACTAGAAAGTGTGCTCAAGAAGAAACAAGGTGGGCACCTGGTCAATATGTATGCAAGGTAGGATATGAATTATGGAATCAGATAGACCTGGGTTCATTCATGCACTTATTCTTTCATTCATCAAATGTTTACAGAGCCCCTACTACATGCCAGTCCCTGTTCTAGGGTCTGGGGACACTGCCAGGGATGCAACAAAGACCCTACCATCCCAGAGTTACATTCTCTAGTGTTAGAAGTCAGACAACATAGATACAAATTCAGTATGCCGGATGGTGATATGTACCATCAAGAAGAAAAGAGCAGAGCAAGGGGGATAGATAGCGATGGGGATGGGTGTATGGAACTTCTCTGTTCAGCATGTCAGTGACAGGCTCCGGGGCAAAAGGACATGGGCACAGAAATCAGAGGAAAGTCAGGGAGGCAGCCATGCCTGTGTTGCAGCAGAGGGAACCACAGTGGGGAGGGCACTAAGAAAGACCGGATGGGGCCCAGCCTGGAAAAGAGAAGAGAGGACTTCAGGATGGGCCTAATATTTGAGTTCAGGTCATTTCAGAGAATAATGGCATCACTGATAGAAATGGGGAGCTCAAGTCGGGAAAGAAGAAGAGCTTTGCTTGGGCTGTGTTGGATTTACAGTGACAGTGAGGTTGATTTAGAAGTCTCCAGCTGACATTTGGAGTTATTCCAACCACCTGGACAGGAGAGCTGCTGAGGTGGCTGTCCACATGTCCATGTGGGATGGTGCCTGGAGATTAGCTGGCCCTGAATTCAATAAGCAGCTATTAAAAGATAAAGTTGTAACCGCAGCCTGGATGAAGTCTATTGTCCCCCTCAAAAAACCTTGGTCTCATATTCTTTGGGTGAGTCAGGCCAGTCTGAATGGCTTCACTCAGTTTCTGGAGACATACCTTACTTAGAAAGGGTTTGAGATCATTTGAGGTGATTAAACAGGATGATGACCAAAATGACTTCATGGGACATGATGGTTGATTTCAGATTTAAGGGAATTTCATGAATTCCCTGAAGAGGAATGAATTCCGATGAAGAGGAAATAGACATCGTTATTTTTCTTCTAGAAGGTAAAATGAAGCCCAATAGGCTGAAGTCATAGGGAAGTGTAGTTTGGGAATATAAAGTCACTTTGTAACATCTACAGTATGAACTGCTGCACAGGTAGTGAGCTCTCAGTCATTGAGGGCATTTAAGCAGAGGCTGGAGGAGAACCCACTCTCAGAGAAGCTATAGGAGAGCATCCCTGCACTAAGTTAAAAAGCCTGGCTCAGGCCAGCTCTTGAGGTCTTTCTCTTTCAAAGTGTAGATTTGCTGAGACTATCAGGCTTGATTTATGTCGGTAAACTTCCCTAGTGTTGATTTAAATCCTATGAAAGTGAGTGGAAGTCTCTTTTTTCCTTTAAAAAAAAATCTAGATTTGTTTAACCCAAAAGTTCCTGGGCACGCCCTGTCAGAATGCTAAAATAGTAACAGGCCAGGGCAAATCGTTCTGCCCTCTGCCCCTCCTTCTAACTCATGTCCAAGTCCAAATGCAATCATATTGATCAACCATGTCTATAATTTCCACCTCTTAAAGCTACTTTCCAGTCAAAAGTTGTACTTCCAGGAATAACAGACTGTGGATGGAAGCATTGCGAGATGTCCCTCACGGGTAACAAGCAGTCAGCTTGTGTTAAGTGGGAAGGTGGGGAGTTGGTGTGTGTTGCTAATGCATTGCACTTTTGGAAAATGAACTGAGTCTCTCCAGTGAAAGGAATTTCATTTGTATAATGATTTATAAGTGCGGAAGAACCTTCACAAACATGGTTCTACTTGAGCATTTCCAACTTCCCCAATATAGCAAGGAAGCTTATGATAATACTTCAGAGAGTTGGAACCTGAAGCTTGGAGAGATTCTGTGTCTTGCTCCAGATAACAAAGAAAACCAGTGAAAGAAAACCAGACTCTGTATTTCTGATATAAATTTACTCCAGATTTCTTGCTCTTATTTTCTCTTGGCTTAATTTTGGTTTAACAGCAATGACTCCTGTTGGAGGGATGGTAAAAAGGGCCCAGGCCAGGAAGTAGAAGGTCTGAGGGTCAGCTCTCACTGTGTTGCTGATTAGACAAATGGTCCCTCAAGTATTTTATGCTTCAGTTTTCTCTTTGTAAATTAAAAGCATTGGATGTGACAACCTTGACATGTTCTATTCTGAAATGCTAGGTGCAAAATGAAAAATACAATACGGACATAGATGAGTAAGAACTGTTAGGAACCCAGAAAGGAGATAATGACCTAGTATAGGATTGCCTTAAATTCAATGAGTCAGTAGGAGCTCTGCTCTTAAACCCTTTCCAGAAAAGGACAGCACCACCTCATTAGCATTTAGCACCCATCTGGAGCCTGCCTCATCCTGCCTTCCTGGTCTTGTCTTCCCTGCTACCCTTCTTCATGCTCTTCTCCCAGTTTGAAGCTGAACTATTTGCTCTTCTCTAAACACTCTGTATCTTTCTTCTTCTGCACTTTGACTCCCACTCTTCCCTCCACGTTGAATCTCCTTCTGTCCCTAACTCCATATTTTCAAATCCTTCCCTACTTGCTAATGCTCAGCTAAAATGTTACCTCCTTCAAGAAGCCTTCTGAACCTTAACAGCATTTATTTACCCTCTATGTCCTTCAACATTTCTGCCTCTGTTTTACAGACCTCTTATACAGACCTCTCTCTATATATATACACACACATATGTATATATGTGTATACATATATTATTATTTTAATAAACAGATATATGATAGTAATTATTTCAACTTTATATGTGTCTACAATCAGAAATCTATAGCACAAAGTTAGAGATCATGTGGCTTAATTTCCTTCATTTGGGGAAAGTGAGGTCAAGAGAAGCTGACTACCTGATTGTGGTCACACTGACGTTTCATTTACAATAGAAACAATGCCTGCGGAGCCTTGATGGGTGAGTCAGTTAAGCGACTGACTCAGGCTCAGGTCATGACCTCACAGTTTATGAGTTTGAACCCTGTGTCGGGCTCTGTGCTGATGGCTCAGAACCTGGAGCCTGTTTCAGATTCTGTCTCCCTCTCTCTCTCTCTGCCCCTCCCCTGCTTGTGCTCTCTCTCAAAATAAATAAACATGAAAAAAATACTCTAAAATAGAAACAATGCCAAATCAGCACTTTGCTAACTTCCAAAATGCCTCCCACCCATCATGATCTCCCCCTTCTCTTCCTATACGGAGTGACATCAATCATACACCCAGTAACAGGAACCCAGTAACAAATGGGAACACATTACATTCGTTGACATAATAAACTTGCAGAGGAGCTAAACCTGGCATTTCCCATTTCATTTCAATCCTATCCCCCCCACCCATTCTCTCCTGTGTACCTATTCTCCCTGGAAAAAAGATGCCTGATAGCTTTGAGGGCCATCATCTTAGGTAGAATTCTGACTGTATTAAGCTAGGGGTCAGCAGCCACCACACAGGACATCACTTAGCATGTGATTAGGTGAATGACCCCTACTTTGAAAGGCTATGCCTCCTCTTATCAAGCATTATCTGCCTGGCATGCTTTTCACAGGGCTGAACCAAATGTGGAGAAATATAGGGAAGCTGTGTTCTAGAAAACATATAATCTTGGTATGAGTTGATTAAGCTATAATAAGAATGTGCAAGTATTGATAGAGCGTCTTGGGTGATTCCCTTATTTGTTCACAAACATTTAATGAGTACCTTTTTGGGGGCAGTATTTGCCAAATTGTTTTGTCCCCTCTATTAGACTGTGAGCTCTTATAGTCTATTGAAGAGGGTAGATAACCAAACAAAGGGCTAAAAAGTCCTGGTAAGTGAGGATTAGAGGGATGGAGGGTCTGGGTGCTGTGGAAATGGAACTGGGGCAAACTGCCCAGTGTGGGTTGATAGGTGGATGGGGGTAAGGTGGGGCCAGTTGAGGGCTGAGCTGGGTTTTGAAGTGTATGAAGGGATACACCAGCTAGTCAAGGGAGGGGAGGGCATCCCAAATAGAGTGAAAAGAATGTGTGAAGGCTCGGAGGTATAAGAGACGCATGTCACTGTCAAGGAACTCCAAGTAAGTGGTAACAAAAGGCAAGGTGTACTTTCAGCAAATGGTGGGAGGCAAAGGAGGAGGGAGAAGGTGAGGGCTTTATGTGCCCTCTTGGGAATCTTCACTTACTCCTGAAAGTGAATGGGCACCACGGAAGACCTTAATCGAGAAAGGACATGACCAGGTTTGATGGACCATCTACACTCCTCCTCAGGACAGCCCTGTGTTGTTTTGCAGAGGAGAGAAGTGAGGATTTGGGAACTGAAATGACATTTCCAAGGTTATACAGCTACGTGGCAGTGGGTGAACTCCATGCAGGCTCCCCAGGCCCTCAGCAGCTGTTACGAATGGGAAGGAGTGTGCTGGAGAGTGATGGGCTCTAGACAGACGTGAGTGATCTAGAGCTTCTCATTGTCCCTCTCTTAACCGTAGTAATGAGTCAGTCATCTTCTCTCCTCTTTCCGAAGCAAACAAACAAAAAACAGCCTCTACTTGCCAACTCACAAATCGAATAAAGTCATTGGGAGGCATTTGTTCAAATCTCCTTGAGCCCATGTGACCGAGGAGGTGAGGCATTTCTTAATTCTTATAGGAGCTAAAGGATTCCAGGGCTCTGATCTCTCTCACATTTCACCTTTACTCTGTCTGAGATCTCACCTCCTTCAGGTAGGCTCATATGGTCTTCTCTTCCAGAAGAGGCCATACGAGCCTACCTCACTAATAAGACTGCATGAATTTATGCTGGAGATGCCAACGTTGGCTAGGGTGGAAATCGCATTTTTGTGATGAGTTCTGGGCAGAGGGAGCTACACCGAGTTCCTGCCCAAAGTGAATTTCCTGGCTTAGGAAAACTGTCAGCCTGCCTGTGTTGATTCCAGGGAGGAGCTAAGAATGCTCTCAGGTGTGATGCCACGTCTTTGTCTCCTTTTGGAGCATGTAGGAAAGTCTCTGCTGGGACTCAGGGATGATACTCAAAATATGTAAGAGTCAACAAGACCTGGGCACCAACCAACCAGCCATAGAGAAGCTGATTGGCTGCCATACTGCCTGGATGTCAGCTGTGCCAACACCCAAGAGAGACAGCACATTCTCTGTACAAGTACTGATCTTGGATGCCTGTAGCTTCTATTCAAGATGGCAGCCAAGCTTCCCTTTTTCTTGAGGACTCTGGCTTGGGTTGCTGTGTACTTCTGCTCACACTTGCTTTTGGGGAGCACAGCATAGACCAAGGGCACTGCCAACTCCTATGGCTGGAAGGGTCTGTTGGCTGCCATTGTGCTTCCTAGGGCCAAACCAAACAGCTGTTTCTTTTCATCTGTCATCCTAGCAGGAGGAAAGGGTCCTCCTGTTCATGCAGAGGCCTTCGACTTCAAGAGTTCTGTCTGGACCAAAGAGCACTTTCATCTTTCTATGCCTTAGAAGGTAAATAAATATGCATAATTTCAGCCCTCACTAGAAGTAGGAGATGAAACTTCATATTTCTTGGGTCCCCCTACACTCAATTTTTCTGTTTGGACATCCTTGCAGTCATTAACATAGTAAATAAATTGTCTGATTTGTGCCAAAGGAGTTTTAGGAGAAAGAACAATCTATTAAGAACCTTCAATTTCTTCATATTAATGAATTAGAGCCTTTGCACAGTGCTGAAGGCCTTCTTTACACATTACCTGTGATTGGAGGCAGGAATACGACTTTTATAAATGACCCAGTAACATGTAGAGCACTGTTGTAATGTCGGTTATTAATCTATGGGAGTTCAGTGCATCAGATGCCCAGACAGCTAAGGACCCCATCATGCGGCCTGTCCCTTCTTGTAAAACAATGCATCTAACCTGTAGGCAGTGCGCGGCTTCAGTGGTCCGTCACAAAATTTTTGCTGATTGGGATCGCATTTTCCACCCAGGCTCTCCATCTCTGCTCCAAGCTTAATGTTAAAACTCTTGGAGTTGCTGTCAGGACTTTCGGCACATTTGCTGGCAAAGTAATCGGTCTGATACATTCGAATGGAGGCATTATGCCTGTATTCTAGGTAGGAGGGTAGCGGGTGCTGGTGCTCTGGCTTCAGTTCATCGCTGCCTGGAGGGAGAGAACCCACAGTGAAGCACGGGCTTTCTCGTGATGTCGGTGATTCCTGACTAGGTTTCTATGTCTGCCTCCTCTCACCCACCATCACTGCTCCTCTCCAAAGTGCAGACTCTGATCTTGAAGGAGGCTGCGAAATTCTCCTAATGAAGTTAATTTTAATTCACTTCCCCTAGAATGAAAATCAAAGTGTGTGGATATGAAATTTTATATCCACACGTATGTATATTTATACACACACCCTATCGTTTTTCTAGGAAATACGATGTGTGTGTTTGAGAGGTTAACTCATTGCATCAGATGATAATGTGTTCCAGAACTCCAGAAAGTTGGACACTCCCCACTGTGAGGTCAGCCCACTCGATAAGCTCTCTACTTTGCCAATAACCGTTGTAGCTGAGCTAATAAGGAAATCCCTATGACCTAGGAAATAGGGAAGAGATAAGAGAAATCAAGTTCAAGTCCAGAGCAGTCACCCACAGGCACGCTCCACGTGCCACACCCTGTCAGATAATTGTTCGGTGTACAGCTCTCTCTTATCTTGAGTACAGTTTAATCCTGGCTCGAATTTGGCCCCTCATGCAGAACGCTTCCCAGAACTCTTCCCTGTCCACCCAGCCTGCTGTGTGTTTTGGCATTGCAAGCTCGTTTTTGTGTTGGCTGGAGGAAAGCATAATTAGGAAGATAAATATTATAGAGATAGGATGCCATTTACGATGCACTGCAAGGAGCAGTATTATGGGGGTTCACCACATCCTGGACTCCTGTTTAATAAAATTTGTTCAAAGTGAGTGGGTCTTGGAAATATTATCTTGTTGGCAGTGATTGAAAAGGAATGCTGGGGCGCCTGGGTGGCTCAGTTGGCTAAATGTCCGACTTTGGCTCAGTTCGTGATCTCCTGATTCATGAGTTCGAGCCCTGTGTTGGGCTCTGTGCTGACATCTTGGAGCCTGGAGCCCGCTTCAATTCTGTGTCTCCCTTTCTATCTGTGCCCCTCCCCCTGCTCATGCTCTGTCTCTCTCTGTCTCTCAAAAATGAATAAATGTTAAAAAAATTTTTTTAAGAGAAAAAAAGGAAAAGAATGTTGCCTTTCAGACAAACATATATGCTGTGAATGTCATTTCTATGAGATGGATTGTTATCTCAGCTCACCAGGGGAGCATAGCCTGGCTCCATGGACATCAATAATTGAAACCCACAAGGCTGTCTTCTGGGGTATGGCTTCTTTTTGGTCACTGCCTTACATTCATGCAGTAAAACATCATCTTCACTGCATCTGCATTAAATCTAAAATCTCTCCACAGTTCGCTGATTTATCTCCAATTACAAGACGTAAGTAAATCTGGGATGTACCACTGGCCCTTGAAATTATTTAATTTGTTATGCATAACCAACTTTAGTACAATTAAATTAAATGTCAATGCACATAGACTGTTAGATACCCAGTGGGCTAAAGTACTATTCAGCTGAGGAGCTGCTCCAGCATTGTCAGGTTGAAAGTTTTTCACTGTCCACAAATGGGTTGCAATAGTCAGAGAAGCTTAAGAAACTCATGTGCAACACGTTAAACAATTCTGAAAAAATATAAGACATGTAAAAGATACTGTGCTGCTCCAGACACAAACATCTGTTTTGGAGAAATAGCGCACAAGCCCTCGGTGACAAATATGACGCTTCTGTAGATGGTCTGACAAATGCTGACATAATAAACTCTAACAATCGTACTTGAGGTTGTATGGAATGCTGTTATAACTATTAGCCTGCAGGAATTAGATAGACTTTGGGTTAGAAGGTACAAAAAGAGTAGTGAACAGCACTGAATGAGTGTGAAGAAGGCTGTGTAGGTCAATCCGTGCAACGCACTTCCAACAGTGCCAGGCACATAGGAAAAGCTCCATAAATGCTAGTGATTTGTACTATTGCTGTGGTTGCTATTCTTCTTCTTCTTCACCCTTTTAATAATTAAACCCAGAGAATAATAGGCTTTATTGTTGAAAGTTTTTGTTATATCTCCCAGCATCCAGCGGAGAGAGGGCAGAATTATATAAAAATTTAAGTTTTCTATTCTTAAAAACTTGGCACAGAAAGAGCCTCCACAGTGACCTTTGAGAAAGCAGTGCCCGTGCCCCGCAGCAGATAATCCGCGATCGCTTACCATCAGCCTCTCGCACTACCACTGTGAAGTATTTCACGGCTCCATTGGTGTCGCTGAACCAGCTGCAGTTGAAAGTGAAGTTGATGGAAGATTTGCTAATTAGCACATCCTTTTTATTCACACGGATATGCGGAGGTGGAGGAGGGGGCCCTGAAAAAGGAAGGAAAAGGAACCAACGGGAGTCACAACTCCACTTTTCCATGTAACCAACAATCAGTGAAATGAAGGTCTCCGTGCACCGGCTTCAGTGCGTGCACACGTGCGTGTGCGTGTCTGTTTGTGTGTGTCTGTGTGGAAAGCTCGTGATCCAAAAAACCTCCTCCTCTTCTAGAGGAGAGCAGGCAGAGGAAGCGATGTGCCAGGGGCACGTTAAACCTAATGAAAGAGAAAGTTCCTCAGCAGGGTCTCCTGAAGCCCTAACACCAAATTGCTTAAAAGCTCCATTAACTCTACAGATAGCTCTAACTCTATCAGGCAAAGTGATATATTTAAATACTAACTCATTCAAGTACTTTAAGATCATTTAACTTGTTTGCTGCCAGACACAGAGAAATGTTACCATTTCCTAGAGGATTCTAGGTTCTCTTCTCCAAGTGACAACAAGACCTGCTAATGTGGAGGAGGCATGCATGCAAGTGAGTGGTGGTGATGGGCGCAGAAGAGCAAGGTGCTCACTCAGTGCACCTGTCCAGAAACACTTACGGTCTATCATTGTGATAGTGCTGTCTTCAACCACCTCGCTGGTCATGCCAGCTGACTGCACCTTGATGGACACCAGGTACCTCTTATGGGGCACCAGCATCATGATGTTGAGCAGAGATTTTTCTTTCTCCAGCTTTCTGGAAAATTCAACTTCTTGAGTGTCCATTTTCCGACATTCAATGCTATACCCATCAAAGTCAGAATCCGGAGGGATCCAAGAACAGGCGATGGCTGTGGAGTTCTGAGGTCGGCAATGCAGGTTTTGTATCTTATCCGGCTCTAAAGGAGAGAAAGGAAGAGACACTTCTTACAACTCTCTGAGACATAGTTTTTTTTTCAGCTCCTGTGGGCCCTACTTGCTCTGAGATCAAAATAAGTAAGTCTCAAAATTTACTTGGGTTGTTTTTCAAGAAAAAATATTATGGATCTCCCAAGGAGTTTCACACTCTGAGACACATTAAAAATTAAAATGATGTCCCTTTAGAAAATCACCCAGGTGCCAATGTGATCAGAAACACAAAGACACACTGAGTTTAGCGTGGCCACTAAAATTACGGGGTGGAGTCAGATTGAAAGGTGGGGCTGAATAACCAAAAGATTAAAAATACAGTTTGGCCTGCCAGAATTCAAATTCTATTTACCAGCTGTGACTTCTTAGGCAAGTAATTTAAGGTGTCTTCGCCCCATTTGTAAAGTGGGAGCACCCACTTCCTGTGATCATCGTGATGGTTCAGGGAGTGGAACCATTCATAGCCACCTAGAAGATGGCGGCTGGTGTAGCAATCGCTCAGTAGATACTAGCTGTCATGAGAAAATCAAGAAATGGCATTGCTTACTTGTTAACCCTCTAGGCCCTGGCTCTGTCCCTCTCTTATATTTTTGTGCTTTCCTGCTCACACTCATGCTCCAGGCGCCGAAACTGCTTCTGGCTCCCCAGGTACACCACGCTCTTCCCCCTGCTATGCTTATGGTCATTCAGTTCCTTCTGCCCGACAGAGTGCCGGACCCAGTAGGGACCCAGTGAATGGCAGCTGATCTCATTAGTTGTTGTGAACAATACTACAAGGAGTAAGAGATATAGTCAGACAGAAAGACACTTATGTGACCTGACCATGCAGGTTAATTAACAGGCTCTATAGGCTTCTCCAACCAGGTGCATGCCTACATCTCTAATGACATCCTAGGAAGGTAAATTGTATGATTTGGATAAATAGTTTTTGAATTTTCAGTATTAGCAGCTGAGCCATTTAACAAAGAAAAGGTTGGGGTGCTTGGGTGGCTCAGTCGGTTAAGCGTCCGACTTCGGCTTAGGTCATGATCTCAGGTTTGTGAGTTTGAGCGCCATGTTGGGCTCTTTGCTGACAGCTCAGAGTGGGAGCCTGCTTCGATTCTGTCTCTGTCTCTCTCTCTGCCCCTCCCCCCTCTCAAAAATGAATAAACGTTAAGAAAGTATATTTAAAAAGAAAAGGTCTCATTTCCCCAATATGTTGAATTAGAGTGTCGCTGATCCTGTGCTTTAAGTGTGCCTTGGGGTTAGGGGTGCTATGCTGGGGTGACCTCCCTAAGACTTCCCTTACCTTGCCCCCTGTTCCCAGGAATTTCTGAAGAAATTCTTGAAAATCTAGATCTAGACCACCCTGTTGCATTCCAGGAGTCAAAAGTCTTGACAAATATTCAATGTAAAAAGCCTGCCCATTGTTTTATTGATCACAGCAGAAAATACAGTAACAATGTTCAGAAAGCACTAATCAGTGGCATCAAAGCATCAAAAAGACTGACAAGAGCACTGCATACTGTGGGGAGGGAATGAAAAAATAAGGCTAAAGACAGTTATGTTTGACCTTTAGGACACCAAAAAAACCCCCTTCCATTTCATTTTATAGTCCCTGTTATAAACGTAATCCTTTTCTCTCTTCTCCACTTGCCATTCCTCCCCAAATTAAAATTGTATGTTTGTTCATACACCCCATAGATAGGACTGGCTACATAACTTTCAAGGTCCAGTGCCAAGTGAAAACGCAATGCGCCATGTGCAAAATATTATTAAGATCTCAAAATGGTGACATCAGCCAATGAGAGCAAGCATAGGTCTGTCCAGGCACAGGGCCCGTGTGCCTGCACCGCTAAGAACACTGCTTGCAGAACAGATCATAGATGTGCATCTAGGAACTATGTGTAGACCCAGTAATCCTCACAGAGCAGCACCTGGTGCTCTGATCTGGCATACAACCCACCTTCTCCTGACACCTCCTCCTTTGTTATAGGACTCTTTGTCCTCGACAGTCATGACTTTGAAGTACTCAGCATCTCTGTGCCGCTGCATGCATTTCGATTACATATCAAGGTCTAAAATATCAGCTAAGTCATAACAGTTTAGGTAACAGTTTAAGTATCTAACTGTTAGTTCTAACAGTTTCTTTGATTCGAAAAAGAATCAATCTGAAGATTTTTCGTATGAAGGAATTAACCTTTGAGGCAAGCAATAATTGTGTCTTTTAAAAATGTCTCTATTTTTAGTTTTGAGAGAGAGAGTGAGAGAGTGGGAGAGGGGCACAGACAGATGGGGACAGAAGATATAAAACGGGCTCTGTGCTGACAGCAGAGAGCCGGATGGTGGGGCTCGAACTCAAGAACTGTGAGGTGATGACCTGAGCTGAAGTTGGAAGCTCAACTGACTGAGCCACCCAGGTGCCTCAATAATTGTGTCTTTCCAAACATTAACTGCTTGTTAATCTTTGAACTCCTTCAAACTGGCTCACAGCTGGAAACCAAGCATCTTCTCTGTTCAGCCTTAGAGAAAGTCTTCAAAAATACCCTGCCTGATACATAATTCTAATAATCTGCTCAAAGAATATGTGGAAATTTGCTTCAACCTCTTCTCTCAGTTCTTGCTCCCTCCTCCTTTCTGCCCCTAAATCCCACGTGTCTTCTGAGACCTCGGGTCACATCCCCATTCACTAAGAAATGAGTACCTGCTATGGGCAAGGTGCTCTTCTAGAGACTGTGAACAGTGCAGAAGTGAATGAGGCATTAGCCTTACCCTCTAGGAAGGGAGAGGAGTACAAAATATCCGTAATACAAGATAGCAAGGAGAATGTACGGAAGAAATGGAGAAAGAAGTTGCTAGGTGTAGCATCAGGCGACTTCCGGGAGTCAGTGGTGGGCAGGAGTTGGCAAAGGCTTTCTGGCAGAGATGACACCTTGCTGAGATATTCCGAAAGGGGCGCTTTTTGGCAGAGAAATGCATGAACCCAGGCACCCAGGGTGGGAAGGTAGAAGATTAGGGATTGCAGACTGCTCCTCGTGGCTGGAGCAGATGTGTGAGAAACGGAGTAGTGGGATGATTGCACATGGGAATGATCAACTTCTCTGTTGTTTAATCCTCTATTATGTTGGGTTTTCTGTACAACCAAACCCAGTCCTGACTAATGCGATCCTTAATGTTCTATCAGCCATTCCCCCATAAAACACAGCACTGAGTCCCTCTTGTCACCAGCAGCTCTCCGGGTAGGCGTGCTCCATTTGGTAAATGCCTCTCTTAAATTCCAGCACCCAGGACAGAAGACAGTATTCCAGAAGCCATGTGATCAGCCCAGCCTCTACTGAGTTCTTAACTGAACACCTGTTTTGGTGATATAGCCCACAATAAGCCACTGAAAACCCATCCCGAGCTCACTGTAAATTAAAACTCTTAGTTCTTTTTCTAAGTATTTCTCACGTATTTCTCTTGACACTCAACTATTTAATTCCAAACTGCTCTCTGGATACACTATGGAGTATAGGTTATAATTCTTATAAGATTAATGTTTGTTAACAACTGCTTGTTTAAATTTCTCATTTTCAACCATATATTTTATAAATAACCACTATCTGATCTGGTTGTAGAAACTACATATATAGGTATTATTGAAAAATAAATATTTGGGTTGAGGTTTCTATACTGAAAACCTTTGTTTCTTTGAGGTTTGTTGTGTCTATTCCAAAATGCTTTGGGGGAGAAACTGATATATATTTCATTGCTGAAGTATTTTTATCTTTAGGATGTACAGCAATGTGTCCTAGCTGATCCCCTTGTTTCTAATTTGCCCCTTCCAGTCCATTCTCTACACTGTACCCAGAGTGACTTCTTATAGTGCAAATCTGATTGTGAGGTCTTGGCTGAAAATCCCTTGGTGGCTCCAATTGATTGAGGATAAAGTGGAAATCACTATTGTGGTTCACAAGACATTTTATGAGCTGATTCTCCTAATCCTGACCTTTTATGCTCTGGCTAACTAAACTCTGCTGTTCCTCTCTCCTGCCTGTTTTGGAATATTTTATTCTGTCTATCTAGAATATTCTCTACTTCTTTCCCCATATCCACCTGGTGAGTCTTACTCTTTCCTTAGGTTTTGATTTGGAAGTTTCTTCTTCCAGAAAGCTCTCTTGTATTGGCTCAGATGCCCCTACCATGAGTTTCTACAGAGCCAAATACTTCCTTCATCACACATCCCACTCAACTGCACACTCCACGAGGGCAGAGATAACCTCTTTAGTGCCCACTGTTGTTAATGTTCAAGGAATGAACAAGTCTACACAGACTTCTGGCTGAATTCAAATCAAACCAACCCCAAGCAAAAATGTGGATTTAAACCAAGCCTCACTGGAATAAGAAATTGCAACACATATTCCCCCTCACTCCATCTGAGAACCAGGAGTAGCAAAACATGTCATACTTGTCCTCACAGATCCAGAAACTGGTTTGCTATAGGTTTTCCAGGAGTCACCGCTGACAGTCTTGACACTAAATTGATAGGATCTCCCTGGACGAAGACCATACACAATGCGCCCTTCTGATTTTCTGTTGCTGTAGGGGTTGAAGACCGTGATGGCATCTCTGGGGAACCACTGCAGATCAAAGTCATCGTAGTCTGTCCAGTCTGGTGGTCCCTTCCAGGTGATGGCCAAAGATGTGTTTGTAACATCAGCAAATGATATATGACTGGGAGGACTTGGGGCTGTATGTAGGAAAACATGAAGAAATCACATAAACATGTCTATGTACATAGCATGTACAAATAAGAGAGCTGGGTGACATTAGACAGACCTTACTGTGCTTTGTAGGAAGAAATAATATGAAAATATAATAATAGAAGCTTCTATCTATAGTGTTCACTATGTGTCAGTGGTGGTCCTCAAATGTTTTATGCACTTTCCAAAAAATTTTTTAACGTTTTTATTTATTATTGAGAGACAGAGAGCACGGGAGGGGTACAGAGAGGGGAGACACAGAATCGGAAGGAGGCTCCAGACTCTGTGCTGATAGCTCGAACGCACAACCTGCAAGATCGTGACCTGAAACAAAGTTGGATGCTTAGCTGACTGAGCCACCCAGGCGCCCCATTACACACATTTTCTTTAATTTTCCTAATGAGAGATTCCTTACCAGGGTGTTGTGGAGCATGAGTGTGCCCTGAATGGGTTACACGTGTGCAAAGGTGCAAAGGTTCCATTAGATTTTGAGGCGTGAGGGCTACAATCCACAATTATGCCCAGTTGCACGTAGCTCTATTCATTGACCTCAGAGTGGCATACAGATTAATGTTATCTGTGTATATGCCCAGAAGATGAAAAATTAGGAAGCATTGCCGATAGCAATGCAGGGATGGTGTATATGATTATCCCCATTTTATAGATATGAAGACTGAGACTTAGAGATATTCAGTGACCTTTCCAGCTTCACATAGGTAAGCGGCAGAGCTAAGCTAAGGACCTAGATCTTTCTCCTGGATCTTCTACGGAACAGTGGATAAGGTGTGCTTCCTTTATGCATTGTACTGTAGTGCCTTCCCAAGGGTTAGCACGTGGCACTCCATTACTGATTTTCTTTCTTCTTCTTAAAACCATAACCCAAATGTGTCTTTAGAAGCTACTCCCCACCAATACTTGGCCTTTGGCAACAGCTCCTTACCTGTTCTGCTCTCCCCCATGAGCTTGTTCCTGAGATCCCCACTGTGAGTCACCACACACAGCGTGTATTTCCTTCCAGGAATGAGGCCATGGAAACGCCACTCTGTCAGGTTCTTGTCTTTCCAGTTTTCCTTCTTCGTGCCATTGGGGTTGTACAGAATCAGCTCATAAAAGTCGAAGTCCCCAGAGGCTGGACTCCAGCTGAACCAGAGACTGTCCGTCATGTTCCGATTGGATCCCCGGAGGTTGCTCACAGAAGCTGGGACTTAAACACAGCGAAAACCTTTACTGAGGACAGAGGAGTTACAAGCAAAGGCATCTGGCTTACAGGTGAGAATATGAGCTATGTGGGGCATGTGAGTCAGATCTTGCTTGCCTGCACTTGAGGGCACTTAAGTTGAGGGGCCGGTGGTTTAGAGATGTGGTACAGATGAAAATAAAAACAAACCAGCACAGGTGGTGGCTTCCATATGCTCACCACACATAGCCTGATAAACATCTAAAATGGAATCTTCAGAAATGATTAATTAAAACTCATCAAACAGTTCATAACTTACCTTAGGAAAGGCCCTGAATATATCCACAAAAGGTCCCAGCCCTTTCTAGGCTGGCCCATCTCACCCAGGCCCTTCTAACATCCTTCCCTGGGTCTCCCTGCTTCCTCTCCACTCTCTTGTAGGTTCTCAGTTCCCTCAGTCGTTTTCCTACCCAAATCTATATTGGTAGAGCCTCACTTGGGAAAAGGGTGCGAACAGTCACGTCTACCACTGTGTAACTTAGTCACGCTGGCACCTGTCCTGTGGATATTTAAGCTTCGTTCTTCTCTGGGGAGTGAAGACTGTTGTCTCCTGATGGAGGAACTTTCAACATGAATGAGCAGATAAGGGAAGACGCGCAGAGGGCAGATTGTCCTGGAAACGGTAACATCAAGGCAATTCTATTCAGGGTCTAGGTGTATCCATATCTGTTGCTCATTTTCATTCCCTTCCAAAAACACACTGAGAACTTGTGTTGGGTGCCTGGGATGCATTCCCCTCACCTGCAGGGCTCAGCTGAAATGCTTTCTCTGTCTACTGTAGTTTCTCATCCTGCCAAGTTACTCGGTCACAACATACTGTTTATTTCCTTCACAGACTTCAAGGCGTTCCTAAGTCATGTCCCTTAAAAATCTGCTGTCTGGCCCTGCTCCCTCTCCACCAATGAGAGCTCTGAAGTCAGGGGCCTCATCTGTGCTGTTCACAGTCAGATTCTAGCAGCGAGCCCCGTGCCTGGCATACAAAACACTCAAAAACTATTGTCAGATGAGAGAAAAAAAAATTGAATGGGAAAATAAGACAATGGCCTCAAATTATGGAAAAAGAGTGGATTCAGTTTCTTACTGGCAGCCCAGAGAGATGTCTCTTTCTCCCCTTTTCCTGCAACGCTTTGCTTTCCTTTCATCCAGTGCCGTGTTTCTGTCTCACTGTGGTCACTGCTTGGTCCTTTTAGTAGAGGCCCTTCTCCGGACCTGCCCTCCCCTCCACACATGCCCTGTAGAAAGCTGAAGGGCACAGCTTGAATCATAGCACAATGGGTTACAACCCACTTGTGGCAGTTTGGTGGCAAATAGAGAAGCCAGATTCGTTTTTCCACCAAACCCCGTGAGGTCAATGAGTGGTGGCAACAGAGCAGAAGCCAGTGCAAAGGCTTTTCTGATGTATAATCAAAGGTCTGATTTAGGATAAAAAAGCCTGAAGGCCACAAAGTTCATATAAACCTAGACCATGGATAGAAGAGGGAACTACGGACAGAACAAGGAAAAGCCAGTGAATACTGAGACAATTTCCCTGCAGGATGTTCCTGCTTGGGTCCAGGCCTTACCTGTTCTACCGAATATGAAAGACTCATTAGACAGCTCCCCACTGTGAGTTACGATCACCATTTTGTACATTCGGCCTTGTAGCAAGTTCTGGAAAGAGATTCTCTGGATTCGTGGGTTGACTTGAGCTCTCTCCTGAAGCGTTCCATCTGGGTTGTACAGAAAGATGTTGTACCCACTGAGCTCCCCTTTTGAGGTGGTCCAGCTTAAGGTCAGGTGTTTGGTCGAGTTCTCTGTGATCCTCAGATTGGTGACAGCTGCTGGGACTGGAAAAGTTGAGCGAGAGAGTGAGACTGAGTTTCAGCACCCCTGACACAGCCCAGGCCTGACGCCCAGGTGGACACACTCCATGGCAGCTCAAAACACGTCATGGTCTCTACCTTCAGAAAATATTGACTTCATGGGGACCCCAAAACAGAAAAGACTGAATTTTGTGCATTACTGATGTTTAAACTGTTAACTAAAACAACAACAAGAACAACCAAACAAAACCACGAGGGAAAAAGAAAAACCAGTAACTGGGAAATTATCATCAAATATGGTTTTTTGATATAAAATAAACGTTAATCTGACTTGTGTGACTAAATGTTTTTCTTTTTAAATCTTATTTTAGAGAGAATGAGAGAGCATGAATAGGAGAGAGAAGCAGAAGGAGAGGGAGAGAGAATCTTAAGCAAGCTCCATGCCCAAGGTGGAGCCCTACGCGGGGCTCGATCCCACAACCCTGGGATCATGCCCTGAGCTGAAATTAAGAGTCGGATGCTCATCTGAGCCACTCAAGTGCCCCAAGGCTAAATGTTTTTCTAATACTAAGAGCTAGAAAAGAAATAAAAAGACTATCTCTGAATGCCATCTGAAAGCTAAGAAATGGCCAATGGAAGTAAGGGCAGTGGGGAGGGAGGAGAAGTGGGAAAGAAAGAGAAGAGCAGACAGGAGGAGATTTGATTCAGGGATATGGGAAAGAGAAGCAAGAGGAAGAGCCAAAACCACTAAAAAAATATTTATGGAGCACCTGGGTGGCTCAGTTGGTTAAGCATCCGACTTCAGCTTAGGTCATGACCTCACGGTTTGTGGGATCGAGTCCGGCATGGGCTCTGCACTGGCGGGCTCAAGCCTGTTTGGGATTCTCTCTCTCCCTCTCTCTCTCTGCCCCTCCCCTACTTTTGTGCGTGTACGCACTGTCTCTCTCTCTCGCTCTCAAAATAAATAAATAAACTTAAAAAATTCTTTTTTTTTTTAATGTTTATTTATTTCTAGGAGAGAGAGAGAGAGAGACAGCGTGAGCAGGGGAGGGTCAGAGAGAGAGGGAGTCACAGACTGAAACAGGCTCCAGGCTCTGAGCTGGCAGTCAGCACAGAGCCTGACGCAGGGCTCGAACCCACGAACCGTGAGATCATGACCTAAGTGAAAGTCGGACGCTTAACCAACTAAGCCACCCAGGCGCCCCAAAACTTAAAAAATTCTTAAAACATATTTACATTAGGATTTTATGACCTTTTTGGTCTTCAGTGGTATCTGTTGGTAAAATGATCAAGAGCCACCAGCAATGACCTGCTTCCGAACTGTTTGCACAGGTGCTGCCTGATTCCATGGATGCCAGTGTGAACAGGACACCTGCCTCGGTCTCTTCCGGGTTCTTCTCCCTCCAATCTAAACACTTTCTCTTTTGTTTTCTCCCTCTCCTTGTGCCAGGTCCGTAAAAGCTGATATTTCCCATCATCCCATCCTCTGTCCCCTTCCTACTACATAACATTGGCTAAACAACCAATCTCATTCACTTCATGGATTGCTATGATCTGAATGTTTAGTTCCTTCTACCCCAAATTCATATGTTGAAACCTAACTGCCAAGGTGATGGTACCAGGAACTGTGGCCGTTGGGAGCTGATTAGGTCGTGAGAGTGGAGCCCTCATGAATGGGATTAGCGCCCTCATACAAGAGACCCCAGAGAGCTCTCTCGTCCTTCCACCATCTGAAGACACAACACGATGCCATCTATGAACCAGAAAACAGGCCCCACTGCACATCAAATCCCTTGATCTTGGACTTTCAGCCTCCAGAATTAAGAAATACATGTTTGTTGTTTAAGCTGCCCAGTTTGCGGTATTTTTGTTATAGCAGCCTGAACAGATTAAGACATGGATTTAATTAGAATTTTTGTCCAAATATTAATCTCCAGCTCACTTTTCTGAGCTTGGGCCATATTTTCTATTACCTATGATCATCTCTCCCTGCAAGGCATTCGGACATTTCAAATTCAGTACAGACCTGAACCCTGTCTGTTTCTCCTTGACACTGCCTCCTCCTGTTCCTCTTATCTCAACTAATGGCATCATCTTCTTCCAGATACCCCAGGTAGTAATTCTGGAATTTTCTATTCCTCCTCATGTACTCTACTCAGACACCAAGCGCCTGAAATATTTCTTGACTATTTCTACTATTCTTCACCAGGGCCCCTGTGTTAGTTTAGCTTTTGACCTTCACCATTTCTAGAACTGTAGTCATCTTATGACCTTCGGTTACCTTTCTGATCACATCACCCCACTTTGTTCTTGCTTACTCTGCTCCAGCTATACTGGCCTCTTTACTAGTCCAACACGCCAGACACACTCCTGCATAAGGGTCTTAGCTGTTTGCTCTGCTTGGGGATATTCTTCGCCCAAACACCTGCATTACCCTTTTTCTCATTTCTTTCAGATTTCAATATCACCTTCTCAACAAAACTTGTGAGGACTGTATGATCTACAATTGTAAACCTCTAACACTTGCTATCCCACTTTCCTGATTTACTTCTCTCTTTGGGATTCACCACCATCTAACCCACTATATTTTTACTTATTTATTTTGTTTACTGCCTTTCTTTCCTACTAGAATATAAGCTTTATGACCACTAGGGTTTGTTTTACTCACTTCTGGGTAGCCAGCATTTAGAAAGGTGCCTAGCACATAGTAGGTGCTCAATGGCAAATGAATCAATGAATGAGACTCTTCTCCATTCAATCTATCTATCCCCCATTGCCAACTCATTTATCTTCTTTACGGTACAAATTTTTATCACAAAGCACTCACTGTCTGGGTGAAAAGTTTGTAGAGTCTACTCACTGCTTATAAGATGAAAAATAGACCCCTGGAGAAGATGTGCCAGGTCCTCTCTAATCTGGCTCCAATCTGCCTTTCCAGCCTCACCTCTCCATCCACTGCTTCTCACTGCTCCTTCTCATGCCTCCTTGTCTTGGTACAGGACAGACTATCTGTACAGGGTGTTTTTACCTTCTCTCCACACGCAGAATTGTTTCATCCTTCATGACAGTGCTGAAATGTCAATTTTACGAGGACCTCCCAATTCTACCTGCCCTCCCTGCTCCTCTTGGTGTTGGACTTTCCTTTCTTCTATATAATCCTTATCACAATGTATTGTCATCCTCTCTCTGTGTGTCTGTCTCCCCCACCAGTCAGCCAGCTCTTCCAGGATAAAGCATGCTTAATTCGTCTTTCCATCTCTGTCAGCATCACTCCCCCCTGCTTCAGATCTAGCTCCTTAATGAGTAAGTAATCAATTAGACCAGCATTGTTGTCTGAATAACGATCCCCCAAGATGTCCACATCCAGATCCCCAGAAACTGTGAATACGTTATCTTATGTAGCAAAAGGGACCATATAGATGTGATTAAGTTAAACATCTTGAGGCAGGGATCTTATCTTGGATTCTCCAGGTGGTGACCAACGTAATCACAAGAGTCCTTAAAAGATGGAAGAGGGAGGCAGAAGAGTAAAGAAAGAGATATGGTGACGTACACAGAGGTTGGAACAGTGCCATTGTTGGAAGGGGGGCATGAGCCAAGGAATCTGAGTGGCCTCTAGAGCTGAAAAGGCCAAGGAGAGCATCTCCCCTAAAGTCTCTAGCAGAAATCTAGCCCTGGATTTTAGCCCCATAAGACCCACTTTCAGTGTCTGACCCCCAGAGCTATAGGATAAAAAAAAAAATTGTGCTGTTTTAAGCCGCTAAGTTGGTGCTAATTTATTACAGCAGCAGTAGGTTTTAACAATATATCTAAATTGGTGTGGGGTAGGCTGAAGCCTGTGTGGAAAGGCTGACTGACCGGGAAGTGGTAAATCATGGTGAAGACTCCTATTGAGTCAAGAAGCAGATATCATCTCCCAGTGTTGCTTCATTTCTCTAACCCTACGGTTGTGAGGGAACAGCACCCAAGGAGAGGTCTGGTATGACACACGCCTTGCAGGTTACCTGTTCGGCCTTCCGTTTGGGCTTCCTTGCTGAAGAGACCTCCACTGACAGTTAAGACCTGAATCCTGTACTTCATTCCTGGCGTTAGGTCTTCAAATTTGTGCTGGGTGGTGGAGGCTGGCTCCGATGTGTTACTCAGAAGGATCCCTTTTTCATTTAGAAGTAGGATCTCATATCTTTCTGCCATGCCCGCAGCCTTTTGCCAACTCACTGTCAAGGTATGACTGCTGTATGCGTTGTTTGCAGCTAGTCCCTGGACAGATGCTGGAACTGCAGAGAAAGAAGAGAAGCAGTGGCAGTCAGGTTCCCTCACAGCGTAAACCAGCTGAGAAACCAATTGAGAAAAACTGTCCTAGATCAACTGCAGATAGGAGACGATGCCACCACTTCACTTGCATTGCACAGACACTCTCCGTGTGCCTTTAGGAGAAAGCACCTCTTGGCCTGAATGATCTGTACACCTGCTTTGGGTCTCCATTTTTTTTCTCTGAATTTAGACAGGATCTTGAAGTCAAACAAGTAGAAAAATTAGCGAAAGTGACACTGATAAATATGCAAAGCGATTCATATTTATGTATCTAGAAAGTGGAAGATGCTGAACGCATTTACATTCAGCGAATATAGTTGGGACGGTGGAATTATGTTTAGACTCTCATTCCCAAGATTAACTCAAGTCAAAGCTTTGAGCCCTGACCTAAGCAGTAGCATATAATAGTATTTTTAAAACTACGGCTCCTGATGTGAAAGGCAGAATAGTATTATTTTGAATAATATTTTCTGTCCTAGGCTCATATTTTTTTCTCATTCTACATAATCTTAAGAGATCTCATCCACTCCCATGGTTTGAATTGTTACCCATATGGTGACGACTCCCAAATTTAAACTTGCAGTTCAGATCTCTCTTCTATTTTTGCAAATGACATCTCTCCCTGCATGTTCCATCCGATTCTCGAGAGGCCCAAATTGGACTCCTCAGCTCCCTCCTCATAACCTCTTTCTTGTCCTTTGTTTCTCTTGATCCAAGCCAGAAACGTGGGTTGTCACTCTGGTCCTATATATAATCAGACATGGGTCTTGTAATTTCTAAGTCCTAAATCTTCTATCTCTTTGATCTGTCCACTTCTCTCCCTTCTCTATCCACTACCACACCCCTAAGACAATATCATCCCTCATATTAGTGATCAGTCCCCCTTGCTTCCTAGCCTCCCACACTGTGTGTGACATATTCTCATAGCACCCCCATGCGGATGGCCCTTCAGTGGCCTCCATAATTCTGAATAGTGCTACAAGGTACACAATGCCTGTCAAGATTTGGTCCATCTCCTTACTTGGCCACATGCCTCTTTAATCTAGCATACCATACAGTGTGTAGGCCCTCAAATGTGCCATACTTTCTCTCAACTCTAGGCCTTTGGTTTTTCTGCTGGAACCAAGTCGACATATGTGTTACCAGTAGGACTTCTTAGTGTCTATGTAGATGTTACCTTTTCCTGGAAGCCTTCCCTGTCTCTTCATGTCTGCTCCTAACACACCCTATTATTATTTTGATTTTAGAACGTATCATGCTGTAATTGCCTTTTTACTTCTCTGTCTCCTTCATTAGATCATAAGCTTCTTGAGGTTGGGGGCTCTATCTTGCGACAGAAGTCCCTTTTCTAGCACAGTGCTTGACATATGGTTGGAGATATACATATGTGAAATAGGGACATAGTAGGGCACAGTACAGAAGCCCAGGCCGCACAGCTAAGCGAATGGTTATAAGAATGGAAGACATTTGATAAGTATTGTATCACAGTAGAGAGGGTATAAGGTTTGGAGCCAGACAGACTTAGATTTGAATTGTAGCTCTTGGTCTTATTACATATATACTTGATAATGTGTTATAAACTTTCTGAGCCTTACTTTCCTCATCTGTAAGATGAAAATAATGATCTCTATCTTCTAGTTGACTCAAGATAATTTTAAATGCCTGGCATATAGCAGGTGACATAGCTTATTTTTGCTTTAAAAGTAACATATTAATAGTAATATAATATAAATAGACATGTTATTCCTTCATTTTTTACTTATTCTTGTAACAAATGAAGTAAATGGCATAGGTGTTCATTTAAAAAAATAATTCTGAGAAAGGGGTAAATTTTACAGAAAGAGGAAGTATTTACATCTAGTTAATGTAAATAGATCTAAGTGTCTACTCGTTAAAATTAAAGTTTTTATATCCTTTAGCACGTATGAAAGTGTATTCAAATGATTTGGTTCCCAATTACCTTTCATTTGTTTTGAAAATCTCTATTAAGAAAGAAAAAAGCAAAAAAAAAAAAAAAAAAAGTATGAGAAAGGCTCTTGAAACCACATTGAATTGTGGCTTTGAATTTGGGTAGTTTTGACTTGTGAAGAGCTAAGTAAGTCCATTTGTTGTCCTATTATGGGGAACACTTTGGCTGGCACTCACCTGTCCGCCCCACTGCGTCTATCTGGTTCCTTAGGGGCCCGCTGACCGAGGCAATGACAATCTGGTACTGTTCCCCAGCCTCCAGTCTATGGAATGTGTGCTCAGAGATGTGCTTGGAGATAGTCTGAGACTCAACCTTTTGATTCTGCCTGAACGCTGACACGGTGTAAGAATCAACATCGCCTCCACCAGGAGTCCAGTTGACTGTCAGGCTGTCTGTCGCCCCATTGGAAGAAATGTGAATATTTTTGACAGCGCTTGGAACTAAAGAGGAAAATAAATTTAAAAGTCATCACTTAGAGAATGAACTGTGGAAATTTTCAGCCACAATTTTCATGCTTCTTATATTTTGGCACTTTCTAAAAAAATTCACTCGGACTTTGCTGCCTGAACTGGAGCTGACCGGCGAAGTTTTGGGGGACATGGGAGCCAGTGAGCAGAAATGAAGAATGCCAGTAGTAGAGCAAGAGGCTAGTTACACGGCCTTGGTCCAGGTCTTGGTTTTCTCATTTACTAGCTGTGGGACTATAGGCAGATTACTTAACCCTCTGTACGTTTTAGTTTCTTCATCAGAAAAATGGCAATGCTAGTAATGGTAACCAGCCCACAGAGTTGTGAAGATTGAACAAAATGTACATGTTAAGAGCATTGTTATGGGTCTGGCTCAAGGTAAACTGTCAATAAATGTCAACTATCATAATAACAGTTCCAAAGAAAGGATACCCAACCAACAGAGTTAGTGGTTTTTGTTTTTTTTTAATCTACATGCCTTAACAAGCTCCAGCTATTCACATAAATCCAAGGCTATTTGCTATTTCTCTGAAAGCCTTTTTTTTGGTCTTACCCTATATTGTACTGTAGTTAATCCAGATTGGACAACATCACAGTCACCATCAAGATAACCTCGCTTCTTGCCATCTCCTTCTGACCCTACAACCTTCATCCCAAATGCCTGGCTACTCAACATGCTAAATACACCACTACACCCACTCAGGTTCAAGAGCCACGTCTCAAATTACCTGTGAAGCCCTCAATGAAGGCTGACTGCTGAACGTCTCCACTGATGGTCAAGACAAGAATTTTATACTGGCGCCCTGGTGTCAGGGAGGTGAATCGATACTCAGTTGCAGTATTTACAAGGTGAAAAGGAGGAAATACTTTCATATCATTGAACAGCAGCTGGATCTCATATTGATCAACATCTCCGTCAGCTCGTGACCAAGTCACCAGAAGGTCCTCAGTGCTCCTATTCCTCAATGTTAGATCCCTAACGGGCTCCGGGACTAGGGAGGAATAGAGAGGAAAGTTCAGGAATGTGGCTGATTAAAGTTTACCTACACAATAATTTATGAATCACATTCAAGGAACTGGCAAACATCTCTCTTCCCCAAATAAACCACTTGAACTACTTCATGCATAATTAAATTAAATAAGAAAAATTGGAAGCAACTATTAAAATTATAATTTTTTCCCGACATAAATCTTATATGTAAATGTTGGTAGAATATAATTATAAAATGAATTATGACCTCAATCATAAGATAAAAAGAGGTGTCTAGAACTTTAAATGCCACCACGTAGGAAGACAAGGAAGAGAAATGGGACATTTGGCCTTCTTGCTTCCCGACTATGCTTGCTTTTATCTACCAATAAATATTCTGTAATTATAGGCCATGGCTTGGCTGAATGCTGTTAGCTCCAAGTGAGACTTACTGGGAATGTAATTTACTGATCAGTAAGCAAAGAAAACGCAAGGCTCATATATTTTACTGACTCGATGACCTTCAAGTCCCAACCAGCTATCAGATTTTGTGAACTTTCCACTTACTTGTTCTTCCATTCCCTTGTTCACTGGCTTCATATTGTCCACTTCTTGTACTAACAGTGACACTGTACAGCCGTCCAGGGACTAACTTAACAAATACACACTCGTTTTCAGCCTTGGGAATGCTTTTGGTTTGAATGAAGTTGTTTTTGTTTTTAATGGTGACTTCGTAGTGATCAAAGTCTCCAGTAGCATGTAGCCAGGATACCTTTAAATAGTCACTCCTGGCTGAGTTGCTAACACTGACTCCCTGGACCTTGTCGGGCACTGAAAAAGAGAACAGAGAACAGCTAAAGATGTAGTGATTCTAAGTGAGTAATTGATCACAGATGACAACCTGGAACAGTAAAGGTAAGTGAGTAGATTTTTATTGTGGGCATTTAAAAGAAAAGTTTTAGACCTTTAGATTACACATTTCTGGAGGGGAAAGATTGTTACACTGTTTGGAGTAATTAAATGGATCTTTTAACAGAACATGATGAATTAATTCTAATCCTGTTTCTGGCCTTCACAAAATGTCAGGTACAAGGTGGAACCTTAAAAATGATAACTGATGATTAATATGAATTGATGGTGATGATATTAATAATTCTAACACCTTGGTGATTCAAGATGTAATAAAAAGTTACAAAGAACAATACAAACAATCCAAAAGAAAAATGGAAGAAGAGGAAACGTATAATTAATACATGAAGGGATGTCTAATATCTTTGGTGTGAAGTCAAGACCATGGCAAAATGCCCTATAATTGGCAAAATTAAAAAAACCCAATAGGATCAAGCATGAGAGAGGATGCTCAACTATGGGAGAGTGGATGAATGAACTGGTGTATATGCACAGGGAAATTATATAACAATCATAATTACTTTCTAACTCAAAATGCAAAAATATGGATTTTTGTGCCTTTAACACCAAAACACAAAATGTAAGTAAGTGAATCTTATCAATATAATATTAAGTGAAAATTAAGTTCCCAGAGATTACATACTACATAAAATAACTTTTTTAAAAATTTTGACAGAGAGCGAGCGAGCAAGGTAGTAGGGACAGAGAGAGAGGGAGAGAGAGAATCCTAAGCAGGCTCTACACTGACAGCAACTCGGGGCTCAACCCCACGAGCTGTGAGATCAAGATATGAGCTGAAATCAAGACTTGGATGCTTAACTGACTCAGCCACCAAGGTGGTCCTAAAATAATCTTTTTAAAAATAATGTTAGAACTAAATTGTTTTAACCCATACTTTTAGGACTACATAATTAAAACTACGCAAGATGAAAGCAAGAAGACAGTTGAAAATGGGAGTTAAGATGATGGCTACCTTGGGATGAATCAGTGAGGTGGGAGCCATATGATTTGATATAGATTATTGTTAAGGCTCTAGCTTTTATTATAGGTAATGGTTTCTTGCGTGTATTAAATTATTAAAAATGACTAATTAAATACCTAAATTAAATTAGAAGCCTAAAAAAATAAATAAAAGTGACAAAACATGGTTTCCTGAACCAATAACTAAGATTAATCCAATTTTGTGCATCTGAGGTTATGCCCAATAAATATACAAAGAAACCAACAATGTGAGCCTGTGGTTTTCTCTCTCAACCAGTCTATCGATTGATCAATCAACTGGACAAAGCCTGTGTCTAAACCTTCTCTTCCACTTTCCTTCAAAGCATGAAATGACCCAGAAATTTCAATATTTTGGCATCTAATATTTGCCACGATGTTTCTCACACCTACAAGTTGCATTTTATTTTCTTTTGTTGGCATATGTGTAGTGGTTAGTTTTTGTATTAGACTATATATCACTGCAAAAAATTAATATATATAATATATATATATCTCACTGCAGATATGAAGCCAGGACAGGGATGCATTCTTCAAGATATTTACCTAAATCAATGACAGTGTAGCTAGAATTTGTTCATCACAGAATAAAGGAAAAACAATTTGGAAGTTTTTATGCATGGACTAAGTAAGAAACGTCAATGACCCAGGCAATTTATTGAAGACAAAGCAACTATTACAGGAAGAAAAACCAGGGTACACACCATGCTAAGTCAATAAGAGGCTTTCCAGGTGGAATTGGAGGTAATTTGTGAGACTCGCTTTGCTGCATGATGAGATGATGTGATGCGGAATTAGAAATATTGATATTTTCACCCAAAATGTAGAACAAAAGAATTATAAAAGGAAAAGGGCTTTGACACAATCAGCCAAAATCAAGACAACAGCAATTCAGACATGACTCTATGTTAAACTAATTTGTTGGGTAAAATGGTTTCCCTTGATTAGTCATGCATCAAATCCGAGTTCATGTTAGTTTAAAGAGTCAAGAAAGTGCTTCGAATAAAAGGTCATTTTTCTTGCATTTAAAAACAATTTTAGCAAAAAGCTTGCAGTATGAGGATCAGATGGATAGGAAACGTTTATGAGTTGACAGGGAGGGGAAGCAAGCGGTTAGTAGTTGGATGATACAGCCTTTGACTCTGGTGATTTTTAGGCTCCAAGTTGATCAACATAAGACACTGACATAAGGCTGCTTCATAAATGGAAATCTACTTTTCAGATCGCAGGCATTATTGTGATTTTATCAGTATAATTAGGTTTTAAATCAGTTGAGAGCACGGCACAGCTCTTTATATCCCCAACCAGTGCTTTCTGGAATGGCAGCATGTAATGGAAATAGTGCTAGAGCTAGGTTGAACTTGATTACTGGTTAGCAATGTGACTTTTCCTCTGGGACTTTTATCTCCAAATGAGATGGGATTAGATCAATCTGTGGACACTTTCAGTGTTAGCATCCTGTAGCAATGTAAATCAGGTTCTTAACCTTTTTGAGGTCACAGAAACTTTGAGAATCACACACTCTCTCCTCCAAGAAATACATATACTTTTCCTATCTGCAACAACGTTATAGACTGTTTCAGGGGTTATGACATTCCCTAGCCTCTATCCACGGAGCACTAAAAGCTAGAGCTAAGTGATTTCTGATTATTAACTTATTCAACATTTATTGAGTATCTGTGAGGCTCCAAACCCTTTGCTAGGTAATGGGATGATGTCAGTTGTCCTGATCCTCTTGCCACAAATGACATTTTTTCATAGTTTTAGATTTTTGTAAGATCTTTGAGTCCAGAAGATGATTGGCTAATTCTTACATTCAGCAACAACAATAAAGTTATGGGTTCTTATATATAAGCCAGGTATTGAGAGAAACACAAAAAAGACACGGTTCCAGACATAAAGGCAATCACAGAGGGACAGATGCAAAAAACTGCAATGAATCCTACATTTCTCCTAGAAAAAATGAATAAGAACTTAGAGCGACACATGGCACAGCAGTGAATACTAAGCATAATGGAATTAAGTGGACAGAGGAACAAGGGAGGAGACCTGTTATAAATTTAAGGAATCTATGCCCGGGCTTTTGGCAAAAAAAGCAAATTAAAGATATGCTTTTAATTTGTGAAAATTTTGCGAGCGGTCAATAGCAGATCCTAGCAAAGGCTAACATGTGGCAAAAGTGATTTTTTTATTTTTGTTTTTGTTTTAGTTTTTTAAAATGTTTTATTTATTTCTGAGAGAGAGAGAGAGAGAGAGCAGGGGAGGGTCAGAGAGAGAGGGAGACACAGAATCTGAAACAGGCTCCAGGCTCTGAGCTAGCTGTGAGCACAGAGCCCAATGCAGGGCTTGAACCCACGAACTGTGAGATCATGACCTGAACTGAAGTTGGACACTTAACCAACCTGAGCCACCCAGGCATCCCCAAACCCTGGCATTTTTAAATGCAAATATCAACCCATAGCTTAGCAGGAAAGAAATACTAATAAAATATTAATGTCAACCTTAAGCAGAAATCTCAGATGTATTCCCCCAAAAGCATAAGTATGTTGGGAAAATGGTAGCTGTCTAAATTTAGTTTTGTCCGGCATATCAAAGACCTGGTATTCATTGCTTTTGCTAAGATTTTACTCCTGGTCTCAGGACTATGAAAGTTCACATCTTCACTTTGTGTGAAAAAGAATAAACAGTGGACTTTGACCAACAGATTACTTTGTAGGCTCTGGAACCATTCAGAACTGGGTTTAAATACAGAAAGGCACTGGCTGTTTCACAAGTTAAACAGTTGAGCAAGTAAGTTATTTAACCTCCCTGAACCTTGATTTCCTGACCTGTAAAGTGGGAATAATAACAAGGACCTCAATAAGGAATTTGCAAGAATTAAGTTAGTTAACATAGGTAAAGCTGGTGTCTAGCAACCGAAGAGTACTCCCAGAAAACACTTTGCATATAATATGAATTCTAGCCACAAATGTAGTGTTCATTTTACTTTAAAGGAAACATCTGCTCACATAAGCAATTTCTAGGGCCAGAATTTGAAGACTCTGTCACAATTCTGTGATCTCAAAAAGCCCTTAATCTGGGGCGCCTGGGTGGCTTAGTCGGTTAAGCGTCCGACTTTCGCTTAGGTCGTGATCTCGCGGTTCGTGGGTTCGAGCCCCGCGTCGGGCTCTGTGCTGACTGCCAGCTCAGAGCCTGGAGCCTGTTTCAGTCTGTGACTCCCTCTCTCTCTGACCCTCCCCTGCTCACGCTGTCTCTCTCTCTCTTAGACATAAATAAAAATATTTAAAAAAAAAAAAAAAAAGGCCCTTAATCTGATCATTGCAGAATTGTTGCAGATCTGACGCCCTGAGCCACGTAGCCAGCCCCTTCTTACAGAGCCTGGATCTCCGTCTAGCCTTACCTGTTCGCTCCTGGCTGAAGGAATGGTTTTCATACTTGCCACTTCTTGTAGTTACAGTCACATTGTAGAGGCGGCCTGGAGTCAGGGAGCTGAAGGAACATTCGCTGATGGACTTGGCGATAATGAGGGACTGAATTACTCTGCTGCCGTGAGAGAGTGTCACCACATAGTTATCCACATCGCCGGGAGCCGGCAGCCAGGAAATGGTCAGGTAGTCATTACGACCAGAATTGTTCACTGTCACTCCACTCACACTGGAGGGAACTGGGATTTAAAAAGTGGGGAAGAAAATTAAAAAAAAAAGTACAGTCAAAAGTCTGGAATCCTCTACCGTGGTCAGAAAAAACAGTGTGGGCTCAAGAGATCTCAACTGATTACCTAAGAGGTCAAAGACGTGTGAGCTTTAGCTTCTGGAAGCTGAGTGTTCTTATATCAGCAAGGTTAACCCAAATAAAAATACAAGGAGGTCTTTTGGGTGCCTTATAAATATATGGATGCTGCTACTGTATTTTTATGATGTTGCTGTTTGTAAAGTATTTTAAGTGGATGCATTTTTATATGACTATGTCAGGAGTTTCCCTCTGTAGGAAAAGGAACAAACAACAATCCAAATGAATCAGCTCAAACCAAATCATCAATAAGCAAAAATGTTTGAAGGGAAAGGTGAAGGTTGCCGTACCTTTTCTGAAGAGCTTAGACTTTGGGATAGTTTTGATCTTCTTGTGATGAAGTTATTTACTCCTGGGGAGTCTAATAACTAATGGGATCAAAGGGGTTGCATCTTCCTTTACAAAGCATTTCCTGCCCTCTAGTGGCAAGAAATAAACCTAAAAGCCCATCCTGAAAGCAACAAATCTGGAGATTGACCCAACTGTGGGCAGAAAGAGCTATTGTGGTGATAATGGCCATAATCATTTGCTTATTTTAATTGGGGCTTAGTGCCACAACCATTTATTGAGGACCTATTTGCCACATACACAAAAATGGAAAAGAAGTGGATGCCCTCAAGGAATTTCTTAGCTAGAAATGGTATGCAAATTAATCACGGTGGTATTGAGTAGTAATCGTACATGTATCAGAAATAAGTGTACAGTAAACAGTATTGCCAGTAGTGAAAATCAGAATAAAATCCTGTAGTGTATACAAACAAACTGCACTACTGTTTCCATCATTGGTTCACTACTTCACCTAAATATTTTCATATAACTGTCAGTATCAGTACATCATGTCCAATGGACAGGGTCCAGCTAAATGACCTCTGAGAATCCTTCTAATTCAATATGCTCTGACTTTGTGATTTAAGCCCTAAAGTCATCTTTACACATGCAAGCACTTGTCCATCTCCAAAAATTATAAATAGCACTGTATTGAACAACTCTGCTAATCCTGTCCCATGTATATGAACATTTCCTAGACGTAAAGTTGAACTCTTTAGCCATAATACTTATATACTGATGTCTTCCTCCCTCCCTCTTTCCTTCCCCTCTTTCTTCCCTTCACTTAACAATCTATACATGCCATGATTGTTCTCAAAAGAATTATGCTTGTTTTTCATTTTTTTAAATCTTTAAAAAAATTTTTTTAACGTTTATTTATTTTTGAGACAGAGGGAGACAGAGCACGGGCTGGGGAGGGGCAGAGAGAGAGGGAGACACAAAATCTGAAACAGGCTCCAGGCTCTGAGCTGTCAGCACAGAGCCCGATGCAGGGCTCGAACCCACGGACCCCGAGATCATGACCTGAGCCGAAGTCGGCTGCTTAACGGACTGAGCCATCCAGGCACCCCTACGTTTGTTTTTCAAAACTGCTAGAAATATTTGCAACTACTGGGGTTTTCTTAGAAAAGATACAATCATCAGATGTTTTGTCAAAAATATAAATTCATGTTTACAAAAAACAGACACAAAATTTGTTTTTCCTTTAGAACAAGAATTTCCTCAGGTTAGAATTAGATTTGTTAAATATATCCAATATCTTGAATTTTAAATATTGTTTTTAAGAATTTTTTAAGTTAATTTACTTATTTTGAGAGACAGTAAGTGTGAGCAGGGGAGGGGCAGAGAGAGAGGGAGAGAGAGAATCGGAAGCAGGCTCTGTTCACTGTCAGCGTGGACCCCGATGTGGGGCTCAATCTCACAAACTGTGAGATCATGGCTTGAGCTGAAATCAACAGTCTGCCACTTAACCAACTGAGCCACTCAGGCACCCCTTAATTTTAAATATTTTGCCACCTTATCTAGGCTGAAGGTTTATTTATATGTTTCAACTCTCTGGAAATACAAGTGAATGAGAAAAACTTTCAAAACTTTTCAATTATTTCAGCCTTGACACGTATTTCAGCAATTTGAATAGATAGTAATAACTATCAAGGCTTTAGCCATTGAATATTTACAATCTACTACTGTATACAAAATTTACTAATTTAGGCAAATTTCAAAATCTTTAGTTATTGTGTTTCTATAGTGGTATCCCACTTTCCCCCTTTCCAATGATAATGTCTGCACTCTTAAAGTGTTTGAATAAAATAACCCATGCTCATGTGCTCATGTTTATTCATATTTTGCCCTCTCCTCAAAACCTTGTGATCATTCTTCAAAGATTTTTTTGTCTTGTTTTTACATACTTCTGTTAAATACAGTGGGTCAAATACTGATATGTCTGCTACAACTGAAATTCAGGCATAAAAACAACTAGAGGCCCCACTTATTTCAAGTGGTACGAGGCACCAAACTGTTTCAGTATATCACAGGAAGTTGGAAAGCCTTTAAGGTATTTTTGAATGGGAATTAACTTGTGTGGCAGAATCTGACTAGTTGTTAAGTAAACCATTTCTCTTTCTTCTTGGACAGAACTAGGCTGTTTCCCAGCCTTGCCTGCATGACATGTAGCCATATAGCCGTGTTCCCACCAATGGAATGTGGGAGGAAGTGATGTGTCTACTTCCAGGACTGATCATCTTCCCCTGCCCGTAACCTCTACTCTGTGGAGAAATGGACAGAGCTCTGCAGACCTAGAGGAAGGAAGAACCACAGATGGTAGGAGCCTGGATCCCTGAATTACTGCTTGGGAAAGAACCAACCAATAGAGCTGTCTAATTGGGATCCCCCATATTGCACAGTTGTGTAAGCAGGAAACAAGTCGGTCTGACCTAACGAACACAACTGCAACTCACTGGGAAATAGGTGCACCGTCTCCTCAACCTTCTCCTCACCTTTCTTATTTTTCCTTCCCTCCTCCAAGGGGTAAATTGGGGTAAATTACTGGGGGTGGATTAGAAAATGGAGTCTTCGAGACATAAGTTAATGGCAGAGCTAGGACCAGAATCTAGGCCTCCTGATTCCCAAGCTAAGTTTTTCAGTGCCCCGCCCCCAATCATGCTACGGATGGTTGGTGTCAAGAAGTACTAAGAGAGTAGAAAGAAGGTATCAGGAAGAAGGCTGTGAGTAATAATGTTAGGTGCCACAGAATGAGAAAAATGGCACATATCAGTGAATTTTTACCAAAACTAGGAAATATCTTTTCAATGACTTAGTTGCTTTTCTGGGAGAGTTAATGAAGTTAGTGTTCTTTGGGTTCCTTAGGTAGATGAGATTCATGATTTTTAAAAAGGGACATATCTATGATGCCTACAACTGATACTCAGATCCAGGCATCAGAGATCTAGAAGGAGGAGCCTCAAGTCCAACTTATAATCATATAAAGTTAAGTAGGCAAAGCCACTGACCTGATTCTGAGTTCATTAGTAATTGTCAAAGCTTCTACTGAATGTATTTAATTTTTTTCTTTCTAAGAAACTAGAACATGAATTTTACATTGTTTATTTATATTGTTTCTTGGTGTTGTGTAGAATATTATATCTCCTTCTCTGGTGCCAACCCTGTCTGAAACACATGACCACATAGCCCTTTGCCCTATCTGACTGTGACCTCTTCAAGGCCAGGGAACATTGTTTAGGTGGTATATAGTATTAAGTACTTGTTTAATTGCTGCTTATGAAAATATATGTGATTTGGGAATTTTATTAACTCAATTTTGAGCCACAAAAGTTGGAGATCATTTCCTTTCTATGTCTTGAAAGAATATGAAAGGGAGTGGAATTTACTTTTTTTTTAAAAAAAGTCTCATTACCTGTCTTCCTCTTCACTAGGACACGAACATTAAGGAAATCATCAACTGAATGAGGACATAAGCCTCAGTATCAAATGACTATTATGTTACCACAAAGGTTTTCCTGACACGTTTATGAGAGATTTTAGAAAATTCAGAATTCCTTCTCTCTTACCCCCACTCCCTCTGCAATTTCCATTCCTAGGAGAATAACATGTACCTTCTGGATGATTGGTATTGAAACTTGGTTTTCAGGAAAGTAAAAAATGGATCTGTTTTCAGGATGTTTAAAAAATCTAGAAGATACTCTCAGGTCCCCATGTGCTCCTCTTACCTGTTCTCCCCTCCACCACCACTTGTCGGGAGGAGATTCCTCCGCTCACTGTTGTTACGACCACAGAGTAGAGGCTGCCTGGTTTGAGGGAGTGGAAGCTGTATCTGCTGGTCTCACTGGAGACACTTTCATTTTTGATGACCACGTTTTCATGGATCAGTAAGACTTGGTAGAACTCTATGTCTCCCAGTGCCTGGGTCCAATTAGTAAACAGACTGCTCGTTGTTCCTTGGTTGGCCACATACAAGCCGGTCACTTGGGCAGGCACTAAAGCACAGCAGACAAAGAGAAGGAAAAAAAAAAAGATGACGTTTAATCACCCTAAGGAAGTGTAACAAAGTGAGTCAAAAATGGAGACAGTCTTGAAGATGTTAAAAATACATCTACATTTTTTTGCTCTAGACTCTCAGCTCTGTTTCCTGTGGCATATGGCAAACTACTCCCATACAGAAGCTGTTTATACGGAAAATCAAAATTACTTCAGATCCAGGGATGAGATGATGCATACCTATTAAGTAGTTCCGATTTTACTTTTTCAATAATGAAAGAATGTTATTTTTGAATATTGCTTACTTTATGTGATTGTATCTGTACTTACTTCATGAGAACTGAGAGCCACATGATCTGCCTGAGCTGATGGTTGTTATGGGGTGGTCTTGGGAAATCCTGTCAACCTGATGATTAGGTTGTAGCTTAGAAAACTGGTTAATTCTTGGGGTGCCTGGGTGGCTCAGTTTGTGGAGCGTCCGACTTTGGCTCAGGTCATGATCTCACACTCTGTGAGTTCAAACCCCGCATTGGGCTCTGTGCTGACTGCTCAGGGCCTGAAACCTGCTTTGGATTCTGTGCCTCCCTCTCTCTCTACCCCTCCTCCACTCATACTCTGCCTCTCTCTCTCTCTCTCAAAAATAAGTAAACATTTAAAAAATTAAAAAAAAAAAGAAAACTGGTTAATTTTTTACTAGCATATTCTCAAGAGGACCATTTTTATCACTATATGTGAAAATGCTGCAATAGTATAAATTATCACATAATAATAGTAATTAAAAATGATAACTATAACAACTAGTAGTGATAACTATTGAGTGCCTGATTTATGACAGTTATGAACTCTGTGGCTTTTAGAAATCATATTATTTGATACTCATTTAAAACTCTGTAAATTTGATTTCATTATTCTCTTTACTGAAGAAGAAACCAAAAACAATAAAATATAAGTAACTTAACCTATTGTTCACAGCGCTAATGAAGAGTCATCCTGGAGTCCAAAGCCTGATCTATCTAACCTGTGAGTCTGTGCCCTTTTCCTAATAAACAAATGCTGTGATTTCTAATCTACCCATTAAAAAATCTCTTACACAGGTCTTGAAGCTGGCACTTGATAAACATATTTGATCTTCTTTGTGCCTCTTCCCTGAATTTTGGTAATCAAAAGCATTGAAACCTTGGCACAATCCTTCTTAGAATTTGTTAACTTTTGGATTAAGACACATATATATTCATTAAAAAATATTATTGTAGTTGGGTCAGAAGATTCAATTCACATTCTAAATTTCATATGGAAAGCAAAGGAACTAATATGCCAACTGATTTTGAAAAAAGAACAAAATTGGAGGAGTAACATCATCTGATTTCAAGACTTACTAGAAAGCTTCATAATGAAGGCAGTGTGATACTGGCAAAAAGACAGAAACACAGATCGATGGAACAGAATTGAGAGTCCAGAATAGACCAACACATATGTAGTCAATTGATTTTTTACAGAGATGTGAGGGCAATTCGATGGAGCAAGAAGAGTCTTTTCAACAAATAGGGCTGGAATTATTAGATGTCCATATGCAGAGACAAAAACTTTGACCTAGATCTCACACACATATAAAAATAAATTCAAGATAGATTATGCACTTCAATTAAAAACATAAAACTACAACAATTCTACGTGAAAATCTTTGTGAACTTGTATAAGGCAAAGATTTTTTTAACATGACATCAAAAGTATGGCCTATGAAAGAAAAAAACTGATAAATTGGCCCTCAAAATTAAATAACTTATATTCTGTAAAATACACTAATAAATTCATGAAAAGGCAAGCCACAGGCTGAGAGACACCATTTCAACGCATGTTTCTGACAAAGGACTAATATCTGAATATATAAAGAATTCTCAAAATTAAACGATAAAAATCAAACCACCCCATCAAAAAATGGACAAATAGACAAAATCATGAATGAAGATGGATTTATTACAACCAACTCCTCAGAAATACAAGCAATTATCAAGGAATACTATGAAAAATTATATGCCAACAAACTGGACAACTTAGAAGAAATGGACAAATTCCTAAGCACACACAGACTAACAAAATTCACATGGGAAGAGATAGAAAATCTGAACAGACCCATAACTAGTGAAGAAATTGAATCCGTTATCAAAAATCTCCCAACAAATAAGAGCCCTGGGCCAGATGGCTTCCCTGGGGAATTCTACCAGACATTTAAAACAGAATTAATGCCCATTCTTCTCAAGCTATTCCAAAAATTAGAATTTGAAGGAAAACTTCTGGACTCATTCTATGAATCTGGCATCACTTTGATTCCCAAGCCAGACAGAGACCCAGCAAAAAAAGAGAACTACAGGCCAATATCCTTGATCAATATGGATGCAAAAGTCCTCAACAAGATAGTTTCAAATCAAATCCAACAGTACATAAAAAGAATTATCCACTATGATCAAGTGGGATTCATTTGTATCCCTGGGTTACAGGGCTGGTTCAATATTTGCAAATCAATCAATGTGATACATCACATCAACAAAAGAAAAGATAAAAACCATATGATCCTGTTGATAGATGCAGAAAAAGCATTTGACAAAATACAGCATACCTTCTTAATAAAGACCCTCAAGAAAGTCAGGATAGAAGGAGGTTACTTAAACATCATAAAAGCCATCTGTAAGAAGCCCTCAGCTAACATCATCCTCAATGGGGAATATACTGAGAGCTTCCCCCCTGAGATCAGGAACATGACACAGATGTCCACTCTCACCACTGTTGTTAACATAGTGCTGGAAGTCCTAGCATCAGCCATCAGACAACAAAAGGAAATCAAAGGCATCAGAATTGGCAAAGAAGAAATCAAACTTTGACTTTTCACAGACGACATGATACTCTACATAGAAAACCCACAGGCTCCACCAGAAGCTGACTAGAACTGATCCATGAATTCAGCAAAGTTGCAGGGTACAAAATCAACATACAGAAATTGGTTGCATTTTTATACACCAATAATGAAGCAACAGAAAGAGAAATCAAGAAACTGATCCCATTCACAATAGCACAAAAAAACCATAAAATACCGAGAATAAACCTAACCAAAAATATAGGAGATCTGTATGATGAAAAGTATAGAAAACTTATGAAGGAAATTGAAGAAGACACAAAGAAATGGAAAAACATTCCATGCTCATGGGTCGGAAGGATAAATATTGTTAAAATGTCATTACTACCCAAAGGAATCTACACATTTAATGCAATCCCAATCAAAACTGCACCAGCATTCTTCTCAAAACTAGAACAAACTATCCTAGAATTCGTATGGAACCACAAAAGACCCCGAATAGCCAAAGTAACATTGAAGAAAAAAACCAAAACGGGAGGCATCACCATCCCAGACTTTAGCCTCTACTACAAAGCTGTAATCATCAAGACAGTATGGTATTGGCACAAAAACAGACACATAGACCAATGGAATAGAATAGAGAACTCAGAATTAGACCCACAAATGTATGGCCAACTAATCTTTGACAAAGCAGGAAAGAGTATCCAGTGGAAAAAAGACAGCCTCTTTAACAGATGGTGCTGGGAGAACTAGACAACAACATGCAGAAGAATGAAACTAGATCTTTATCTCACACCATACACAAAAATAAACTCAAAATGAATAAAGGGCCTGAATGTGAGACCGGAAACCATCAAAACCCAAGAGGAGAAAGCAGGAAACAACCTCCTTGACCTCAATGGCAGCAACTTCTTACTTGACACATTCCCAAAGGCAAGGGAATCAAGAGCAAAATTGAACTATTGGGACCTCATCAAGATAAAAAGCTTCTGCACAGCAAAGGAAACAATCAATAAAACTAACAGGCAACCAACGGAATGGGAAAAGATAGTTGCAAACGACATATCAGATAAAAGGCTAGTATCCAAAATATATAAGGAACTCATCAAACTCCACACTCAAAAAACAAATAATCCAGTGAAGAACTGAGCAGAAGATATGAACAGACACTTCCCCAAAGAGGACATTCAGATGGCCAACAGACACATGAAACGATGCTCGGCGTCCTTCCTCATCAGGGAAATACAAATCAAAACCACACGAGATACCACCTCACGCCAGTCAGAGTGGCTAAAATGGACAAATCAGGAGACTCTAGATGCTGGTGAGGATGTGGAAAAACAGGCACTCTCCTACCCTGTTGGTGGGAATGTAAACTGGTGCAGCCCCTCTGGAAAACAGTGTGGAGGTTCCTCAAAAACTTAACAATAGAACTCCCCTATGGCCCAGCAATAGTACTGCTAAGAATTTACCCAAGGGATACAGGAGTGCTGATGCATAGGGGCACATGTACCCCAACGTTCATTGCAGAACTCTCAACAATAGCCAAAACATGGAAAGAGCCTAAGTGTCCATCAACGGATGAATGGATCAAGAAGATGGGCTCATCTACACAATGGAATACTACATGGCAATGAGAAAGAATGAAATCTGGCTATTTGTAGCAACATTGATGGAACTTGAAGGTGTTATGCTGAGCGAAATAAGTCAGGCAGAGAAGGACAGATACCCTATGTTTGCACGTATAGGTGGATTAGGAGGAACTTAATGGAGGACCATGGGGGAGAAGTAGGGGAAAAATAGTTGGGGAGAGGGAGGGAGGCAAATCATGAGAGACTCTTGAATGCTGAGAACAAACTGAGGGCTGATGGGAGTGGGGGAAAGGGGAAGGGAGGTGATGGGTATGGAGGAGGACACTTGTTGGGGTGAGCACTGGGTGTTACATGGAAACTAACTTGACAATATGTTCTTCCCCAAATAATACGTGAATGGTTAAGTAGACAAATGGAAAGGTGCTCAAAACCATTAGGCATTAGGAAAAGACAAATTAAAACTGAATGAAATACCATCACATGCTTATTACAATGGCAAACAAAACAAAAACTTGCAATACCAAGTGCTGTTGAGATTATGGAGAAATTGGAAATCTCATATATTGCTGGTGGGAATGGTGGGAATGTAAAACTTTACAACTGCTTTGGAAAACAGTTTGGTAGTTTCTTACAAAGTTGAAAATACCCGACCATAATGGCCCAGAAATATAAATGTTGAGAATGATGAAAATGATCCTAAGACTAACAAAATGCCTTGTATTTCCAATTCTGGCAATACAGTGGGCTACATACTGTGAAAAGCCCCCCAAGAAGCACAACTACGTGTGTTGGATAGAATATAAAACTATAAGTGTATGATGAGCATGTTGTCAAGAATGTAAGGAACTCTCAGGGAACTAAAAGTCAGCGATAGAAAAGTAACTGGTTCATTGAAGCATACTTTCATCTTGATGGCATCTTTCAAACATAAATTTAAGCTTTGATTTTACAGACTTGCATGATCTATGAGATAGGAGGTAAAGTGCAGGACTTTCCCAAACTGAGGAACCTCATAGGTGATCCTGCATAAGGTTATATATATATAAGGATCCTGAAAGGTTACATTCTAAGTGTAAGTCAAATAAATATTCCCTGTCTGCTCTCAGCCTCCTTGGCACTGGATGGAGAAGAAAAATACTTTCTTCTGAGAATTCATAACCTCAAGACAGTTTCAGTGAGTTTGCAACCCAGATTCATAAAACCTGGGTGCTCAAAAACCTCAAGTTGAAANATATATATATATATATATGTATGTATGTATATATGTTCTAGAATACCGGAAGAAGAACAGAGGCAATATCAGAGAGTTAATGGCTGAGAATTTCCAGGCATGATGAAAGATACTAACCTGCAAGTACAGAAATTGTAATGATCTCAAACAAGATACACAAGAAGTAGTCTGTATTTAGGTTATTACTGTAAACAACAGAACACCAAAGGCAAAGAATAAATCTTAAAAGCAGTCATAACAAACAGATTACCCAGAGAGAGAAAAACAATTAGATTGATACCTGACTTTTCAACAGCAAGAATCAATGCCAGAAAGACTACAATAACATCTTCAATGTGCTGAGAGAAACTAGTTTTCAACATAGAACTGTATCCTAGGGAAAATATCTTTCAAGATTGAGAGCCATGTTAAGACATATGCAGAAAAACAAAAGTTTGGAGAGTTGGTCCCTAAAAACTCTAAGTAACGACATGTGAAAAATGTTTTCCAAAATAAAGAAAAGTAAGCCCATACAGAACTTGTGACATACAGGAAGGGAAGATGAGAAGATGAGTGGTAATTGTTTATGGGCTTAAAAAAGGAGACAGAAACAAAATACAGGACAACGGTATATAAATTGGATAAACAAGTCTTTGATGACGAATTTGCTTCCTATTTCACTGAGAAAAAGAAGATAATTGCCCACTTGCTATAGCTATCTATTTACTGCACACACACCCAATACTATTTTTCCCCCGTTGACCCTAAAGTTAAACTACTCATGTTCCTTTCTTCTTCTTTTTAAAAAAATATTTTAATGTTTATTTATTTTTGAGAGAGAGAGACAGAGCACAAGCAGAAGAGAGGCAGAGAGAGAGGGAGACACAGCATCAAAAGTAGGCTCCAGGCTCTGAGCTGTCAGCACAGAGCTCAACACAGGGCCTGTGAGGAGCCTCTGAGGAGCCTGTGAGATCATGACTTGAGCTAAAGTTGACACCTGAATGACTGAGCCACCCAGGAGCCCCTTCATGTTCCTTTCTAATGCCAATTCCTTTTGTGTTCTAGATCCCAGTACCTCTGCTTACTCATAGAATAACTGCAACAATTCTCCCTCCCTCTTTACATCGTCACCACTCCTTTCTCTTCTAGAACATTCTTGTCAACATAAAACATGCTATCTCTTAAAAAAAAAAATCCTCCTTTCAAACATACGTCCTCTTTCCGATGCTGTCCTATTTCTCTGCCTCTCATTTGCAGGGAAACTTGTTGGAAAAGTTGTTCTCTGCTCTGTTTCAATTTCAAAATAAACCCAAACAAAGTAAGACAAACAAACAAACAAACACTAAGAGTTGAAATTAGTATGATAAAAAACAAACAGAAAAAATTCATAAAACAATGACCAGTACGTAATAGGCATTTAATAAACATTTGTAAACTGAACGTTAAACAATTCAGTGCACAGTATACTTTTATAGAGAATGTTACCTGTTCTTCCTTTAGTTGAAGATGAGTTTTTTAAGTCTCCACTGATAGTGGTGACTGTAGCTATGTATTTTCGCCCAGGCACCAGGTCAGTAAAAGTGAATTCTTTGGCATCTTTGGGGAGTGACTTGTGGATGAGTAAGAGGTCTCTGTCAGCTAGTGAAATGATGTATTTCTCCCATTCTGCTACAGGGGTCTGCCACATGACACCCAGTGAGGTTTCGTTGGCATGTTTGACACGAAGCTGGAGCACAGCCAGGGGCACTGAGGAAAAGGCAATGGACACTGTGTCACTGATTTGATTCAGAAACATGAGGGGGGGGTGCCTGGTGGCTCAGTCAGTTGAGTGCTGGACTTTGGCTCAGACCATGATCTCACGGTTTGTGGGTTTGTGTCAGGCTTTGCACTGTAAGCCTTCTTTGGATTCTTTGTCTTTCACTCTCTCTTGACACTTCCCTGGCTAACACGGTCTCTCTCTCTCTCTCTCTCTCTCTCTCTCTCTCTCTCAAAATTAAACATTAAAAAAAAGAAGAAAAAAGAAACACTAGAATATTTTCTAGAGAACTGTTCCCTTCCAGTTATAGGAGGGTTCAGTTCAGCGTTCCTTTTCTGAATGTGTATGAGCGCTCAGGGAAAAAAAAAAGCTAATCATAAAAACTTTGTTGCTGTTATTTTTTTATGATTTTATTTTTAAGTAATCTCTACACCCAATGTGGGGATTGAACTCACAACCCTGAGATCAAAAATCGCATGCTCTTCCATTGAGCCAGCCAGAGACCCCAAGCTTTGTTTATGTAACATATTCAGAAAGGAAGATTCAAAGGGATACTATTGGAAAATGCTTTTCTGGGTCATTTATTTTTGACCACATATTACCTTGAGTATTTATTTCTTCATATGAATTCTATGATGCAAAAATATTTCATTCAATCTTGTCAACCTACAGAGATAGGTCCATGTTTGAGTATTTAGGTGAAGTTAGGGGTATTTTTCACTCCATTTGGTTGGAAAGACAAAGTGTTTCTTCCCTTCATTTCTGAGAAGGGGACATTGATGTATCCATGAAAGCAAAAGCAATAATAGTACCTGATTAAGGGCTCCCATTATCCAAAGAACTGAAATTGTTTCTATTTCTTTAAAAGGTTTAATTATTACAATTTCTAGGATATGTTGTTAAGAGTAAAGTACTGGTCCCACTAAAACAACAGGGAAACAAAATTATGGAAGAAGCATACTGATTTTTACATCAAAGAAATTTTCTATAATTCCATTCTAATTGAGTCCCTAAATCTGTATCTTCCTTCTTTAATACATTGAAATGAACTGGATTGTTACATCAAAGCCTACTTTGACTTCCCTCATTCACCTAGAGGTACAGCGTAAGAAAATTTTCCTGATAATTATGACAATATGCTGAGAGCCCCCACTGTTTCCTGACAGTATTCCAAGTTATTTGAAGTGAATGAGGTAAAATATTGGAGAGGACATAGACACTTGTTCTGTGGAATGCTAAAAATAGCTTGGTTTAAGCTTATATAGCTTTGATCATTATCCAAGGCATATTAATATCTGGAAAATGAATATATTACTGGAAGCCCAGTTGGCAAGGTAAGGAGGTGTTTTGGTCCTCTTCTTTGACATTCTTCTACGAAGAACATTGAATCAATGTAGTTATTTACTTGTCATCAGGCAAGACTAAGAGAGGGGATATTTGAATTTCACTCCAAGTATAGAATATTGCATGTCATACTTGTTGAGCTTGGAAGGGCAATTCTCTTATTTGAAAGTTGAAGAAACACACTCAGAGGGGTTGTGACTTGCCCAAGGTATCACAGTATAGTGGTGACAGCCAGAATACCCAAACCCATGTCTCCGGATCTTCATTCCCCTCTACCCTAAAATCCAAATATATCCCTCTTCACATTAATAACCTTTCCTTGATACATGAAATTAGTCAACATTAGGTCATGACAAATTAGGTCAAGCAAAAAATTTTTCAACTGTCCTTTTTGTGGGAAGGATTCTCAGATTATTTAGTTCTTATTCTTTTGGTGTTTAAAATGGCTTTCTTTTTATTAAATAAAGTAAGTGATTTTTATTTATTTTTTTCAAAAACATTTTTATAGTTTATTTTTATTTTTGAGACAGAGAGAGACAGAGCATGAGTGGGGGAGGGGCAGAGAGAAAGGGAGACACAGAATCTGAAACAGGCTCCAGGGTCTGAGCTGCCAGCACAGAACCTCATATGGGGCTGGAACCCACGAACTGGGAAATCATGACCTGAGTCAGACGCTTAACCGACTGAGCCACCCAGGCACCCCTGGAAGCGATTTTTAATGTTCTAATTTGACAAAACTAAACATTACCAAACCTAATTCAGTCTATACAAAGTCTATAATATCTTAAATTCAGGGAACATGGGGGATGGGGGGAAGTGGGAAGGAGGGATGACATTGACAACTATCTGTGTTACTTGAGAGAGGGGCCAAGTTAAGGTTCCAACAGTCATTAACACCTTGGTATTTGCTTACCTGTCCTGCCATGGCAACGCTTAGAATTCTTCAGATTTCCACTCTCAACAGTGACTTCTACCTCATACTGTCTTCCTGGTATGAGCCCGACATCATCTATGACATAGTGTGTTTCCTCCTTTCCCACGGTGACGTTGAGCAGCACCACAGAATCATTGAAGAGCAGGATACGGTACTGCTCCCAGTCTCCAGCAGGGGGCGACCAGCTCACTACTAGGGACCTTGTGGAACCGTTGCTGTTTGCCACCAGGTTCCCAACTTGCTCTGGAACTAAAAGGTGAAATGATGTCAAAAAAGAGATTCTAAAAACCAAAAGTAAGGATACTTATTCACTTTTCATGGGCAACAGTAGATAAGAGACCTAATAGCACAATTCAAACATTTCTATCCCCTTCTAATGTTTGTGGATTGTAAACGAGTGTTCTCTCCTCATTTTGGAGGCATCTGACACTCAAGAAATGAACGCTAAAATCATTATATCAGTAATGCAATCTTCTGTAACACTGTTAATTACCTAGGGATATGAGCACCGTGTTTTACTGGCTGCACGCCAGCCCTAGAGACAATATCGATGTTGCTTCTGATGATGTTGACATTGACGGATATGGTTGGTGTCTTTTGGTAGCGACACTGCATGTTGCGGTCATGAAACATTCCTCTCTTTTCCAACGACAAGATTAATCTTCTTGCAATATAGCTCTGGTCTAATTATTCATTTGCTTAAAAACATTCAAGGTCTCTCCATTAATTACAGAATAAAACATTAAGTCCTGCGTGTGGCATTCATTGCTTTCCAAGATCAGACCGCATAACCTCTGACCACTGCCTGCAGCTGCCCTCTCCCGTTTCCCCACTTTCCCAAATGCTGGCCTCGAACTTCATGTTCTGCACACCTGTAAGTATCTTGGGCTCTTCTGCCTTCCTACCTTTGCTTGTATTATTTCCTCATCCTCAAATCCCTTCCCTCTTTTCCCTCTTCCCATTAAAAAAAATTTTTTTTAATGTTTTATTTATTTCTGAGAGAGAGAGAGCCAGTGTGAGCAGGGGAGGGTCAGAGAGAGAAGGAGATACAGAATCTGAAGCAGGCTCCAAGCTCTGAGCTGTCAGCACAGAGCCCGATGTGGGACTGGAACCCACGAACCGTGAGATCATGACCTGAGCCAAAGTCGGTCGCTCAACCGACTGAGCCACACAGGCACCCCTCCCTCTTCCCATTTTTTAAGTCCCAGCTAAAGACTATTTCCTTTGAGAGGTCTTTACTGCTCTTCTGAACAAGAATTTTGTTCTCTTGTTTTTCTGACCAGATGGCTCTTGGTTGGAATCTTTAACAGCTCAGAGAATGGACTCTCATATTAAACACTCTGGTTTAAATTCTAACCCCACCATTTACTGGCTAGATGACTATGGACAAGTTATTTCATCCCTCTGAATTATCTGTAAAGTGATAATAATGGAACCTCTTTCATGGTTTTGTTGTGGGAACTTAATGTTTAGTGTAAAGTGCTTAGTTAGTGCCTGATACATGGAAATATCAATGCAATTACTGTTATTAAAATGTACTATTTTTACTTTTTGTGTATTTATTCTATATTTGTCTGATTAAAATGTAACCTCCTTAAAAGCAAGGGTTGAAAAAGTAAATATTTCAGGACTTGCAGGCCACATATGGTTTGTCCCATCTTTGTCTCTCTTTTTCCTTTTTAAAAAAACCTTTTAAATATGTAAAAACCACTCTTAGCTTGGGACTATGCAAGTACAGGTCACAGGCCGTATTTGGCCAAAGGGTGTAGTTGGCTGAACCCTGACATTTTAACAACTTCCCAAACTCATCACACAATAATTTACACATAGGGGGCACTGAATAAATGTTTGGTCACATAAATTAATAAAATAATTTAAGGAAAACATGAGTAAATGCTAACTGGCCCTCACTGTTAGAGTTGATCAGAAATGTTTTATTCATTAGTATCAATGCTAATGCATTTACACTACTTAAGTGGGGTGACATGAAATAGCACAGGTCAGAGCCGGTTACCCACATCACTCAGGAACCATTCCAAACACATTTGCTTAAATAACTCTGTATATGGGGCCCTGGGCCATAGGCACCCTCAGTCATGTAGATCATATTTCCCAAATTGGGAGCTTATTGTGCCCCGATGAATGGATCTAAGACAGATCAGACAATGATTTGGAAAACATCATTCCAAATGGTGTTATTCTGGAATATTCTGGAGCCCTACACTCACCTGTTCTGCCCACTGCCATCTTCTGAGCGGACAATTCACCAGAGACACAGCTGACAGTAACTTGATAAAGTCGTCCAGGAGTTAAGTCTTTGAATTGAGTTTCAGTAACCTGGGGTCTGAGTATTCTGGATTCTTTGATAATCCCTTTGTGAAACAGGGTAACGTTATAGGAATCCACATTTCCAGAAGGTCTTTGCCACTTGACCTTTAGAGAGGTCAAAGTGTCATCATTTGTCACCTTCAGATTTGAGACTTCCATGGGTGCTAAAAAGGACGAAAAGAAAAGACACTTTAACTCAGGATATTGTACCAGTCTTCCGGTCAAATTTTGACCTGTCTTTTAATCCCTGACAGCCACACTCCTTGCTCAGAAGAAAACAATTTCGCTAGCAAAAATAATACTGCAAAATCAAAGAAAGGCTGTCTGGCTGTTAGAAAGATCATGAAGATGGGAGTCAGGAGCCTGGATTCTGGCTCAACCTTGGTCATTAGTCAGCTGGGCAACCCTGGACAGCTCTGTGTATCTCACTGAGCCTCAGGATCCTTACAGGCAAATGAGGTCCTGGAATGCTCAAAGAAGTCTGACATCTGCCTAATTTATTCCCGTATTAATGTATTTAATAACAACAAGTACACAATCAAAAGATTGGTTAACTCATTGCCCATCCCAAAATTTTGTGTGCTAAAAATTTGCTGTCTTTCATATAAACTCATGATGAAGTGAAAGCTCAAGAGTTGTGTCATTGTTTCATCAAAGAAAATGATTACAATTACAAAAGCAAAAACACTTTGGTGAGTACTTTGAGTACTTTTTCTACCTCTTGGGTACGTCATAATTTTGGGCTTCACTAATAACAAAGCAAAAAGGTTTCAGTTTTAAAATGGGCATAGCAGAGTGATTTTGCATAGGCCAGTGATAAGTATAATTTGTTCTTGTTATACATGAATAATTCTTAAGATAATTGCTACTTTTTAAAAAAGATTTCATTTAAAAAATATTTTTAATGCTTATTTATTTTGAGAGAAAGAGATAGAAAGCAAGCAGGGGAGGGGCAAAGAAAGGGAGACAGAGAATCCCAAGCAGGCTGTGCTCCTTGGGCACAGAGCCTGATGCAGGTCTTGAACTCATGAACCATGAGATCATGACCTGAGCCAAAATCAAGAGACAGATGCTTAACCAACTGAGCCACCTAGGAGCACCTAAAGATTTTATTTTTAAGCAATCTCTGCATCCAATGTGAGGTTCACACTCACAACCCTGAGATCAAGAGTGCCTGCTCCACCAACTGAGCCAGCCAAGGGCCCCAAGATATATGGCACATTTTTGTTGGGAATGTTTATACATCTTTTGAGGTGTGATATGAAGGGTATGGAAATGTACAGGTGCCCTCAAATATCTTTCTCACCAATCTTTTGTAGTTCCAAGAACTCTCTCCATGAGAGTAATTTCTAAGTCACTATATACTTAAAAGTTTCTCTTAAAATTAAATAGTTTACCAAGAGAGGGAACAGCTTACCAAGAGAAGGAATTTATTAGACCCACCAGAAACATTAGAATCCATTAGAATGTAAGCTCCAAAGGGCAAAGACTTTGGCCTTTTTAGACACTGCTATATCCATAATGCCTAGCATACAGTTTATACTCGGTAGATAGTGAATGAATGAATTAATAGAATGAAATAATGAATGTGTACATGATTCATTAAGACTTAGCACAGATTAGGGCACCTGGGTGGCTCAGTTGGTTGAGAGTCTGACTTCAACTCAGGTCATGGTCTCACAGTTTGTGAGTTTGAGCCCCACGTCAGGCTCTGTGTTAACAGCTCGGAGCCTGCTGTGAATTCTGTGTCTTCCTCTCTCTCTGCCCTTCCCTGCTCTCATTCTGTCTCTGTCTCTCTCAAAAATAAATAAAACATTAAAAAACCCACTTAGCACAGGTTAGTTTAATTGGCTATGTTAAGCTGTGAGAACAGCTCCTGTAGTATTAGTTCTCAAGATTTGTTTTATTGGATACAGAGTTTACGAATGGCTGTTTCACAGGAGCAGGTCTTTGTATAGCACTGAGAAAAGCAATCTTGGCTCATTGTGAGTGGCGTCACAAAGGCAGTGGATGCTAGTTTCAGAGAAGGAAGTAGGAATCCTTACCAAAAAAAAAAAAAAAAATTCAGAATACTAAAAAGACAAGCGAAGACTATATCCGTGGTTAACTTTGCTACTTCAGAATGCTGCCAAGGAGTCATCTAAATTTTAGAAAAAAAAGGGAATCCCTCTTTCTCTGAGTAGAAAAATGGGTACATCTTAAGGGCCTTCTGTAACATATGAATTTCCATTTGTCCCATATTATTCAAATAACTTTATAAGCCTTGGTTATTAAACATTTCCTTGATTTGAGCTTTATTCTTGTTCCGCTAGTTGGTGGAACTTACTTGTCCTGGCCAGTGTCCATCTGTAGTTTTGCAGCCCTGCAGCCTCAGTCACAATGGTGAGGTTATAGAGGTGGCCAGGTGTCAGTCCTTGGAAAGTGTAAGAAGTAGCATGTCTGTCCACGACACTGCCATGTACTCGGATCTCTTTATCCATGAGCATCAGCTGGTATCTTTCCACATTCCCAGAGCCATGGGACCAGGAAATCAAGAGAGAATTGGTTTTTGCTGAAATATTGATGTCTTTCACTGGGGATGGCACTGGGGACATAAAATGCGTTGCCAAAGGGTCATTCATAATTTCCTTATAGGTGCCATAGACACATTTAATTCGAAATCACACATTTATGAATGCTTCTCTGTACATCTAATTTGTGCTATAAGTAATGAGAACAGTACTCTTGAAATTTCACTGGAGCCTGGATTAATGCTCTTTTCAAAGTCCACACTAGAGCTACATCATAGTTTACCCACTTAGTAGGTATGAAAGTAATTTTTGCCAATGAAGCATGATATGGCATAGCAGCAAAGAGAAAAGAAAGGGAAGAACGATGGAAGATGAAAAACAGAAGGACAGCAAGAAAGCAGGAGAGAAAAGGAGAGGAGAAGGCATGGTGAGAAGGACGGTAGTTCACAGAAGGAGGTGGAGTGGGTCGTTGACATCGGGATGCGTGGGGCACGCAAACACTTGTTCCAGGCGTAGAAGTACGTAGGAAACATCATGACTTGATGTTATGAAAAGAATATACAAAGGATGAAAACACTTAAAAATCACGTTTTATTACAAACTGAGAAACCGAGGCAGAATATGCTGTGGCCTGAGATTTGAGTTAGAAAGGTCACTCGGAAACACCTACTTAGTTTTGGAGAAAATTCCAGTCCCAGAGAAGTTCCAGGACTTGTTCAAAATCAACCAGCGATCTAGCAGCACAGCCACATCTCCTTATTTTCAGTCTAGTCTACCCAACGTACTGCACAGCATTTGTCTGTCTGTCTATCTACTTATCCACCTACCTGTCACCTTTGGTCTGGGGGCATTCTTACTTTTATCCCTTCAATTTACTGTATTAAATACTCAACTAGCTGTAAACGGGTCTTACCTGTTGATCCATTGGTATAAACTGTAAGGGAACGTTTCTCTCCAGAAACAGCTGTGATGGCAATATTGTATTTATTACCAGCAGTGAGGTTAAAAAAAGTATGTTCATTCCATGGAGTACTTGCTTGAATTTGGGTCTCCTGTATCTTTTGGTTATTGTCAAACAACTCCACCTCATATCGGGTGACTTTTCCAGAAGAAGGAGTCCACCAAACATGCAAACTGGTTGAAGTAGTCTTCTCTTTATTGACTTCAAACTTAGCAGGAGGTAAAGGATCTGCGAGACAAAAACCCACAAAGAGAACATGGCTTAAAGACTTGTGCAAACGCCCATTAGTTGGCTGTCACACAGATTCACTGTCTGCTGCCCATGAAACAAACTGGCATTTTACTCCACTTTCAAACTTATCATTTCATTTTTAAAAAGAGACCCACTTACCTACTAGTCAGATAAACTCCTTTTTCTAATAAAACTTTTTTGTTAAGAAAATTCTGAGCTTAGAATTCCAAGAAAGGTTATATTCTCTTTGGCTTGCAAGTTTTGTTTTGTTTTTTTTAATGTTTATTTTTGAAGGAGAGAGAGACAGCACGAGCAGGGGAGGGGCAGAGAGAGAGGGAGACACAGATTCTGAAGCAGGCTCCAGGCTCTAAGCTGTCAGCACAGAGCCCAATGTGGGGCTCAAACTCACAAACCGTGAGATCATGACCTGAGTCAAAGTCCGACACTTAACTGACTGAGCCCCCAAGGTGCCGCTTGCAAGTTTTGCACTTTCCACACACTTACAAACATCCAGGCTATGCCTGAATAAATACCAAAAATCTTAACAGAAAATAGGTATTAGGAAATAATTTTGAAATTTGTACTCAACTTTTTGTTTTTTTGTTTGTTTGTTTGTCTACACAGTGCAAAGCCCGATGCAGGACTCAAACTCAAAAACCATGAGATAATGACCTGAGCTGAAATCAAGAGTCAGATGCTTAACCAACTGAGCCACCCAGGTGCCCCAGAATATTTCTTTTTTAGGTTGTGGATTCTGGAGGTTAAGTATACATAACTTTAGGTTGTTTTTGTTATATTTTTTAAAAAGTTAGTTATTTAGAGAAAGAGAGAGAGCGCATTTTCAAGCAGGGGAAGGGATCTGAGTTCTTCTTGGCTGAGATCTTGGTAAATCATATTTTACTCATGAAATAACTTCAGATTCTAGAATCTTCTTAGAACAGTATATGTGTTTTCTTGTGACTAACATTAATAACAAATAGGAACAAGGTGATCTTAGTCTATATCAACAAAGCATTTATGGCCAGACAGCTCAGAAGATGATCTATGGGTCACCTAGAGATACCACACATAAGCTAAATACAGCCTATGATCAGTCTAATGTCTTGTGTGTGTGTGTGTGTGTGTGTGTGTGTGTATTTTATGCTGTGATTTGTAGGAGGACATTGCACTGCAAAAAGCACGCAAGCCACCTAACATTTAATAATACAAGACCTAATAAAAATATAAATGTCCGCTGACAACAAAGCCACAGCAGCAGTCACCTAGGGAGCCCAAAGCACCAGTAGTGTGGTTGCACCCAAGCACAGCAGAGGTTCACCGTAAGAGTGTGGGCTCTGTAGGCTGGTGGCCTGGGCTGAGTCTGGTTCTCCTGTGTGGTGGCAACTGAAGAGTTGCTTTGGGCAATTCCTTAACCTCTCTGCGTCTCAGCTGCTTCATCTATGCAATGCTGATAATACTACTATCTTTTTGGCAAGATATTTATGAAGATTAAAAAAATTTTTTTAAGTTTATTTATTTATTTTGAGAGAGAGATAGTGTGAGTGGGGGAGGGGCAGAGAGCGGAAGAGAGAGAATCCCAAGCAGGTTCCTTGCTGTCACACAGAGCCCAGCATGGGGCCAAAACCCACAAAACCATGAGATCATGACCTGAGCCAAAACCAAGAGTTGGACGCTTAACTGACTAAGCCACCCAGGTGCCTCTATTTATGAAGATTAACTTGAGTGTTTTATATAGAGCACTTAGAACAGTGTCTGGCATATAGTAAGTATTCAGTGGTAGCTGCTGTTATTATTTCTATAAACAGGAGGAGATCTTGTCATGGAAGCAGGAAAACATAGCGCCAGAAAACATGGGCTTTGGAGTCAGACAGCACTTAGTTCAAGTCCTTGGTTCCCTCGTGTATCAGTCAGAAGACTTTGGACAAGTCATTGAACCCATCTGAGTCTCCACTTTCCCATTTGTCTGGGCAGAATAATAATACCTATATTCTCGGATGTTTTGAGGTGTAGACATTTTACCTGGCATAGAATGGTCACTCAGTATAAACTTACACTTGATCATAAAAAGTTTCCTCTGAATCATTGACAGAATGGAAGCAGAAGTGGAATACAATTTTTTTAAAACTAAACTAACAGCTTTATTTGCCTTTTTCATATAAAAAAACTTGATAAAATCTTACCAGTTAATTCCCATGACCTAACTTTCTAACCATTAAGATAAAATAAAAAATTCCCAAGATGATTCTAGTTTATAGGTTCTTGAGGAAAGCAGTAGCTTCCCTCCCCTGACCCCAGCAATATTATTTAAATTTTCTATCATACATAATGGTCTGTAATTAAGGACATCTTAATAAAAAGAATGAGCATAATTTCCCCTCACAGAAAGTTTTCTGCTGTCTGGCAAGAATAAGGCACTTCGCTACCATGAGATTCTAGTAGCCAACGAAACTCAAGAACAACCTTGTCATAGTCCATTGAGATGACACATTTTTGCTGAAGAGGCATTTTAAGGACAAGGATGAGAGGGACAGCTGCTTTCCAGTGATAGCTCAAAAGAGATCGATACTGTCATCTGTCTCCAAGCCAGATAAAGGTTAAAGACGATAATGGTGTGATCAGTATAATCTAAATGATATATAATCTGAAAAATATAAGCTATAGAAAATGAATTTTAAGGTTGCGTGCCTAGAGGGTGAAGTTCAGAAATGCAGGCTTTATCTAATCTCTCTGAGCCAGCAAACAAAACAGTCAATCCTTTGTACATCCGCTAGAACAAAGGAACAATGAGACTGGGAAGTGCCTGGGCTTCGAGAACCTGCACTGGAAACAAACACTTAAAACCCCATTTATACTGCGATAAAGTCCTGTGCTGGCACTAGTCCACTATTGCTCCAGATGCTGCAGAAGTTAAATAGTTTTCAGACTTCTTTTCAATCTAAGCCCGAGAAAAACTCTGCTGTATTAAAAAAAAATTGTTTTTCAATATTTTATTAGAAACGAATTAAGATACTTCCAAAAGGGGTGTCAGTTTCATATATATATATATATACACACACACACACATATATCCACATATATATGTAGATATATAAATGAATTTCATATATCTACATATATATGAATGCAAGAAAGACATTGTATTCTCTAATGCTAATTGAAAATTTAGTTATATGTTTGTAATCTTTTGATCATGTGACAGATTGTATTTAATCAGAAAACCCTACTTGACTTATGTAATTCATGCCGATGGCTACAGGTACCAGCGTACACATATGTGCATTTATAGTCTTTCTGGTCTTTCCATGTATCACTCTCCTATATACAGTAACAAGTGAAGTTTTATAAGCTACAAGACCTGTCAAAAACCACAGATCGATAATTTAATCTTAATCAATGTATCAAAATTTATCATTAGCTATAAATTTAAGACATCTTTGTTTGTACGTCTTAATTGCAGACAGACCTGCCAAATGTAGAGTTCTGTGATATTCATCTGCTACATTTGAATGAATCTACCAGGATCAGGGAACCCAATAATTTCTAAGTGGGCTTGGTGTCAACCCAGTTTTTCTGTCCTTAGAGGAAAAGATGAAGCTAAACTTCTGAACCAAGATGAATTCTGTGATTCCCTTTTTTAAAAGGGGGACTTAGGAAGAAGGAGAAACTCACATATTAAAAATGCAAGTAACAAGACCTCCCTAAAAATTATTTTGTATGGCCACTACAACATTATCTATTGATACAGGAGTTGCCAGGGTGTTTAGAACTTGGAATGATAATGTTTATTTTGTAAATAAATTCAACCTTATAATAAGAGCACAGGCAATCTCAGGTTTAGTACCAAAAGCTTTTCTTGAAGTCAAGAGAGTATCACAGTGTATCTAGTATCACAGGGTGTCTGTGTAAGATCTGGTAATTTACAATGTGCTTTCTCAGTTGGAGGTGAGGTGTTAAGTGACTCATTTATATCATATAGGCAACAAGTAGTACAGCTGAGGTTCTGGTACAGAACGGGTACACCTGGTTCCAAGTTCCTTCTGGCTGTCCCAGGGTGGGCGATGCCTTGATTGCATATTCAGTAAAATAAAAAAAAAAAAAACAATCAAACCAGATGTCTATGGAAAATAATAGGTAAACTTCCAGAATTTTCATTTGATGGCTTGAATATTGTAGGTGGGATAAAATGAATAAGAACACTAACCACACCTAAATCTAATTCTGTGGCTGTGAAAGTTATACTGATTTTTTTTGAAAAATAATTTTTCTTGATTGCTCCTTTTGTTTCCGTAATCTTACTGCTTTTACCTGGGATCCCATTGCCCTGTGTCTGAACTGCTCCCAGAGTTTCTTGGGTGCCTTCCCTATTTCCTGCCTTTCCTCTACTGTTGCCAAATAACCTCTCTGTATATCTTCCCCATCACCTTCCCCACCCTTGATATAGCACCAAGATTGCTTCAGGAGGTGAAGTCTAAGTTTCTCCATAGGGCCTCAGGGTCTCCTCTGATAGGACATCATTCGCCACGTCTCCACCTTCTCTTTTGCCATCCACTAACTCTAGACCAAGAGATCTATCTTTTTAGTAGTTGCAGGGTCCATTTCTGTATCTTCACAGAATTGGGATACTATTTTAGTTAAAAGCAGGGTGGCCAGGAGCCTGGAAGTTCCACTAATGTAACACTCTACATAAAATGCAATGAACACCACCTATTCACATAAAATCACTGGGAATTTTCTCATGGAAATCAAGATAAGGTGGGTGCAAAAAGCCACACACCATCCCTTCGTGTGGGCTTTTGAAAATGAGCAGAAGAATAAAATGAAAAAGCAATTGCTCACAATCTGCAGTTCATTACATACATTTATAGAGAGGTAATTCTCTCCCACCTTGTGATCATTGCTGTATGACAGCTGTCAGCTTTCTGACTTATTTTAGGATGATATACAATATTGTGATAACACATCAGAGCGATATGCATTTGATTTATCAACTTTACACACTAGATAAGAAGTTCAAGTAGTAACAACTCCAAGTTTTAACAACCTTTGAAAGGGCAATCAACACAGTGTTTGAGTTATTTGCATCATCGTTAACAGCAGTGTAGGATGCCGTGTTACTGTGAGGGCCATCATACTTGGCCCTCGGTACGTTAAGTGGTGGATGCTCCTCTGAGAGTCTACAGTCCCCTTGAACACTCAGGACATATGTGGAAAAGGTAAACAAAAGGTGAATTATTAGGGAGGGTGACTTTGATGTCAGACTAGACTTGGGTCCAAATCCCATCACTGTCACTTACAACTTTGACTAGGTAAGTTGTTTAAGCTCATTGATGCTCAGTTTCCTCATCTGTGAAAGAGAACAGCACCTACTTTACAGAGTTGTAGGTGTTCAGAGGTAATGGAAGTAAATGTTAGTGGTGAACTCTCAGTAAATGACAGTCGGTATTCATGTTACTGCTGTTCTTGCTGTGAAGAGTAACACAGGCCAGGGGCACCTGGATGGCTCAGTCAGTTAGGTGTCTGACTCTTGACTTTGGCTCAGGTCATGATCTCATGGTTCATGAGTTTGAGCCCCGCACTGGGCTCTGGGCTGACAGTGAAGAGCCTGTTTGGGATTCTCTCTGTCCCTCTCCGCCTCTCTCCTGCTTGCACACACATTCTCTCTCAAAATAAATAAATAAACTTAAAAAAACAATTAAAAATAATAATAGGGGCACCTCGGTGGCTCAGCTGGTTAAGCGTCTGACTTTGGCTCAGGTCATGATCTCATGGTTTGCGAGTTCGAGCCCCGCATCAGGCTCTGTGCTGACAGCTCAGAGCCTGGAGCCTGCTTCGGATTCTGTGTTTCCCTCTTTCTGTCCCTCCTCTGCTCGTGCTGTCTCTCTCTCTCAAAAAATGAGTAAATGTTAAAAAATTAAAAAAAAAAATAATGAAGAGTAACACAGGCAAGCAACAACACCCAATGTGAAAATGGAGACTGATATCCAAAGGCTAAGGGTCAGAGGTTGGCTTCATGAAGGAAATGAATTTGAGCAAGTTTGGAAGGTTAAAGTAGGACTTAGAAATCAGAGAGAAGAAAGGTGTTACAGAGGGAGAGAACAGATTAAGCTAAGGCATTCCTAGTGAGCACCAGAGAACCGTGTTCATGCTGACGGCGTGAGGGTGCCCTGACAACCGCTGGAGAGATAACACGGCCATCCAGTTGCTATCCCTCAGCAGCCCCACTCCAAGTTCTTGATATTAACAAGTGAGGCTTTCTCAATATTATCTAAAGTGCTATATAAATGCTGCATAAAGAGAATTCCCTTGGTCTCTCCTTCCAATCAGATTGCTGCCCAGAAGTCTCTCCTAGGTAGCAATTCATGAGCTATCGCTTCACGCACACCCCCAAACCCGGACATGTAGCTGCTAAGGAATTATTGTTAATGTTAGACATCTAAATAATATGTGGTTATGTTAGAAATAATTCTTTCAAAAATGCATACTAAAAGATGTATAAATGGAATCAAATGATGACTTGCATTTCATATGGGGTCGGGATGGGGGTGGAGATATAGATGAAATAAGATTGGCGATCAGTTGGTAACTATTGAAGGTAAGTGATGAGTACATGGTAGTTAATTATATAATCCCATTTACTTTTTTACATGTTTCAGTTTTTCCATAAAAAAGGAAGGAAAGCAAAGCCAAAACCAAAAATTACTGGCAATCTATATATAAACCTACCATGTTAACTTTAATTGCATATCATATGTTTAGGGACATATATTCATCTTCATTTCTGTACATTCATATACATTGAATGGGCTTGATTTCTTCTACAAAGTCAGAAAGGTGTCAGTATTATCCATTATCCCTCAGGGGTGTTCCAGAAAATTGATGTCTGGAAATGGAAGGTGAAAAAATGTTTCTTTGTTCTTCTCTTATTCTGTCTGAAAAATTAGATTTTATGCCTTTCTAGCTAACCTGAGAATGCCATGCCCACCAACAGACCAGTGGAGGGATGAAGTCAGTCTAATGGAAGAAGTTTCCTAAACACTCAAAAGAAGATTAAGTTCAGAGAACTAGTTTGGTTCATTCCATATTTATAACTCAGCTTGACCTTAGAATTCCTGAAATAAAGAGATGGCCAACGGCTGATTGCTAAATATTGAAACCCGTCACCAAAAGTTCCACACACTTGAAAATCAATAGCTGCTTATAATTTCTTCACACTAAAACACATTTAATCATGATTCCATCCTTGCATGGGCTATGCATACACAGATTTAAGGTATTTTGTAATATATTTTCTCTTCTTTAAAAGTTGACTTGAAAAGTTAGTAACAATATCATATGGTAATTTGAAAGAACTGATACCAACTTAAAAATTATATCCTTCCTGCAGAGAAGTAGAAGGAATTGGAATTGAGCCAGGAAACCAGAGTTCAAGTTCTGGACCTATTATATACTAGCTGTGTGATCTGTGGTTATTTAATTCTCATCAATATCAACCTCACCTCCAACCTTAAAGTAATAATAGTAAACATACTATGCACTTAGTATGTGACAAAAACTATTTTAGAATTTATGTACAAACCAAATAAAACCTCAAAATGACCCTATGAGGTAGGCATTCTTTTTATTAATATATCCATTTTATGAATTAGGAAAAAGTCCTGGAGAGGTTAGTAACTTGCTTGAGGCAACTTGACTAGGAAGTGATGGAGAAGGCTGCCTTTAAACTGAGGTCTCAACCATTATGCAACCTACGCCTTCACAATACTCCCTAAAAGTAAAATTAAGCAATATATGGTTAGTATAATATATATTTTATACTCTTAAAAATTTTTTTTTAATATTTATTTTTGAGAGAAAGACAGAGCATGAGCAGGGGAGGGGCAGAGAGAGAGAGGGAGACGCAGAATCCAAAGCAGGCTCCAGGCTTCAAGCTGTCAACATAAAGCCTGATGCGGGGCTCGAACTCATGAGCCGTGAGATCATGACCTGAGCCAAAGTTGGACACTTAACCATCTAAGCCACCCAACTGCCTCTAATATACATTTTATACTCTTACCTACTAAATAAAGTTAGTAAAAGTTTTTTACATACTATAAAAGCACAAGACAAATATTAGAGTATTATTTTCTTCCTGGGAAAGAAAATAAATATTCTTAGGTATTATAGATTTAGCCATGCATTGGGAGGAATGGTGCCAGAATCTTAATGCTGGTGAATAAAAGGAAAGCTATGTCAATAGCTCTTGAACTTCATTGTGCATTGATTCACTGTGATATTTGTTTAAAATCAGATACCTTAAGGGGCGCCTGGGTGGCTTAGTCGGTTAAGCGTCCGACTTTCGCTTAGGTCATGATCTCGCGGTTCGTGGGTTCGGGCCCCGCGTTGGGCTCTGTGCTGACTGCCAGCTCAGAGCCTGGAGCCTCTTTTGGAGGCTGTGACTCCCTCTCTCTCTGACCCTCCCCTGCTCATGCTGTCTCTCTCTCTCTCTCTCTCCCCTAGAAATAAATTAAAAAAAAAAAATTAAAAAAAAATCAGATACCCTAAGCTCCACTCCTCCTAACTTCCTTACCTGTGGGGTAGAAGCCAATAATAGATGTTTTTATAAGAAGCTCTGCAAAAGATTTTGATGCAAGTAGCTTATAGACATTATTGGTAAGTATTGACTGATGTTTAAAGCTCTGTAAGTGTATGGGCTGAATTGTGTCCCTCCAAAATTCAAGTGTTGAAGCCCCAACCCCGCCAGTACTTCAGAATGTGACTGTATTTGAATATAAGGCCTTTATCGAGGTAATTAAGTTAAAACGAGGTTGTTAGGGTGGGGGCGAATCCAATATAACTGGTGTCCTTAGAGAATATGGACACAGAACGAACATGTGAGGACACAGCAAAAAGGTGGGCACCTGCAAGCCTTAGAGAGTCCTCAGAAACAAAGCTGCTGACACCTGGGGCTGGGACTCTTAGCTTCCAGAATTGTGAGAAAATAGACTTCTGTTATTTAAGGCATTTGGTCTGGTATTTTGTCATAGAGTCCCTAGTAAACTAATACAGTAAGCAACATTTTGAAGTGAAAATAAATAGCTGCTATGGTGGTTTGGTAGTTAAATCTCCTGAAGCATTTTTTATTATTAAACACTCACATTAAAAGAGCTAATATTGGGGCGCCTGTGTGGCTCAGTTGGTTAAGTGGCCGACTTTGGCTCAGGTCATGATCTTGCGGGTTGGTGAGTTCGAGCCCCACGTGGAGCTCTGTGCTGACAGCTCAGAGTCTGGAGCCTGCTTCAGGTTCTGTGTCTCCCTCTGTCTCTGCCCTTCCCCTGCTCATGCTCTGTCTCTCAAAAATGAATAAACATAAAAAAAAATTAAAAGAGCTAATTTTTTTTTTACTCTTTGTTCTAGGCTGATTACTGAGTAGCTGAAACTGACTAACAAGAAGGCATGTGCTAGTAAGATATTCTTCCTATAAGTAAAGTTCTACTACCAGACTACTTCCCTGGGCTCTATAACTTCCCTATAACCCAATAGGTCATATTATTTAGTATATATACATTCTCCCACTGAAATATTCATTCATATCTATCTGTCTGTCTATCTATCTATCTATCTATCTATCTATCTATCTATGGATCCATTCATTCAACTATCCATTCGTTCATCCATCTATCCATCCATTTAATCAATATTTATTGAATACAATATGCTGGTTGCCATTTTAGATATTGAAAAACTACTNACAGCTCAGAGTCTGGAGCCTGCTTCAGGTTCTGTGTCTCCCTCTGTCTCTGCCCTTCCCCTGCTCATGCTCTGTCTCTCAAAAATGAATAAACATAAAAAAAAATTAAAAGAGCTAATTTTTTTTTTACTCTTTGTTCTAGGCTGATTACTGAGTAGCTGAAACTGACTAACAAGAAGGCATGTGCTAGTAAGATATTCTTCCTATAAGTAAAGTTCTACTACCAGACTACTTCCCTGGGCTCTATAACTTCCCTATAACCCAATAGGTCATATTATTTAGTATATATACATTCTCCCACTGAAATATTCATTCATATCTATCTGTCTATCTATCTATCTATCTATCTATCTATCTATCTATCTATCTATCTATCTATCTATGGATCCATTCATTCAACTATCCATTCGTTCATCCATCTATCCATCCATTTAATCAATATTTATTGAATACAATATGCTGGTTGCCATTTTAGATATTGAAAAACTACTTCTTATTTCTGGGAAGATAAAAGCCCCAAACAATTCTAAATGAAAACTCGAAAGTTTCATTTAAACAAACTCAAGTGCCCTTTGGATGCATTTAAGTACAGAAAGAAATGAGGTGGTCCAGGGGGATTCCAGTAAATTGGTATCTAAAAGGAAAGAAACTACAACTTAGTTTGGAGGGTTCTAAGAAGACTGGTTCAGCTTTGTCAAATCTTCCAGTATTTTAAGGGAACCCATAAATCTGGTATTTTTGTGAATTTGCCATTTTTAGTGCTGGTGAAATAATCTGGATTTTTCAAAAACATTACATGAGCCAAATGAAACAAATTCATTATTTAGACACTTAGACACCCCTAGCAGCTACTAGTTTGCAGCTCTCTGTTTAGGCTCCGAGGACACAGTGTTACAAAAGTGTTGGAGTTCTTCCATATCTGTTGCCTTCATTATTTGATTTCCAGTGAATTCACAACTAAACAATTTGGCTTTCAACTTCTTATGGCTGTTGCACCAACCATTTAATGACTAAAGAAACCCAAGAACTGCCTAATGTCTTTGCTATGATTATGAAAGTGTGGCTTCCACGAGGCAGGGCAAGGTCTTCGTCAGGAAAAGAAGTGATGAAGCTCTGTTCCCACCTTCATCATGACCTTCTCCCACGTCTGCACAAAACTTCAAGGGCTGGGACCACGTTTTGTCCATCACCCTTATAAGCGCACCAGTCACTATGTGGCATAATTCCCTGCAGGATCCACACTTGATAAATGTTGCTGAATCCACGGAGTTTCTTCAACTCTGACTTAAAATCTGCAGTGAAAACTGATTGTTGCTGACATAGTTCCCATTTAGTTAAAACTTTTTTATCTTTAAGGTCCTGTCTACATGACAATAAATTAGCTGTTTTAGGCAACTTCTCGAGAAAAACCATCAGACAAATCACACTTGGAAGGATACAGAGATCATCTAAGCAACTGTTGTATCTCTAGTCAAATCATGTCTTGTTCTTATTCTATTTTATACTAGACTGATGAGACAGGCAAAATGGAATAAGGAAAGACCAACACATTTTGAGTAACTTTTTTTGACTGAAGTTCTATTGCCTTCACATTATACTACTAGTTGGTCCTACTTTACTAATGGTAAAATACAATTTGTAGAGTTCATCTCTATAGTCTAGCAATTTAGAGAGCTACTAGTACTTTCTCTCAACTAAATGAAAAATCCACATGTACCCTTAAAATACAGAAAGCACCAATGACAAAAAACAAGTAACAAGCAACTAAAAAAAAATCCTTCCTGAAATATTTGGAAAATATCTGAAGTGAAAAATATTAATGTAAGTAAAGTGATATTTAAAGTGTGGAGAATCCTAAGCCTTCTACCATCATACAAATAAGTATGGGGGCAAATATTACATAAACATCACCTGCAAATTTCATTCGTCACATTTATCATGGAGCTCATAAAATTTGTAGTGAAACTATATTTGTGATACTGTAAAAAGTAACTCCTTAAGAAAAATGATGAAAGCCTGAATGCCAATGAAGTGTTTTTTTTTTTTAACTCAACACAGTCAATAAAATGGAAATATTTCTTACATTTCGCAAATGTCTTTGGACTTGGAGCACCTACATGCATAATCACACTTGGAGAGCATTCTAACTCGTAACACCCACAGTGAGTCTTTTTCCTTTTAAAACAAAAATCGTTCTGCCCCACTCAACAGACTCCTTAGCAAATGCAGTGTACACATCTGGAAGCTCTGTCATAAATGTCACAGTGTTCGCAGTCTGAATGTTCACAAAACCATCCTCACAAACTGAGCAACCAACTGGGTTTCTATGACTAAAAACCCAGTCCATTAACGTCTGTAAAATGATCTAATTATGTGGTTGATTTCAGTCTTTCTTTGATTCCAGATAAAAACATAACCAAATTTTCCATTTATGTTCCTGCGAATCTCGGAAATTATCTAGACATTTCATCTGAAGCAAGCCAAGTGATATAACTGGGTATTCTTAATTTTTCTGCGAAAAAATAAGAGAGTTGATATTTGACTGACTTATTATTACACGAATCCACCTACATTTCCTGACCCGGCTGTAGCCGCCCTGAGAACTGAAAGTTCTCACACGTTTTGAAAGAACTGTAGCTTAGGAAGTAACCTTTGTTCAGGTTGAACGTGAACTAATAGTAAGGATAACACATTTCTAAAATTTGACTTTCAGAAGTTTCCTGTAACATTTGACCTTCCTGGATAAAAGTTTAAAGTTTCACTATTGTCACAAGCGAAGGTACTGTTAAAAGAAAGACTGACGACAACCAGATTTTTAGAGAATTTAGAGCACGTTTACCGGGTAGCTGAGAGGAATAAGGAGGTACGTGCGGGACAGCCCCCTACCCAAGTGATTGGCACTTGGTAAGAACTTGGACCTGAACACCCAAGTCTGACACTCTTATTTTACAGACAAGAAAACTAAGGCAGGAGAGATGAATTCTCCTTACCCTGTACTCCTTGCGGGGGTCACCAAAACTATAAGGAAAAGAAGTGACTTGAAGTTCAGAGTGGCCGAAGGACCTTCTCTGATACTATGCTGTTTCAGTTTTTCAAGTTATACAAATTAATTTCCATGCCCTCATTTGAAGGGATTTTTCTAATTCTCCCCTATGAATGGCTCTATTCTATTCCTGAAGATTTTATGTCCTGGTCCCAAAAATAAAACTAAGTTGAGGGAAGGCATATCCCTAACCATTGCACTTCCATTATTTACTCTAAAAACATTTTACTTAGAATTATTCCAGGGCTGGACGACTTAATGTGATGGGAGCTCAAACCACATCATTTTAACAAATTTAACAAATTCCCCCCCCCCAGCCCACAACCCCTGTCTGCTGTGCTCCCCTTCAAAGGGCCGGTCCGCTGTCTTCAGCACTAAGGAAACCTCTCAAAGTCAACCAAGCTGCTTCTGACCAGATCTGAGGAAACTGACAATCTTGGTCAATATTGATCTTCACAGGTATTTTTACCTTTGCTTTTTGTATGCCTGGAACTCAAATGAAACCCCAGCCTGAAAAGGCAGGGCTCAGCCTAGAGTGGCCTGGCCGCCCAACTGCACCTGTCACCCCTTACCTGTTTGCAAGACCACAGTTCTCTCTTCTCTGTCCAGAGACACAATCCCGAAGTTATAGATGGTTCCCGCTTGTAAATCCTTGAGGTAGCATCCATAGGTGGTGTTGTCTATTCGCGTGGGGTGGCACAATGCGACCTCTGGCATGTCACTGCTATAGATGAGGCTGAAGTTACAGGGTGACCCCAGAGTTCTCCACTGGAGAGACACGGCCCGGCTGGAGACCTTGGACTCTGTGAGGGTGACGTTACATCTCACTGGCTCCCCCAGTCCAGTCTGCAAAGGAACCGGAGGCAGGTGAAGCCCACAGTCTAGACTGCGCAGGGACTTGTCCCCAGCCAGGTCCCCAAGCCGCCTCCTCAGCCCTCAGCCCCAGCCTCAGCCCATCCCTTTGCCCTCCAGCCAGAGAAAGGGCCCGTGGAGAAGGTGGGTGGCAACTTTCTCCCAAGCTGCTCTTTCTCGGGAACAGCTGGAGAAGGAAGGGGACTTCTGTGCCTTGGAGGTAGTATGAGCTGTCAGTCCGGCTAGCGGCTCAGAAGAGGACCTTTCTTCCCCAGGGAGAGGAAGCCATCCTGCCATCTCCCTCTGCAAAACACAACCCAGGCGACTGCACGGCGGACTGGGACTCTGGTCGTCGGCGGGGAGGGGGGCGCGTCCGCCCGCGACCCCCCTGGGGCCACTCACCTGTAGCAGGCTCAGCGCGGTCCACACGGCCAGCCCGACTCCATGGNGGGTCCCCTCCCCGCCCCTCGCGCTCTGCCTCCTCCTCCTCTCCCTCGACTTTCACTTTTTTCCCACACAGTGGTCCTCCTCCCTGCCGTCGGAGCCGCGGTCCCTACTTGCTCCCTCTCACTTTCCAGCTCCCCCTCCGCCCCTTTCCTCCCCCCACAGCCNCCCCCAGAGGATCTTGTCCATTTTCAACTTGACCTTTTTGGTTTTTTTCTCTGCCATTCACTTTCCCCTTTCTCGTGTCTAGAGGTCATCGTCCTCCCTAAATCTGATGCAAATGGTGCTGACAAAGAACAAATGTAATCACTGCCAGTTGTTCAACCCACAAAGCAAACCGCAGAGCAGTTTCATCACTGACCATCCAGTAGTTAAAACCGTTTCATCCGTCATTGTGCAAGCAATAGAAGAAGGCAATAAAACTCTCCTTTGTGGAAAATACCATGGAAGGCTCAGCTCCCATGCATATTACAAAAATTGGAATTTACTCAGTTTTCAGCACTAACTTTACACTTTTTAGTAAGTGCTTCGGTACCTGAATGATCACGTACCGAGTTCCTAATGACCAAAGAGCAAAAATGTTTAATTGCACACGGGTGATAAAAGCAAAATATTGCAACAACTTTTATAATGCTCAGTTGCTTTTCTTGGGTGCCATCCCTGACAACTGCCGAAAGAGATAAGATTTTACGTTTTAATTTTCAAAACAGAATACTCTGGAGCTAAATCAATAGGAAGAATGTCACATTCCCCTCTTTTTCCGATAGGCAGATTACACATAAAGCTATATTATTGACTTCTGTATCAACCGTATCTACTCTGAGGATAAGCAGAAGAAAAGGAAAAAGTGAAAATAGTTTCATTTCTTTCAGAAAACATGTTTTTAAGAAATCTTGTAATGAAAACATGAAATTTCCACCGCTTCAGAGAGTCTATGGGCTTTCAATCCGCAAGATCTCAGCTTTCCTTTTCAAGTTCACAAACACTCCAAGGTCAAACCTAAACATGTGTGCATTTCAGGAAAGATGGAATCTTTCCTATTTCTCTGCCCAGATGACTTGCCTTACCAAAGAGCTTTTTTGGCCCTCTGTATTTTGACCCCAAGTTCAATGGCTTTTCACAGCCTGGCATGCCTTTCTGCAGCATCAAAGAGGGTCCCTCTGCTCTCGGTTACACACTGCCAGCCCACAGGCTGCCCTCAGCCCTTACGCGAGTCTTTTTGCGGCTCCATTGCTTTTCAACATTACCTTTTTATTTTCTTGCTGTATTCAGAAAACAATGTGGTTTCCTTGTCTGTAAAACTGGAATTCTATCACTCTAAATACTTCCCAGGGCTGTTATGAAGAATGAATAAGGTCACAAATGTTAAAGCATCTTTATAAACTTGAATGTGCTATCTAGATGTTGGTTTGCTGGTAACAGATGACATCCTGATCGCATGTTTTTTGCTCTCTTTTAAATTCATCCATCACACAAGCTCCACTTTTCTAACGTCTATCTATCTTTCACTTTGTCCTTTCCATTGAGGTTTATAATATTTTCTCATAAATTGCCCCTCCGAGTTGAAGTCTTCTCACCCAAATATACTAAATACCCTTCTGTCCTTTGTGGAAATCTTCCATAAAGCCTGTCTCTTCCAAGTTTGGCCAACCATCTTTTTTTTTTTTTCTTTTTAAACACTACATGCCACAACCTACTGGACTGCATAAGTTAATCTAAAATTATATTTCATTTTCTTTTTTTCTTTTTAAAATATTTTTTAAATGTTTATTTAATTTTGAGAGAGAGACAGAGCGCAAGCAGGGGAGGGGCAGAGAGAGAGGGAGACACAGAATGTGAAGCAGGCTCCAGGCTCTGAGCTGGCTCTCAGCACAGAGCCCGATGCGGGGCTCGAACCCACAGACTGCGAGATCATGACCTGAGCCGAAGTCAGTTGCCCAACTGACTGAGCCACCTAGGTGCCCCTATATTTCATTTTCACTATAATGTCTAACAGTCTACCTATAATCCTTCCTTAGGTATAGGCAAATGCACCCCCCCCAAAAGGCAGAATTTAAAGCACTAATCAAACAAGGCAATAACAAAATATCCTCACAACGCGGTTTAGAGGCTTACAAATTCTATGTTATTAGAAGTGATTCGGTAAGAATGTCCTGGGAAATATGAATTAGGAAAAGAAGAAATAGTTTCTTTAAGTAGGATTCTTTTCTTTTTTTTCATGGTTATTTATTTATTTTGAGAAAGAGAGAGCACATGAGCACAAGCGTGGGAGGGTCAGAGAGAGAAACGGAGAGAGAATCCCAAGCAGCCTCTGCACTGTCAGCACAGAACCTGATGTGCAGTTCAAACTTACGAAACGAGATCACGACCTGCCAAAATTAAGAGGCAGACGCCTGACTGAGCCACCCAGGTGCCCCAATAAGATTCTTCTATTTTGATCTATCAAAGAGACACACGTGTTTTTAGAATCATGTGTTGTCACTTATCTATTTTACTATTAGCGTATATGAGGAATCAGAGCAATGCACTAAGGAAAAGACCAGTAGTCACCGACATTTCTTTTCCAAAGTTATATGACTCCTAGTTCTTTTTCTTGGAGAACCTCAAGGCTTACAACATTGTTCCCAAAAACTGAGTGGTTCTCAAATAGCCCATAAAGACTAACATGTTATGAAACAATGAGGAGAAGTTTAAACTCAGGCTTTTACGGATTACATTGTTCTTCTGAAAAAACACTTATATTAATATGAGAAACTAGAGAGAATTGTAATGGATTCAAGGCACTGTGGGACAGGGAAAAGTTGCCAGATGTCATTTTTTTCTACGAGGAGTTTATTTGAAACTACTGTACAAAGTATAAATAAATGGACTCATTCTTCTTCTTTGTTCTCATCTTTGTTTGGAATTACTCAACTTTTTTTAAACCTATTTATCCTGCATCATGACACTGCATATGCTTTAGAGGTTACTGCATTCCAGGAATTTCGGACCAGCCACTCTGTAACTTCTCAGGGGACAACGTCTTCTCTTTGCCGTTTGGAAACATTTCCCAGACTGCATGGGAAGGGAGGGGCTGTTTCTGATGAGATGTGAGTGGACAGGCAGCGGCCTTTTAAACAAATTGTCATAGCAGTCATTATAATTTTCATATTCATAAATCACGAATTCATGCATGAAAGCATGGCTCTTGTCAGCTTACGAACACAAATGTTGAACTTCACAGCTGGACTTCAGGGGCCCAGGGGCCACACCTTTGAGAACTGCTAATTTAGATCAGGGTTTGAGCCGGGTGCGGGAAAGGGGGAAGGGGTGAGGGGAGGGGGGAGTAGACTGGTAAAGTTATCGGTTAATTCAGACCCCTCACCCATAACCTAAAGCTCCGTTCATGACCTGGCCTTTCTTCTGCTTGCCTCCTATGCTCCAGCAGCCTTGGTCTGATAATTCATTTACTCACCCCTTCGGCAAATATTGACCGAGTACCTACCGTGTGCCTGACACAGAGCTGACTTCGTCCGGCCCCAGGGCCTTTATGCCTGCTTTTCCGTCTCCTTGGACCACTCCTCCCCAGATTCTCTGCTTGGTTATCTTCCTCTCAACCTTTAGGTCTCAGCTTTAAACACACCCCTATGATAGGGCCAGGCTCTTTCTGATTACCCAAGGAAAAAGTGTCCTTATATTATTATTCCTCTCAGCAATCCATTTGTTTAATTCAGTGCACTGATGACACTTGGTAATAATATAATGCTTGTGCCTGTCAGCCTTTCCCAGGCATATGGAGAATTCCCTTAGGACAGAATCTTTGTCTGCCATGTTCTTGCATAGAGCTTGGCTAAAAGTTTCAACAAATATTTGTTGAATGAATGGATGAAGGAAGGAAGGAATCTTTGTAGCTGCTCAGTAAATACTGTTATGTGAATAAATACTCTAAGCAAGTGCTTCTACACATACCCTTGCTGGATGCCTCAAATATCATCTTGGAAAGATGTGAGGAAAAGAAAAGAGGACAAAAAAAGGGAAAGGGCAAAGGACTAAAAGATTGATTTTGAACAGAAAGAAGCAGGAGGAAAAATAAAAGGAGGAAAGGAGAAAGGGGAGAGAATCCTATTCTTCAGTATGATGGGTCTCAAACGCAGCATGGCATCTTCTGAGAACTTGCTAGAAATGTAAAGTCTAGGCCTTATCACAAGCTGAGGGATTAAAACTGCTATGGTGGAGCCCAATAATCTTAAGTAAATCCTGGGGCGCCTGGGTGGCTTAGTCGGTTAAGCGTCCGACTTTCGCTTAGGTCATGATCTCGCGGTTCGTGGGTTCGAGCCCCGCGTCGGGCTCTGTGCTGACTGCCAGCTCGGAGCCTGGAGCCTGTTTCAGTCTGTGACTCCCTCTCTCTCTGACCCTCCCCTGCTCACGCTGTCTCTCTCTCTCTCCTAGAAATAAATAAAACATTAAAAAAAAAACTTAAAAAAATCTTAAGTAAATCCTGCACCAGATACCATTTGATATTAGAGAGTTAATAATATCTTATTGTTTGTTTTCTTATAAATTTAAATTCTGAGCTCTCTGGTTACAAGAAGCTATGTAAGTGATTTAGAAGGTCTTAAACTATTTTAGAACGTGTCAAATAAGTGAATTGGTAACATAATATATAACGGTATATTTTATATAATTTACTCATATTTAGTATTATATAAAATATATTTTCCATTACATATACTTAGAACAAACTTGATATTTATAACTTCTCAATAAATATAAAATGTGGATGCTAAAAGGAAAAAGAACCAACATGCAGCAAACTTAATAAATATTAGACGGTGGGTCAATTCTGCTGCTTTTTCCTCCAAGGAAGTACTTTTTATTCTTTTTAAAATTTTTTGATGTTTATCTATTTTTGAGAGAGAGAGAGAGACAGAGCATGAGTGGGGGAGGGGCAGAAAGAGATGGAGACACAAAATCCAAAGCAGGCTCCAGGCTCTGAGGTGTCAGCACACAGCCCGACACGGGGCTGAAACCCAGGAAGCTCAGATCATGACCTGAGCCGAAGTCAGTTGCTTAACTGACCGAGCCACCGAGGCGCCACTGGAAGGAAGTACTTTTGTTCCGCAACAAAATAACAGAAATTGTTAAAAAGAAGACCTAGCAATCAGGGAATGTGTCAACTAAAAACAATTACAAGATGGTGAATCCTTTTCTATGTCTTAACTTGAACTGGCTCAATAGTAAATTATCACAGAAATGAAAACCATTTTAACTACCAGGTGCCACACATTTAAAGAGGCGCATTAAAATTTAAGGGGAGGTAATTGTGATAAGCAGTTGTTGTTGCTTTTTTTACAGGACTGTGACAATCCTCTTTTGTGTTTAGAGGTACCGTTTGGGGATATACTTATATTTCAAGGAATCTTTCTAGGTTCCTAGATCATAACCTTCCTAGGTCATAGGTCCCCAGGAAAATGGAAATAATAAAGGCATTTGGGGGAGAGGAGTTGCAAGGATTAAATGAGAACGTGCACGTTGTACGTGTAAAACGGTCCTTGGCTAAAGGGCTCAACAAATGTTAGAGACTATGATTATCAGTAGTAATAATCGTATATGAATACCAGTACATCACGGATGCTGAGCACCCAGTAATGCTAGAGCATGACAAAGTCCACAGATGAGAATGTTCTGAGAACGTCCGAATGATAGTAAATTATCACTCCTTTCCATCTTGTACCCAAAAGAAACCCTTCAGTAGATGAGCACAAAAGACATTTAAAGGCTGCTCTGGCTGGTGGCCATGACGAGGTTTTTTTTTTAAGTCTGGGAAGGGAGGGGTGGGAGTCCTGGCTATCTCTCTAGCACCAGGTTCCACCATCTCTCTCAGACACATCTCTAAGGTTTCCTGGTATTTTTTTCTACATCAGTTTCTCACCCTCTGCCCCTCCTCTAGTTTTTTTTGTTTGTTTGTTTTTTCTGTGTTTTTTTTCCTCCTTAAATCTGGTGGAAAAGGACTTTGCATAGCTTTTGTCTCAGCTTTGGAACCATACACAGACGGATGACTTAAAATGATGTGACCGTAAGCTAATCACTTTGCAATCTCCAGTGCTTCCTCCATCTTCATGCCGGCTTTTCAGTCCCTCCCACCCCGTGGAAACCTGTCTGCTCACAAATGCGGGGAGTCCAAGGTATGAAGGCCTCCTGGGTCTGGGTGGGTGTGGCTGTCGCATTCCGGCTTCAGGATCTGGCTCCTGATTTCCACCATTCTGCACCCGTTCTGCCTGCCTCTCCCTACAACTCTCCCTTCTCTGCCGAATGAGGCAGATGCTCAGCATCCTGGAGTCCCCTGGATGTTGAGTGTAGACAGTGATCAAAGTGGAAGATCAAAGGTTCTCACTCGTCATGTTTTTCAAAATGTAATGATAAACCTGTGGACTAGATTATACTCTTGTGAAAGAAAGAGCTGTGTGTCTTCATTATCTAAGCCACATCCCCAGGTTACGGAGACTTAATGCTACCTGATACTGACAGAGGAAACATCCATACCCCCACCACTAAACAAGGGCAGGACTAATTGTAAATCTTAAACAAAATTTCAATCTTCAGCTGCTCCAATGCAAACCTGGAACCCTTAGCATCCCAGAATCCAAGAATGCCTAGCACCTAAGCCTTAGGGTAAACTAGTGTCCAAGCAGCTTCTCTTCCAAATGGACAGACCCTGACCACTTCATCTAATGCTTCTCAAACAATCAGGAGGTCTCTTAATTCAAACCACCAGGGTCAAAACTCTTAGCAAAGCACACTCTTTTTGATATCTTGTCCACAGTCATGTTGTTCAGGTCATGACCTGAGCAGAAACTGACTAAGCCACCTATGAGCCCCTAGGTCAGTTATTTCTATTGTTTCGTTCTCTGTTTGCATTCGTCAGATACGTGATTGGATTCGGGTTATACTTCTCCAGCAGAACTTTCCTCCCTCTCTTTCATTCAATGTCTGTTCTAACGAGCAGATTATTCAATTTTTCTCCAAGGCATTGCAAACCTAATCTCACTTTACAATCAATGGGGAGATTTTTACACTCTAGGTGCTGAGGTCCTTCTTTAGTAAATGCTGATTCAGAGGGCTGAGGCAGAATCTCAGAATCTGTGTCTTTTAAAATCTTCCCAGGTGATTCTGATGTTTGTGAGGCCAGGGCAGAGAGCCACAGACTTCCTATCTCAATTAGCACCTCCTCGCTTCTCCTTTGATGTCATTTCCCTCTTTCTTTGATATTTTCCCCGCTGCATCAACCCTTATCTGCTCAGGGAAACCAATGTGCCAGAAAATGCTGGCATGTTAAAGAGCCCATTTCAATGCATATGTTGTGTTTCATGGTTGCATTTTTATGGGCCCATGATTCCTATTGTGACAAAATATGAACATAGTCTTTTTTTTTTTTTTTTACACAAAATAGAAAGTAATACAACTCATAATGGAAAGAAAAGACAAATCCTTGAGGGGTGCCTGTGCGGCTCAGTCACTTGAGCGTCTGGCTTCGGCTCAGGTCATGATCTCACGATCCTTGGTTTTGAGCCCTACGTTGGGCTCAGTGCTGACAGCTCAGAGCCTGGAGCCTGCTTCGGATTCTGTCTCCCTCTCTCTCTCTCTGCCCCTCTCCTGTTCTCATTCTGTCTGTCTGTCTCTCTCTCTCAAAAATAAATAAACATTAAAAAATGTAAAAAAAAAAAAAGGAAAAGAAAAATCTTGAAATTTAAGAGCTGGAGGGCCTCAAGTAAATTACAAACGATCGTATGCTATTGGCACATGGCAATCCACTTTGGCTGGCAAGACAATGACAGCTCTTTGTCAGAATGAGGCTTGAATGATGCAAATTGTAGATTCAGGTCTTCAGGAACACATTCCTTCCACAAACCATTCCTCTAGGATGACCTTTCTGCACCACTAGCAGTCTTAGAACCTGCTTATATTTTATCCCACGCACACTACACAATCTAAGAGTTCTTTCTTGTTCAGGAGGAATGATGAGGATTTTCTGTTCTTGTTGTTTTGCTACATGTTTGCACTTCACCTTCTGGGTACTCGCCTCAGTAAAAGGGGAGTATTGTCCTATCCTTAGTTCTGGCCACAGGATAATGCATTGTGGCAGTGGGGCACGTCCCCTCTATGCTGTAAGTAACACAATAAAGGAGGTCACCCCAGACTTGATGGAGGTACGAGGAAGTGGGGATTTTCTGCATTTGTCTCATTACTTATTTGGAGGCTCACAGTAGGCTGTGATCTCTTTGAAGGCCAAATGGAAGGAAACACAGAACTGTTAAACCCCTGAGCAGCACCACAATGGCTATTCATGAACTGAGGAAATGCAATCCCTCTCCCAGGCCTGAGCCCCGCAGGGTTGGGAAGGCAAGAAGGAGGTGTGCCTCCAAACAAGATTCATGGATATTTAACAGAATCAGAACCAATCGGGAACATTTTTTTTTAATGCGTGCCCAACATTTTATCCCTCTCAGAGCGTTTTCATGTAATAATGTCAGGGTATCTGGTTCTCACAACTCTGTGAGGCAGGCAGGGAAAGAACAATGAGGCGGAAACAAGAAGTTGGTATTAATTGCTACAGTTATTGAATATTTACCATGTGTAGCCAATGTACTAAACATTTCGGTTAATCCGATTTTAATCCTCATACTGTGCTATAGGGCAAAATACCCTTAATTATCCTTACTTTAAAGAGGAAGCAATTATGACTGGAGTTGAGTAAATAACAGATGCCACACGAAGATTTAACCCAGGTTTCTCTGACACAGGAGCCCTCCTTCTTACCCCTGTATCACATCATCTCCACCAACGTCACATGGCGGAGAAGGGGTCCAGAATGGACTTCTCTTTAAGAGTCCACTACTCAGGGGCACCCGTGTGGCCCACTTGGTTAAGTGTTGGACTCGGCTCAAGACATGATCTAGCGGTCCTTGGGTTCGGGCTCCGCATCGGGCTCTGTGCTGACAGTTCAAAGCCTGGAGCCTGCTTAGATTCTGCCTCTCCCCCACTCACACTCTGTTGCTCTCCCTCTCAAAAATAAATAAACATAAAAAAAAAAAAAAAAGAGTCCACTACTCAACAGACAGAGGCTGGTCAGATTTTGGAGCTAAAGTGAAGTCCAAGCCCCACCCTGTCTCCCTTTGGATGCCACTTCTTCACATTTGACTCTTCCTCCCGTCCCTTCCAAACCAGCGTCCCCCCCCCCATCCCCTCCAGACAGACTTCCTGCTGCCCCCAGTCCTGCCTGTGTCGCCCTCCCCAGAGCGAATGGCCGGCACACGTAGGACACACATCTGACACCTGTATCCAGCTTCCTCTGCGGTTGTGCCAGTGCACACACAGTTCATCTCTGTGTAGGTGGTGTACGGGGTGCCTGGCCCAGGGGGTGCCTGGGGGCTGGAAGGCAGCCCATGTTGTGCACTCATGGTGGAGCTGTGTGCCTGGAAACAGCTTTTGCTAATTACCACAAAGACCCTGGGTCTAGCCTGTCTTCCCAGGCTCCACTTACCCACCCTGCGCCCCATTCCTTAAAAAATGTGCACTCTCTGAAGGAACAGCAGGAGGCTGTAATTAGATAAATTAATTTCCACTACTTGATTATTTAGCTTTTATAGCACCTTGCCCACCCCACAAGGCACAAAAGTGTCATCAATGATGGGAAACTAAGACATCTAGAAGCCTATGAGAGAGACATTGCTGGCCAGAGACCAGATTTTTCTAGGTCAGTGTTTTTTTGGTTTTTTTTTTAAGTTCATTTATTTTTGAGAGAGCACAAGTGGGGGAAGGGCAGAGAGAAAGGACAGAGGATCCAAAGTGGGCTCTGCACTGACAGCAGTGAGCCAGATATGGGGCTCAAACTCACAAACTGCAAGATCATGGGCTGAGTTGAAATCAGACACTTAACCCACTAAGTCACCTAGGAGTCTCCTACATCAGTGGTTCGTAAACGTTAAGTACATCTGTGCGACTTGGAGGGCTTGTTAAAACCCAGATTGCTGGGTCCTACCCACAGGGCTTCTGATTCAGTAGGTCTAGCGTAGGGCCCAAGTGGTTGCATTTCTAAGACGTTCTTGGTCTGGGGTGCATACGTTGGGAACAGCTGAGTTAGATATTTCCTAACTCATATGGGAGACAAGCTTCTTGTTTCACCAGGCTTTTCCTTGTGAAGATACACATGGCCACATAATACTATCATAAGGGTGGAATAACAACAGTAGCTCTACACAGGATTTTCTAGTCCCACTCCAGGCACATGACTGGTGTTAATTTATTTAATTCACGTGTAGCGTGAGGGAGAGAAAGCAAGGGAGAGGGAGAGAGTTGGTTCTGAAGCCAAGTTCTGACCCAGGTCTACAGCCTTCCGAAGACAGACCTCTCACAGTGGGCAGGAGAGGATCTGAGGAGAGTGGGGAAAGGAGAAAAGTGAGGAAAGTTCTGCTCCCGAAGAGTCAACTAGGACAACTTTGCAGTAGCATCACTAGTAATTGTTTCCGATTATGTTCTCCTCGGCATTTGCCTTCACTAACAGGAGGAGCTCTAGGTAAGTGAATACAGTGACTAGGTATGCAGGTGTGTGTAAGGGTGTGTGAGCTCTTCTTGCTCTGCTATTTTCCAATCATTTGACCTCTAATCCTGAAGACTTTAAGTCTAAGTAGGCATCTGCAAAATAATAATAATAATAACAACAATAATAATAAATACCATAGGAAACTGTTTAATGACCATAAGTTCCTGCCGCCCAATACGTGTGGCCCTTTGCAATATGACTTTTAGCTTTTCCTCACAAAAGATGAGGTCTATTTTCCTTTCTTTCAATGTTGGGCTGGCTTGTGACTGCAGTGTTCAATAGAATGTGGCAGAAGTGACGTTGTGTGATTCCAGAACCTGGCCCTTGAGAGGCCGGTAGCTTCCACCTTCGCCATCCTACAAAACTTCCCTAGAGCATCACGTAAAGAAGCTTCTAGAGGAGGAGAGGCCATGTGGACATCCCTTCCTGCAGCCAGCACTGACTGCTAGTCATGCGACGGGAGGCTACTGTGAATCTTCTAGCTCAGTTTCCCCTCCAAGCTAGATGCAGCTGCAAGAATGAGTGCAGGCGAAACCAGCAGAGGAAACACCCAACTAATCAACAAAATCATGAGAAATAGAAAACTATCAGTTTTGTTTTGTTTATTTTTGAGAGGGAGAGAGAGACAGCGTGAGCAGGGGAGGGTCAGAGAGAGAGGGAGATACAGAATCCAAAGACCGGCTCCAGGCTCTGAGCTAGCTGTCAGCACAGAGCCCGACGCGGGGCTCGAACCCATGAACCATGAGACCATGACCTGAGCCGAAGTCAGACGCTTAACCGACTGAGCCACCCAGGCGCCCTGAAAACTGTCAGTTTTTACAAATTACTAAGATTTGGGGTGGTTTGTTATACAGTGACAGAAAATAGATACAAGTACCCGCCTCCCAGTTAGATGAAGTTGCTTGCATAGTTCCTGGCATACTAATCTTAGATATTATTTTTATCTCTTAGATTCTCTTCTTTGCAGACTCTGTACAGTGTCTTTTCACGTTTCACTCCTAACTAAGAGACTGGTGATGAAAGGAAGAGACACAAATACAAGCCACTTTCTCTTTGGAAATGTTTTGTGTCATCTCCACCCCCATTCCTAGCCCCATGTTTCAACCCCAATTCATTCTTTGTGGATCTAGAGCACTGTGGTCAGTGCATAAACATTAATTAGTAGTAATGACATCTGTAGCATTTCCAAGCATAAAACCTTAGTATTTCAGTTCTTGTTCTCTCGTCTCTAGATTTCTACTTCAGCTCAAGTGTTCTAAATTCTACCTCGTGGCTACATGTGATGGGAACAAAAGGAATGACAGATAATTTCATAGTGTCACTAATTAAAATAACAAGTAGAAACTATTTCTGGCTGAAGACTCCATTTGAAAACATGGATTTCAGATCTTCATCAATAGTTTCAAACAAAGAGGGAGGCAAACCATAAGAGACACTTAAGGACAGAGAACAAACTGAGGGTTGATGGGGGGAGGGGGAGGGAAAGGGGAAAATGGGTGATGGGCGTTGAGGAGGGCACTTGTTGGGATGAGCACTGGGTCATGGGAAGCGATAAGTCATGGGAATCTTCCCTCGAAACCAAGAGCACACTATATACACTGTATGTTAGCTAACCTGACAATAAATTATATTTATAAAAAATGCAAAGTTTAGGTCAAATTTGAAATCACTTTCTAACTCTCCATTCCACCCCATCCCAGTTCCTTCGTCTCTCTCTTTCCTACTTCCCTACCTCTTACTACGTTACTCCTATTCCTCTTTTGGCTCAATTCAGATACACCCTTCACAGGAAGACACTCCCTGAAATCTTCACACCAGTTAGAAACCTTGCTTTTGATTCCATAAGAGCCTATGTATATTTCCATTTCCCTCAACACCACACGGCAGATGGTGAGTTCCTTCAGGGCAACAATTCTGTCATTTATCTTTGTGTCTCAGTGGAAAATAGCAGTAACAGCTATTATTTCCTAAATGCTTGCTAAGGACTAAGTGCTCTAGTAAGCATTTTACATGTGTTACCTCCCGCAATCGTTGCAACAGCTCTCGGAGCTAGGAGTTCCTCTTTATAGATGAGGAAACTGAGGCTTAGAGAGTTGAAGTAGCTTATCAGGTCACTGGCTAGTAAGAAGCAGAGTTAGGGCTTTGACTTCAAAGACTCCACCACTCTGCTCTGACACTAGCTAGGTCCTCAAGAAATGTTTGTTGAGTCAATCAACATTTTCCAAAGCTATCAAATTTAATGGCCATCAATGCCTCTTCCCCTTTCTTCTCTTCTAATTTTTTTGAGGTGGCGGTGGAATTGAAGGGTGATTAAGTGATGAAATGGGGAGATTTAGAAGTGAGAAAAAGGAACTGGAGATTAGCTCCTGAATGAAACAATATACATTTTATGTATTAAACGTATTAAACTCTAGATACGCACAAACTTAAAAATATTAAGGTAATAGAAAAATAAAAAATGTGCATGGCTATTCAACATTACCATCGTACCTGGACACGGACAGTACATGGGTCATTTGCTACCCAAGGGGTCAACAATTTCAACCACTTCCATACCACTTCAATTGATTCATTTCCCCAACATTCCATTCTTCCTATTCTACTTCCCTGCACTGTGTTCTACTCCACTCCACTCTTCTCCATTCCACTTCATTTGAGTCCGGTCCACTCTTCTCCACTTCATTCCATTTCATACTATTCTTTTTCATTCCACTTCATTGCATTTCATGCTGCTCCACTTTCCTCCCTCTCCATTCCACACTTTTCTTTTCCTTTCCTTTCTACAAAACTTTATAACATATTGAGCACTATGTTCAGATGCTGGAGATGCAAGCTGAATAATTACAGTCCTTATCCTGACATTCAGATTTTTCCCGACATCACCTGATAATGGTGGGATCACCCCAACTCACAGCCCAACTGTACTGTCAACACCAAATCACCACAGACCAGGTGATAAAGAAAACAACTGACACACAAAGATCTTCTTGTTACAAAATCACAAGCAATGAAGTAGAATAATATTGAGGTATAGAGATAGAGTATCTTTTTTTAAAAAATTTTAAGGTTTATTTATTTTGAGAGAGAGAGAGAGACAGAGTATGAGCAGGGGAGGGACTGAGAGAGAGGAAGACACAGAATCCAATGCAGGCTCCAGGTTCTGAGCTGTCAGCACTGAGTGTGATGCGGAGCTCGAACCCATTAGGGAGATCATGACTGGACCTGAAGTCAGACAATCAACCAACTGAGCCACCCAGGTACCCTGAGATAGAATATGTTTCAAAATTACTTTCAAAGGACAAGCATTGTACCTTCCAAGTGACTTTGCCTTTCAAAATATCTAACTACAGCTATTTATAATTGAATGTTATAAAGTAACTGCTCATGCTAAATCAAATGATGATCTAGCAGAGATGTCTTGACTAAAGCATTAGAGTCATGGAAAACTGCAATTTTAGAAACTGCCCTTGGAAGGAGCATAGCTTTTAGAACTCAGTTTCCCAGAACATAGTTAAGATTTTGCCTGTGCTTCAAGGAAAAACTAGGGGATGAGTCATGACTTGATGACTACTCGATACGTAGTCATTCTGGTGCCCCATCTGGGAGCTCACAACATTGCGGAGGATTTCACTTTAGAAAAAGACCAAGGGAGGGACACATGGGTGGCTCAGTTGGTTAAGCATCCAATTTCAGCTCAGGTCATGATATCACGGTCCGTGAGTTCGAGCCCCGCGTCGGGATCCACGCTGACAGCTCAGAGCCTGGAGCCTGCTTCGGATTCTGCATCTCCTTCCCTCTCTGCCCCTCCTCCACTTGCACTCTGTCTGTCTTTCTCTCAAAAGTAAATAAACATTAAAAATTAAAAAAAAAAGAAGACCAAGGGGATACCTGGATGGCTTAGTCAGTTAAGCATCCAACTTCAGCTCAGATCATGATCTTATGGTTCCTTAGTTCGAGCCTTAAGTCAGTTCTCTGCTGTCAGCAGGGAGCCTGTTTCAGATCCTCTGTTTCCTCCCTCCCTTTGCCCCTCCTTGACTTGTGCTCTCTCTCTCTCTCAAAAATGAATAAGCATTAAAAAAAAAAAAAAAAGAAAGAAAAGGAAAAGCCTAAAACTGCAACAACAACAACAAAAAACCCCAAAATATACCCTGCAGTGTATTTACTAAGATCTGGGCCTGCAAATCCACCTTTGGGGCTGGGTCATGTGAGCTCTATACCACAGTGCTGGGTTGACCCAAGGGCAAGGGTGCCTGAGCAAAGCTCTGGATGTCCTTGATTCACCACAGTAGAGCCTGGCCACCTCCAGGAGTTCTCTCTATGTTTGTTTCACAAGGGTCCAATGTGGGCAAAAACGGGAAACTGTGCTAAAAGATAATCCTTGAGTGTGCAGGCAGGTATGTTTTTATTACAAATTTTATTCAGCCTGTTTGTTAGTTGTCATACTTAGTATATTATATGATATATATATGTGAGATATACATATAAGTTATAGTATGTGCTTATTTTTTCTTAGTTGACATACTTAGTGTATTATATGATATGTATGTATATCAGTACAGTATGTGCTTATTTTTTTCTGAGCTGATATATATATGTATATATATAACATATACTTAAAATATACACTTAACTTTTTGTGTATTAGTTGTGAAAAAATTACATAGATGTATGTATTTTCAACTGTAAGTAAATACTTTTACAAACCGATGTTTTGGCTGTGACACATTGAGCTTCAACAAGAAGGGGCTCCACTAAGAAGCATTCAATTTCAAAAGTAAGTGGCAAATCTCACTGGCATCAGTGGTTAGCAGGGCTTAGGGGTTGGAGATTTAGGGAGAGCACAGCACCAGGTCCTGATGGCAACCTCAAGTGTCAGCTCTCTTGTTCTCATTTTCTGTTTTCCTTCCCCACTTTCCAAGCCCAGACAAGTCTGAAACCACAACGATCAAACTAGGAGACGTGAGCAAAAAGCCAGGCGGGACGTGGGAGATTTTGAACAGGTTCCCTTTTGTTACGTCAAGCCCAAAGGGAAGGGGTGAAGGGAGAGGACACGCTAACATTTATATTGAATTTAGACTCTGGGTTACTTCCTGAATTGGATGTCTTTGCTAATGGGTTGAGGGTGAATGTTGAGTTATAAAGTGATAATAAAGCGTGTCCAGAAAAGTCACGAGGCCTTCCTAAATTCTATTCAGAGGCAAGGGAAGCACTAGCTTGTAGGAAAGCTTTAGAGTAAAGGAAGGCTGTAGATAATAATAAAGTTCCACAAGTTATTCAATATACTGGTTATATTTGCTTTGTGATCAATAAATGAAGTAGGCCCCTACTAGCCAGGAACCACATGCGATATTAAATTCTGCACAATGGGAAAGAAACCAGAGCACTAAGTGGGTGTTAAGTCATATGCCTAGTGTTGGGCTTTTACATTCTTTCACTCTTTTGGTTTGCTTATTAGGAAACAGCTAAACACTGCCAAATGAGGCAGCATTTTTGATTTGCTTTTGCAAATTGCACTTTTGCAATTACACTACTATTGCTGAAACGGTGGCCTAAAGCCGAGTGAGTGGTGAGCAGAGCGGAAGGGATAAACTGCAATGTACGCGAAGAGGCTACCGCTGCACTATCGCTGTTCTGCAGGCCATTCTGCCCTTTTGTGGCTGCTGATCTGGAACTGGTATGTGACTTTGCTTGTTTGACCATGTTCACAAATCACGCGTAGCGATTCCCGAAACTTCCATTGGTTCGTGACTCTTTTCCCTCCCTTATGAGCATCAATGATTGTGACATCCATGCCGGGGAATCTCCAAACCTCTGGTTTTAATGTCTATTTCCTGTTTTTAGGTTATGCATAAGACTACGAACCCTGACTTTGGTTCAGAAACGTGGAGTGCCGTTTTGATATCGCAGCCTAATGATCTTCCCCTTGGTCCTGTCTCAAAGAGCTTTTCGTTGAACAGAATGCGCCATGCATAATTAGCAGCGAGGACACAGAGTGCCTACTCGCACACTTGAGTCGTGGCATTTCTAGCGGAGCAAGTCTTTTCAGGCGATGGGCTTTCTGAGACCCTTACAAACCACACTCCACACCCATTCTCCCCTTACCTCTTCGGTCGTGCTGGAGAAGGGCCGAATAGTCCAGGGGACCCAAGATGTCTCTGTCATTTCAGTCGCCGGCAGACTGGGGTGCTGTCTCTGTCTGCCGCTGCGGCTGTAGTGTTCTGTTGTGCTCCTGGTGAAGGCCTCGGTGGTATTCCTGATGTGCTCCGGGCTATATGGAACCGCCTTAAACGTGGCGGGCACTTGGGGTGGAGCCGTGTTTCTAGCGCTCCTCACCGAAACTTCTGCTCCCAGGCCAGCTGAGGTAAGGAAAGGACAATTGCTAAAATTACCTTCGTGTTTGGTGGAGTCTTCACATAAAAGCAATTTGACTTCAGAAAAAAGCAGGCCTTTTTCATAACAGGCAAGCGGACGAGCTTCAGTTATATGAAAAATCCAANACTTTCTTTTACCACAGAGCAAACTGTTTCTAGTCCTAATTGCGTGGGCATCAAATCCTGGGACAATTGTTGTTTCTGAGCTCCCTGTCTTCTGTAATTGATTTAAAATTTAGGGGCGCCTGGGTGGCTTAGTCGGTTAAGNTCTCTCTCTCTCTCCTAAAAATAAATAGAACATTTAAAAAATAAAATAAAATAAAATAAAATTTAGGAGCTGGTGGGATTAATGTACTGCTTTACCTGGCAAGGCTGAATTGCCGATACTGAAAAATAATTGATTTGCGAATTAGGTTCACCTAGCCATAATTTTAAAACTGTTGGGGATCTTGCTAACATGCAAATTATGGTTGAGTAAACGTTGTCTGAACGGGCACTCGTCACAAGTTCTGGGATGTGCCGATGCTGGTGTTGATGGTGTTTGGACCACACTTTGATTAACAAGACTTGGAGAACAGTTGTATAATAGGAAGCGTTCGAAAGGTCTGTAAATTATGGACTGAGGGGTATGTTTAGATGCTTCTATCAACTCCATTACGTGTCAGAGTTTCCTGGGGTATAATATCTTGCCCAGTTACATAACTATAATTTTGAAAAGTTCCCTGGTTTAAAAACTGGCAGAAAAAAGATTTTATGCTTTACTACTCCTTTAGTGGTTCATTCAACCAACTTTTTCTTCTTTTTTTTAAATGTTTTTTTTTTTTTT
>NW_027531999.1:3172719-3188465 GCF_008692635.1 Crocuta crocuta | reverse complement strand
GCTTAACCGACTAAGCCACCCGGGCGCCCCTCAACCAACTTTTTCTTAAGCAACTACTATGTGCTAGATGAAGATCTAGGTGAAGGGTGATAACCATGGCATTTTCTCTGTTCTAGTCCACCTTTTTGAGCCCTCTTTTGAATCTCATTATTTCCATTTCAATTTCAATGGACATATTTTGTATGATAACATATAAAGAAGAGGGGCTAAGGCACAAAAAAGAGAATAAAAATAGAAAAAGTATTTTCAAAATTTAGTAAGATATAAATATCAGCAATTCTCTTAAAGGTTAATGAAAGAATCATGACTATTAAGCATCCTTTCTTTGAGATGTGGAAGGTTGTGCAAAGTACCCTGTCGATGGGGTGGTCAGATTTAGCAAGTAAAAATACATGATGCCCAGTTAAATTGGAGTTCCTGATAAATAACTAGTTATTCAGAATATTAGGCATATATCAAGCATATAATATTACAAAGGTTATATTAGATGTTACATATTATACTGGGAACATACTGACATTAAAACATTGTCATTTATATGAAATTCAAATGTAATTGAATGTTCTGTATTATAGCTGACAAGCCTACCTGTATATCTATTAGGCCTAGATTTAATAGATTTGTAGACATACCCACTAGTTTCTATTTGTTTTTTCCTTCTGAATTCTGTGCCACTGCCATTGTGCCCAGGTTACTATTCTGAACATGGACAAGATTTATTTGTCCCTGGGATGTTTCCTACATGACAAACCCAGTTGTCCTATTAGCAATATTCCTTTATAATAAGCTCTGAAAAGCAGCCTAATTTTGCAGTCTCAATTGAATTAGGTGCTCAAACGTTCCTTTAAGCAGACATTTGTCTATTGTTGGGATATAAACATTTCTGTATATAACGATGGGTATTTTAGTTATTTTGGGGCTTTGACCAATGCTGAGTTGATTACTGCCTATGACAATTTTAGCTTTTAGACCCTCAAGAAATTTTTTAATGATGGGGTTAGGACAAAAAGAAGCTTCCAAATATGTAGTATGTAATTATGTGTCTTAGCATGTCAACTTATGCTTGCTCTTCTTCACTAAGGAGGAGATGGCCAGTTCTTATTCTAGAACTTTCTTTCATTAGTCAACTTGCATGATTAGTTCAATGGATGGAACAGGACTCTCCCCAAATCAGATAAATGATTAAAAGACTCTTGCAATGTCTTCTGTGAGTAACATAGCTTATTACCATTACACGTAGCTTTGGAACATCTTATGGAAAAAAATCTCAGTCTTTTGCAATTGTCTTTAATTAACCTTCTAAATGCATTTTTAAAACACTCCAAACCAAACAAGTCCATTTTCTATTTTAGACCACTACCTTTTTTGCCAAAGGAAAAAGAATATCCAAGGCCGGTACCCCTTCGTTTTGTGACTGTGTTTTTGACCCGTGCTATTTAAGAAGGAAGAAAGAAGCTTTAGTCTTAACATTTAGTTTTCAAAGTCCGTGTGTTTTAAAGCAGTGGTCTGCAAACTTTGATAGGCATTAGAATACTCTTTGTAGCTTTTTAGAATATGGAAACCTAGGCCCTCCACTAAGAGATTTGGTGTGGGACCCAGCATCTGCATGTCTAACAAGTTTCTCAGTGATTGTAATATATATCAAATTATGAGGTTTTATCCATATACACAATACTAGCCAAACTGAATTCTAATCATTCTTTATGTGGGTATCGAAGGATTTAAAGGAGATGGTAGGGGAGACAATCCATCATAGAAATATATACAGCAATCAATATATGTTAATCTTTTCATCTCCTGAATTCTGTTGAAACAGGTGCTATGAAATTATATTAAAAAATAGTAGATCTTTGAATGTTTTGGTATCTATAAATTCTTCTGATGTTCCTTAAAAAGGTATATATATTTTACAGTTCATGAAAGAGCAAGATGTGTTTTGACAAATGCAAGGAAAAGTTCTTACACAATGGAACAATATGTTGAAGCTATTTTTAAAAGCTTTATTGTACCATTGCTACCACATTGTTTCCACTTTATGCATAATTCCTCTTAGAACACAATTCAAAATAGGGTATACCATACTGGGCACTATTTAAAAGGTTTTAGCACTTAAGCTGTAAATAACACACCTATAAGATCATTTGCAATGACTGTACCAGGTCAGGATGATATTTTGAATATATTTTTTAAAAAAGCAACATGTATTCTAGGTTATTAATTCATCTATGAGTAGTTCAGATATGATTAATAATAGAAGTGTGATTTTTGTGTAATGATAATAAAAATACACAATCTGTTAGTTTCCTCCTTTAAATGATACGAATAATTTTCAACCATGTTGAAAACAGAACTTGGACAGAACTCATTTTGGAGATAGAAAATTTCAACTATATTGGGACTTTCTTTTCTGTAAGAAGATGCCAAATATAATATGCCTTTTAAAAGTGGGGAAGTAATCTGGGAAAGAGATAACAAATGAAACAGAAGATACTTTAGAAAAAGGAGGATTTATGCGTATATATTGTACATTAAGTATATTCTACAAGACTGAGCAAGAATAAAGTGAAGTGAAAGGGTTGTGAGTTATAATGCCTAAATAATTTTTAGAAATGGTGAAAAGAGTAACATTTCAGAAAATGTAATCAATAAAATAAAGGAGACATAAAGAAAGACCTATCTAAAATTTGAACAAGGAGGTGAAAGGTTTGTGAAAAGAGATACAAATGATGGGGAATTTGCAAACAATGGGAGACATAACAAATAAGTCAGAGAAGTTCAGAGGTCAAAAAAAATTTTTTTACAGACTTAAGAAAGAGCCAAGCTTAGAGATAAAGGAAGAAAAATTAAGTGGACTTTGAAATGGCATAGGAAAACATCAACGCAGAGCATGGTAAAATAAATAAATAAATGAAAACCTAATGAAAGCAATACTTTTCAATAGCCAATTATTACTCAACTATTATACTCTGAGTTGCATTAGGAAGATGTTCCTGGTTTATCCTAACGTCCTATGTGTTCTTTGGGGACATAGATGTATATTAGATGGTGGGTAGAAGGAAACTGTGCTGGATGGGGGAGGAAGAATGATTTTTATTTTTCATTAATTTTTTTATTATTTTAAAAATGTTTTGTGTTTATTTATTTTTGAAATAGACTGAGACAGAGTGCAAGCTGGGGAGGGGCAGAGAAAGAGAGAGACATAGGATCCAAAGCAAGCTCCAGTCTCTGAGCTGTCAGCACAGAGCCTGACATGGGGCTCAAACTCACAAGCCAAGATCATGACCTGAGCTGAAGTCAGCCACTTTAACCACCTCAGCCACCCAGGCGCTCCAGAATGGTCTTTAAATTCATCACTACTAGGCTGTGGGAGAGGGATGCTGAAGCTGTGCTACTTAAGCAAGGTCAGGAAAATAGAAGATGGAAAGTGGGTGAATAACTTGGTGTGCCGCCAGCTGACTTGTCCATTTGGCCCAATAGGCACAGTACCAAGGGCTCATGACATTAAAAAGTAATTTAATTTGAAAATTAAAAAAGACGAAATTTCAGAGTCAAAGAAAATGTTTGCTTCAATTTGGTTCTTCACACAATAGGAAAAAAATGAGAATTTGGGGGCCCAGGAAAATATATGAAATTATTTTATTTAATTATTCATTTTGATAGGGAAAGGGGCCCACAAAGACAGAAGAGCCAAGGGCCCATGAAAGTCATATGTAGCCATGAATGTGCCCTGATGACTTCACTGATATGTCACAGGCTAAAAATGGTTGGGGGGGCTCTGGATGCTGTGCTAAATATTTTTCTATAATCACATAAGTCATATATCAGCAACCAATGATCATGATTTCCAATGATCACATAAATAAATGGTCAATTGCAAGGCTCATGTTTTTATAATCATGCAAGGAGAAAATAAGCCCTATGACAGCAATTTGGTCAAAGTAAGATCTGTACCTACAGAAGACACTGTTCTGTTTTGTTTTGTTTTGTTTTGTTTTGCTTTTTTCCCTTAAGCTCTCTACACTTACAAGCATTCCTACCAATCACTGAAGGAAACAGCTTCTATTAAAACCCTTTCTCCCAAGAGTACATGTGGATATTACAGTGCTAATGCATTTTATTCCCTCACCCACATTACTACAATTAAACAATTACTTTAACCAGCAGTTATGTCAAGTCTGTCAGCAATTGGTTTATTTCGGCAGCTAAATCTCTTTAAGTGATTTCACTAGCTCAGTCATGTCAGGGACATTTGAAAATATGTTTGCAAAATTTTTCCTGCCCTTAGATAAGTATGAGATTTGAATAAGTGAATCGGTAGTATATGCTAGTGGAATGTTGATTAGCTAGCTGACATCTTACATACAATGTTACTCTCCATTCAATTCAAATGCAGCTGAGTGAAAGTAACTGTTTATAAGTAGACACTTGGCATTCTTTGGAAAAAGTACCCAAGTGATGGCTGGCATTTTGCACCTTTGATCTAGAAGGTCTTAGAATTACTACGTTTAAAGAGTTTGTAAATTAGAGATTTGGACCTCAGGATGCATTTTTACTTCTAAAGTAATAACCTTTTTTTTTTTTTTAAGTTAAAGGTGTGGTTATATAAAATTGCAATATTATTGAACAGAATTTGGTTTTTCCTTATTCTTACTGTGTTTTTGATAACTGCTTTGTGTTAATCTGTAGAATAAGCCTGAGAAACTATAAACAAAGGATTTCTAAATATTATACTCTTAATTCAATAGCTCCAAGGATGAGCTATCCCATAGAATACCAGTATGTATGAAGAAAAATTGAGAAAGCCTGTCAACCACCTGTTTGTTTTATTGACACATGGCTAAAGGTATAAATGTTTCCAAAAAGCTGAATATTTGGCACCTGACTGACAATAGAATATATGGAGGGATAGATTTTTTCAATTTTTGCCAGATATGTTGGTATTTTGGAGACAATGTTTTTATTATTGGTCTTATGACTCAGAATAATAACTAAAAGTGTCTAATTTTATAAATTGATTATAAAAGGCTGATTTTTTTTTAAAGAGTCTGTCTGCCAGGTACACCTTTCTTTTGTCCAAATGAGGGCATGCAGTGTACTTTTTAAGGGACAGTGATTATTTGAGGAAATATGACTCTAGTATAGATCCTTCTCTCAAAAAACACATCAATTTTTGCATTGAATTTTTTTAATGTCAATTTATTTATTTTGAGAGAGAGAGTGCATGCACAAGTATGTGTGATCGGGGAAGGGATAGAGAGAGAGAGAGAGAGAGAGAGAATCCCAAGCAGGCTTATTGCTGTCAGCGCAGAGTGCGACATGGGGCTTGATCTCATGAGCCATGAGATCATAACATTAACTGAGATCAAGAGTCAGCTGTTTAACCAACTGAGCCACACAGGCACCCCTGCATTGAATTTTAATCCATTTTAGAAGACTCCTCAATTCACCTTGTAATAGAGGAACTCTGAGGAAAGGAGAGGAAGAGGAAGAAAAAAGGAAGATTCATGAGAATAGAGCACAGCTAAATTGTGATAAATTTAGTCAGTGGACACTCAAAGGATTGCGTAAAAAATATGCAAATTTTAAATTATCCTTAAATTTTTTTTAACACAGTTGCTTAATAAGACTGACAAGAATGTCGTTGACAGCCATTCCTCCCTGCAGGTGCCAGATCTCGTATGACTGGCAAGAATGTATATTGGAGAAAATTTAAAATTTATGGTGTATTATAATTAATTATTTACATATCTGGCTTTCCCATTACCATAAAGGACAAGACATAGTGATTCTCAACTTTGGCTGCACATTAGAATAATCTTGAAAGCATTTAAAGAATATGATACCCAGGGGCACCTGGGTGGCTCAGTTGGATAAATGACTGACTTTGGCTCAGGTCATGATCTCACAGTTTGTGAGTTTGAGCCCCATGTCAGGATCTGGGCAGACAGCTTAGAGCCTGGAGCCTGTTTCAGATTCTGTATCTCCTTCTCTATCTGTTCCTTCCCTACTCACACTCTATCTCTCTAAAAAATAAACAAACATAAAAAAATTTTTTTTTAAAACATGATACCGAGTTTAATTGGCCTAGAGAATGAACCTTGGACATCAGTATTATTTCAAAGTTCTCATTGTGAGTCTGATATGACGCTTGGGTTGAGAATCTCTGGTGTAGGTAACACAAGCTCTGGCACATAGTAGGTATTAGGGAAATATTACTTTAAGTATGTGAATGATATCATGAATGTTTCCTTTATGAAACAAACAGTTCAGATTTTTGACCTTCACAGATATGCTATCTTTTACTGAAGAACTTAATTTAAAAAACCCTCATATCGTATGAATAAACAATATGCATAATTGTGCTGTCTCAGATTATCATATTTAGTTATCAACTCTTTAAAAGAGGGCATTTAGAGTCATTCATTGCAAACATCTAAATGTAATTTAATTTTTCACAATGGATTCCCTAGCAAATCAATGAACTTTCATACCATGGGTCAACTAGTATCATTCTGTATCTTAAATCAATGATCAGTTTGAGATGGAACAGAAAAATACGTTAGCTTATAATTGTGTTCAAATATAAGTATGAATTATCCATGTGTATTCAGATATAAGATTTTTTTTGGGGTACCACAATTGTGCAAATTTTTACTCTGCTTTTTTCTAGAAGCCCATTTTTCTTCCAATCCACATCGTTGGGCATGTTTGGATATGGCACATTCAGAGATTAACTGTAAATGGTCTATTTCATCCAGTTACTTTTGAAGTGAAGTCCATCATTGGACATGTTTTGCATGAAGGTCAAAAGAAATCACTTTCCCATTAAGTATACTCTATCTTGAACAACTCTCCACTGAATCCATATTTACTTTTTAAACGTTCCAGTGAAAGAGCATGCTGCTAAGTAAGGTTGGATTGGAGGCTGGGAAAGAATCCCACCTCTTGTGTTTAATGGTACAACGGGAATATTTATAATGTTTCTGTGTTGTTTAGGACCGGCCTTGCTCAATGAACTTGCTCAATGACAGGAATTGTACAGACTGGTGTTATGTGCTATATATTCTCCAATAAATTTGAATTTTCTAGCTGACTTTTATACGTTTCTCTTATTCTCATAGTGAGATGTGTTTATAAGGCCGGACCTGTTAGAGCATCTGGGTGGCTCAGTTGATTAAGCATCCAATGCTTGGTTTTGGCTCAGGTCATGATCTCACTGTTTGTGAATTTGAGCCCCATGTTTGGCTCTATGCTGATGGCCCATCCTGCTTGTGATTCTCTCTCTCCCTTTCTTTCTGCCCCTCCCTTGCTTGTGTGTATGTATTCTTTCTCCCTCGCTCTCTCTCTCAAAAATAAGTAAATAAACATTTTNACTTTGCATTCAATTAGCATCTAATTAAATACTTACTTAATTTATGAAATGAATGAGTGACAGAAAGCTATCCAAGGATCAGCATAGTGAAAAAAAACTCATAGGAGCCTCAAAAATAAATACCTAATAAAAAGATTTAAAAGTACAGTGAATGCTGATCCCCAAATGGGGTTATGGATCAAAATTATCTGGGGGACTCAAAAAACATCAGGTTTTAGTCCAAGTTTCTTGAAACTGAATGTTGAAGGTGGTAGGAGAGAAGAAATGAGAGCAGAGATTCCTTCTCCTTTCCCAGGTGCTTCTTATGTAGTCAACTGGGCAAAATTCTGTGGCTAAGCATTTGAGAAACACTGTATAATGGAATGTACACTGGACAAGGAATTAAGAAATTTAGGTTCTAATCAGCACTCTGCCACCAATTAATCTGGGAAAATTCTCTCAACCTTGATAAATTTCAGTCTCCTCAATGATGGGTTTCTTTTCTAGAGAATTTCTCCAATGATTTGTAAGGTCCATTTGTACCTAATATCTAATGATTCTATTAGTTTTATCTATCATGAATTCCTAAAGCAAATTTCTACTATGGGAGTAAATAAACAATAAAAATGATTAAGTAAAATAGAAAATTAAGCTGCATCCACAATAAAGTCCCCAGCACAGGACTGAACTGTGTGCTGTACCAGGGATCTGTGCACGTAGATCTGTCATCTAGGTTATATCCACCAATGGTCAACAAGTTAGAAAACTGTGAGAATGCACTGGCTCCTACCATTTCAGAAGTATGTTACCTCTTGTACCCCTAAACATTAGTGCAAGAAATTTGCAAAGGCACCATGTATTTTCCAGTCTTTCCAGTCTTCTCAAACACCATTTTGATGTTCTACTAGTTCCTCCTACTCAGAGAATTATCTACAGCAGCAAAATTATTAATTTTCTGATCATTGGCCTTAGTCCTTGCATACGTACACTGCGTTAATGCCTAGACTTATATTCCTATATCTAATGGTACTTAACCAAAGTGTCTACAGTGTGGTACAAAAGAGAAACTCAATAAATATTTGTTTAATTAATAAAAGAAGCAAGGAAAGAAGAGAAGGGAAAGTAAGAGGTAGAAAGAAAGACGTTGGGCTTATTTTTCGAGGAGGGCTTGTTTAACAAGGATAATGAAGTTTTCCACATCAGTCGGAACCACAAGATCCATTTCTATTAGCTTATGAATCTTCCATAAATAGGCATTGTGTTGAGGTAAGTAGATATCCCTTTAACATGAAACAAACATAACATTGAGCAGACGAACTTTCAGAATCAATTCTGGAAAGAATTGCTCACCTTTTTTTAAGCAGAGGCTTCCATTCACTGGTTTTCCCTCCTTGTTGACATCTATTTTCATCCAGCTATGGAGGTATTTCCTGTCCTTCTTGACCACTACCTTGACGCCTTGTTTCTTGAGAAAGAGAGAGGTATTTTCCACCTCAAGGAACCCTTCCTGCTCATGGCAAGTCCATCGAGGAGCCTGGGAGCAGTGGGTAGAGACAGCTGGGAGGGAAGGGCCACGAGAACTGGAGATGCCCAGGCAGAGAGCAGATTTAACATGCAGGAGTTTTCCATCCTCAGTCCACATCCACTGCTGGTTCTGGTTGGTCCCATTGCACAAACCCACCACCACTCTCTTAGTTTTGGAAAGGCACTCTTGTTTATGGACATGGACAATCTGAAACCCGTCTGGAAGATGAGATACTCATAAAGTACTATGTAGAAAATTATAAGGCCATCAGAAAACAAAACAACCCACCCACAAATCAGTCAAGTGAAAATACAACGTTTGCTTATCTTTTGCTATTGCTATCATTTCAAGTGAATAGTCCCAGATTCAACATATGTGATTTAAAATCCCAAGGCTGACATTGTCAAAATGTTAGAATGTCATACTTCATTCCCTTTCTTTTACTTTCACATGATTCAGGGAAGAAAACACACTCCCACTGAAAAAATGAAAGGAAGCTTGAAAGAGACACAAAACCATTTAAAGACTATGTTGTGATATTTTAGCCCAATTAGTTAAATATACTGAAGTTATAAAAAAAAAAAAACCCATTCTTTTTAACCATTATACTCTTTCCCTCTCATCACCATCCCCCACTCTGAAAAAGTACCCCTTTTTCCAATTCTTAAGTTACCACTGCAGTATTTGTATACAAATTACATAGCTTGGATACATGTTTAAAAATATATTCATCCCAAAACAAAACAAAAATAAAACAAAATTTCCCACCCCTTTAAACCTTCTCAGCTAATAGCGACCAGTGAAAGTATTGACGATCACATATACAATTTCTTAAAGTCCTGGAGAGAAGCATTTCTCCATATTGTGACAATATCTACAAGTTTCCCTCAATAACTGATAGACAAAAAAACCATCAGCTTTTCTTGACATAAAAAAATTAAGCATCCAATTGTTAAACATCAGTATTAAAAAATGAAATACTCAGGTTCAGAAACCATTTTCTGAGCTTTTACTTGATTTGCTCTGCTCTCTCGTGAAAATATTCAGACACTCCTTCCAAATAGCAACTTCCAAATAAAAGACACTTTGGTTCTCCACCTCCTTTCATTATATCTCCTTATGTTTTCCTTCTTTAGCATACACAAAAAACAAAACTATAACCTGATGAGGAAAAAACATGGAGAATGCCACAGACTGCCACATAATAATCAGTTTCTCCTCAAGGTGCTTCACCCTCTGCTATAAAGATGCCACTTCAGGACCTACCCGGAGCATTAGGAAGACATGAGGAGGCCATTTATTTTCTTTCAGAGAGAAGTCTCAACAGAGTGGACAGAGCTGGCTCCTTTTAGTCCCCCTCCTCATCGTCTTTGGTTAAACTGCCATGGAGACCTGGCTCCACTTCTGCCTTATTTCAGACACTTTTCAAAGGACAGAGACTCCTCCGCGGGCTGGTGGAGAAATGCCGCAAGGGAGGCAAGCCTACTCACCTGAATTCCCAAAGATGAAGCAGGTCAGAATCGCCATGTAAAATTCAGCCTCCATTTTCCACTTAACAACTGTTCATGCTTTGCTTGGGGAGGGGGGGGGGAATCTCCCAGATAAGAGAAGCAAAGGCTAGGAAGGAAATGTGCCTTCATGGTGGGGGGAAAAAGTCAGTGACGAGCACTTCCTCCTATTGAATTGTTTGGGGAAGTTTTACACCAGTGTCCTTTTGTCTGTTTCCTTAGAAAGAAGGGATTATGATTACCTCTCCTTTTTTATGTCGAAAAAATTCTGACCTCCAGGAGCAGAAGAAAACTTGTAAGTTTTCTCCAACATCTCTTTGGCACATGACTACTTCTTAACCTCATGAGGGAAGAAAGGAATTATAATCTTAGGTAATTGAATGTTCCTAACACATTACGTTTCTTCAGGTGATATTGATTCTGCTGAATAAACACAAGCCGTGTAATTTATGAGGGTCTATGACAAGTGATATAAAGACATAAACATGTACTGTTTGTATAATGATATGCTGGGAGTCTATTGAGGAAAACCACATAATGATGGCACTTCTAGATCATTATCCCTCAAGTGATGACAATAGTGCATTTAGAGATAGTTATCTCCACTGGGGAGAGGCAGAGACTAAAATTAAACCCATCTCATTACTGACTCCAGCCTTCCCCCAAAAGATAACAGCTTCTTCCCAAGAGGAAAAAAAGTAGATGCTTTACTCAATAACTTAGTATTAAGAGTCGTTTATTGGCAGTATGAAACCAAGTCCACATAGCTGCACTGAAAAGTCATATTTGAACAGAACATCTAGTGTTTGCTGAGTGCATCTTAACTTTATTTGTCTCTTGAGGATTAAAACCTTTTCAGAAATTTAAGAATATCCATGGCAGCAACCTTTCGGAGAACATCTGGAAATGGGACAGGTTACTTCATTCCCAGAGGAATCTGCCTTTTTGGGAGGGAGAGAGATTCTAGGTAAATAGAATATTCAAAAATTCCTTCTTAGTAAAAGAGACATAGATATTTAAAATTCTTGATACATCATAGTTGCTACAAATTTGTTTTTCCGTTTTAAAGTAAAATGACTCACAATGTAGAAATACAGTGGCTGGAGTTCTGGAGCAGAAACCACCTCAATGTCCAGTAATAGAGAGTAAATACGTATACACCCAGTGACAATCATTGTGCTCTGTAGTTGATTGACAGGAGGTACTGATAAATACACATTTAATAGGTAATATTATCAAGACACATTTCCATATAAAATAGTACTGCTTTTGATTTTGTTTTTCAAAAACAAGGACTTATTTGTTAAAAATCCATTATCAATCACTTGTGACCTTAACGGTAAGATTCTGGTAACTGAGAAAGGTAATAGCACTTAAAACAGGAACAGTTTAACAGCTGACAGTCCATTCACAAGACAGATTTTGCAAACATTAAAGCATCTAAACACACAATAATAATTTCTTCAGCAGCTTCTCCAGGTGTCATCTGATGACATAGGTCACCGAGTATTTCATCCGTACATTCTGTGTGGCAGGTAGTCAATACAGACAAAGCAAAAGCCTCCTTAGCTGTGTGAGAAATCTATCATACCTCCATCAGCATAGGACCTTCAAAATAACTTAGGGGATGCTTACAAACGCATTCATATACACAAGGGGCTGGCAATCTTTAATTGTGTTGCCACCTTCCACAATCCGTGCCACAGCTTGGCTTCAGGGCTTCTCTTTTCTTTCCATTGCAGGAAGCTCCTTCCAGAAGCCTCAGGTGGGTAATTGATTAATTACCCCTGGAGATTGATGGTCTGGTAAATCTTCAGAGAATCACTGGACAGTTTCTGCTGAAAGTCTGCTCTCATACAGGCACAGAGCATGATGTACAAATTCATACTGCTCACTAGTTTGGACCATTCCACCCCTACAAGAAAGAGATAATACAGTAACNTGACTTATTTCGCTCAGCATAACACCCTCAAGGTCCATCCATGTTGCTAATACAGTAACTTCTTATTGCTAACATCCTGCAGACTTAACAGTGACCAAGCTAGGGTATTATGCCAAAGACACAGAACAGCTGACCTGGTGAACTTAATATGCTAATGTGTATAAAGAGATTAACACAGTGCCTGGTATACACTAGACCATTGATTAATTTTCACTACATACCATTACTGAGGAGGCAGTACTGCCTACTGGGTAAGTACTTAGCCTTTGGGACCACCCAGGCTGTCTGAGTTGAAATCCCTCCTATACCAATTCTTAGCTGTGTGATCTTGGGCAAGTTCTTAAAACTTTTGTGTTTCAGTTTCCTCCTCTGTTAAAGTGGAATAATAGTACCTATTGCACAGGATTCTTTTGAGTGTTAACTGAATTCATATATCTAGAGTGTTAGTATCACTTCTCAGGTGACTTGTCATTCATCTCATGTTAAAATGGTTTACGCACTTGGATTAAAGCAGACACGGGTTCACCAAACAAACTCAACCTTGACGTGTTGCTCTTTGTACAAGTGAAAAGAACAAGTATCCTGAAATGGTTTCATTGAATATGTGATACAGAAACAACCTTAACCTTTAGGCGTGGTGTGCTGGGTATCTAAACACAGTAGTGGGTGGGCCCTTAAATGAGTTGGAAAAAGGGAATTGCTTTTTTTCCCTGTTATCATCAGTATCATCACTAGTTATTCAGGGTACCTTTTGTTACTGGATTAGTAGAAGGCAGCTACCTTCCTGAGGAATATTAATGATGCTTCTCATTATACTTTTGTAGATAAATTAATTATATCACATTTTGCTCTTTATAATAATGGTTCTTTTACTTGGCAAAGCTACCGAGAGTAGTGTAAATGTTACTTATTGTTCCTGCTCACTGAATAACAGTATCACTATTAGTAACCATGTTAAGTCCTATAAAGTCTCTATAACTATACAGTCCTACAACTGATTTTTATTATTTATTATTAATAAGTAATTAAATTTATTAATCATTAAATTAATTAATGATTAATTAATAACTAAATGATCTGGGCACACCTACACAACCATAGCAAGTGTCCAAAAGATGTTGGCTTTGGCTGTGAAGCTTAAGAGATACAGCCATAGTAAATAGTAGGGCAGCTCCAGGGAGCTGAGAGGAAGGTACCTCCCTTCACCTGGCTTCACACAGCTCAGAGAGCCATTAGTCTTCCTCCTTGAACTGCCAACTGCCTTATATGTGGCTCCATCTCCTAGGCTCTGCTCTCTGAACTTCCTCTCACCATTTGCCTCACTTTGAGGTAAGCTCTTCCCTTTCTTGTCTGTTCTGGTGAGCAATGGTCCATGTCTGGTGAGACATGGTCCAAGTTTTCATACCCCTGTTACCCCCAAGTGGGACAGCAGTGTTTTTCTTGCTGAGAGTATATATTCTATGACATTCTGTTAACTAGGCCAAGGTTGTTTCTGCCAGCAAAGATGGGGAAGATGGGGAAACAAACGGATTAGTTGTAGGCTAGCACAATTCTTGTGGATTTGCAGGTTTAAGGAAGGTATATGAGAAATTATGTTACTTCCCACCTAATTTGGCAAGAATTTTCATCAGAGTGATCCAATTTATGCCAATTGCCGGCACAATGTAGGCTTTCCAGAAGGGAGCAGTCTACATGGCAGATGGTCAGCTAGTTTCTGCTGGAATGCTCATGGGAGGTGAGATGCCTTAAGAAGTAGCCTTTCCCAAAGTTGCAGGAAAGCTTCTGAAGAGATCAAAATGAATCTGTTCCTTTTGAACTTTCACCCCATTGGTTGAACTGAAATAACCAAAAAAAAAAAAAGTCTAAAGGCTCCCTCTCATAGTCACACAATAGACTTTCTAAATGCTGGAAAACAACCATCAAAGTCCCATAATCTTTTCTTCTCTAGACTAAACATCCTGTGGTCCCTCAGTATTTCTATAAAGTTTGGTTTCCCGGTCACTCACTAATCTAGTCTCCTTCTTCTAGAGGCCATTTTATCAAAGATGACCTTCTTAGAGTGTTGTGTCTACTCCTCATAGGGTCTAGTCAATGGGAATATTTTCTCTTTTGAGCTGCATGTCAAAGGCTAATGAGCTTGCATGTGCAGGTACAGCAGATGATAAGATCTCATGGTGCCCATCTGGTGCCTGGTGCCCAACACGCCTTTTAGGATACCAAGTGAAGGTTTGGGCTAATGAGAAAGTCTGCAGGATTTATTGTTTTGAGTGTGAAAATTACAGTCTGCTCTCATCTTGTACTTGAGCAACTGAATTTTTGAAACTAAGTGCAGGATTTTCTGTTCATTCCTACTAATTTCAACTTATTGGTTTCAACACAGAATTTTTATTTACTGTCACCACTATATCTCTGTCATTCAATATATTAGCCTTTTATTTCTCACTCCCAGCTTTATGTCTTCCAGATATTTAATAAGCATGTCTTATTTCTTTTTAATTGTCATTTATAATGGAGGGGAAAAAGACTGGGCCAAGGTGGGGTCTGTATTATAAGTAATTTGATATCATGTGATATACTGTCTAGTCCATTCTAAAATTGTTTCTAAATAGGTTGTAAGTCTTTTAAAGATAGGCATAATGTTATAGCCTTCTCATATTTGCAACAATGAAAAGCACTTACTAGTCCTAAGTGAATACCTGCCACATAGATTACTCAGGCCAAGCTATTTTCATGTCGTATGGAAGCAGATAAACTCTAGGCTAAAAGAAGGCAAAGGGCATTACAAGATACATTCACTGGAGTCTGGCTCAAATTCAGGAACTCATCAAAATCATCTCTGAAAATATTTAGTAAATGTCTAATTGCATATATTGGTATATAGAATACTCTGTTGATCTTTGTAAGAACTTAAAATTACTGTGCAGATTTTACACAATCTTTATATAGGTTGGCCAGTGGTAAAAAAAAAAAACAAAACACCCAAGAAGCTAATGTAGAGCCTGCATGCAAAATACAGGTTCAGAAGAAATGAATATTGCTAGGTTATATAGAACCCTCAGGAGAGCCTTCTAATAATTCATCCTCTAGGAGAACTCTGACTTGGTTGTTAGGTACTTGTCAGGCCAGACAGGGCTCCATGGACTTCTGATGTCTGGATCCATATCACTGATGTAAACTTTAAAGTATTTTTTAAAAATATCTTTATTTACTTTTGAGAAAGCATGAGTAGCGGAGGAGCATAGAGAGAAGGGGACAGAGGATCCAAAGCAGGCTCTGCGTTGACAACAGCAAGTCTGATGTGGGGCTTGAACTCATGAACTTATGAGATCACGACTTTAGCCGAAGCTGGATGCTCCACCAAATGAGCCACCCAGGTGCCCCGCCTCCCTCCCTCCCCCCACCTTCCCCCTCTGATGGTAA
>NW_027531999.1:3097771-3172692 GCF_008692635.1 Crocuta crocuta | reverse complement strand
GGCTCCAGGCTCTGAGCTGGCAGTAAGCACAGAGCCCGACGCGGGGCTCGAACCCACGAACCTTGAGATCATGACCTAAGCGAAAGTCGGACACTTAACCGACTAAGCCACCCAGGCGCCCCTCTGATGTAAAGTTTAAAACACAAGCTGGTCTTCAAAGGTAAGAAGCAGGGATGCTCTTTTTATCTCTTTAAAAAAACCATTATCCAACTCCCTTTAGAAGAGCAGGCACTAGGGGCACCTGGGTGGCTTGGTTGGTTGAGCTTCTGACTCTTAATTTCAGCTCAGGTCATGATCTCACAGTTTGTTGGACCCAGCCCCTCACTGAGCTCTGCGTTGACCACATGGAGCTTGCTTGGGATCCTCTCTTTCCCTCTCTCTCCACCCCTCCCCTTGTCAAAATAAATAAACATTTAAGGGTGCCTGGCTCAGTCAGTAGAGCATCTGACTCAACTCTCGGTTGAGAATTAAAGCCCCAAGTTGGGTATAGAGATTATTAAAATAAATATATAAATAAACGTCTTTTTAAAAAAGCATTAATAAAAAAGAACAGGCACTAAAATAATCGTTGAGCCCTGAGAGATCACAGTTTAAACTCAACCTAGGTTGATTTTAAAAGATTTCCATGTTCATCAATATGATGCTTCACTGGAGAAGGCCTATGGGGCCCAAAATAGATGGACCATTGGGAGCCAGGAAGCATGCACCACCATTACTCAGTACATTGTATTAAAGCATCAGCTCTCCTGGAGAATCCTCTTTAGGTACAAAGCTGTTTCCCAGAGTACCAGTTCCCAGATCAAAAACAAACAAGGTATGCTTGGTCAATACCTACTGCCAGAGCAGGAATTAATTTATCAAAAACAGTTTATTATTAGTTTACCAACAAAACCAGGCAAAAGGACCCAAGTGGTTGTGAAAGTGATCGTGGCTCTGAGAGATTTGGAATGCCAAGGTGTCAGGTTCATTACCAGTAGGGACTAACGTGTGTTAAGAGCAAAGAAGACACCATACACTGTTGTCAAGACAAATCCTTTCTCAAACACTCACTAGCTGCTTTAACTTACTACATGATCTTTACAGTAGTCAGTTTTGTCATCTGCAAAATGATGCAGCAATAACATAATGGTTTCTACCTCATAGCATTGTTGTGAGACAGCAATGGGACAATCCATTTAAAATGCTCAGCACCCAGCAGGGTACATAGAGATACCACACAGCTAGCTATTGTTATTTTTACTCTTTGGAGGTATCTGGTTGAACAGGACTGCCTGGAAGGCTCTGGGATGGGGCTTCTGAAGGCCTTGGAAAACTAAGAACAAACCTGGCAGAGGACACAGTATTGCCCATGTTGGGCGAGCCTAGATGGAAAGGTCCAAATATGTTTCTAAATATTAACCAGCCTAGAAGTCTGCTACAGTAGAGGAAGATGATGTCATGGAAAGAAGCGGGCTTGGAGTCTGACAGATTCCCGTTTGAATCCTTGCTTTTGAATCTACTCGCTATATGATCCTTCACAGCTGGGGTTTCCTCATTAAAAATGACATTCATGAAAAACCTCATCAGATTGTGAGGATTAAATTAGTCAGACCATCTAAATCTCTAGACAGCGGCTCTTCGCAAAATTCCTAAAAGCCCGAGGTTCTGCCATGGTGTCTGAAGGGGCCATAGCAGGATGGAGGCAGAGCCTGGGTTTTAGGACTAGCCCCTAATCCTAGTTTTGACCAAGGCAGTTGTGCCTTTTATTTTATTTTATATATTATTAATTGGCTTTCCATGTTAGTATTTTGTGAAAGATTTTGTCTTCCCATTATTTTCTTTCCTATTGTTCAAAAAAAACCTTGAAAACCACTGGCCCGGCAAACAGTACTTACCTAGTAAATTTTCAAGCTTTGCAAAGTTTAAAGTGTTCTTCTTCTTCTTCTTTTTTTTTTTTTTAATGTTTACTTATTAAGAGAGATAGAATGTGAGTCAGGGAGGGGCAGTGGGAGAGAGACAGAGAACTGAAACAGGTTCCAAGCTCTGAGCTTTCAGCACAGAGGCTGATGCGGGGCTTGGACTCAACTCGTGAACTGTGAGATCATGACCTGAGCTGAAGTCAGACGTTTAACTGACTGAGCAACCCAGGCACCCCCAAGTTTTGCAAGGTTTAAACGAGGTAATCTATAAAATGCTTAGCACAGTGATTGTTATCTGGTGAGTACTAACTAAATACTACATATTCTTTTTCTTATTCTTTTGGTAAAGGCCTAGCTAACATCATGCCTAGGGTGATCACGCATCTGGTTTGCTTGGGATAGTCTCATCTTGCCCTGTGTAATTATTAATAGAGCCACCCTTCATTGACAGGAGTGCCTTGCTCTGGATGATAAATTATTTGTTCACCCTAATTATGCTCCGTTCCATGCTGTGGAAGAAAGTCATTCCTTTTATCACAGAAATAGTGTTGGCTGTGTGGCTCTGATTTCTTTGTGGCCACAGAATATGAACACAGTACTTGGCCAGGCCGGAGAGGATTCACATATAACACCCTTCCAGAAATGTCAAAAATCTCACATCACATCAGCCCCACCAAACAAAAAAATCTGTGTCTTCTGTCTCCATGCAGGGAAGCACGTAGCTGTGTCAGCTGGGGGTAGACTCTGGTTGGAAGGAAAAGCAATGTAGTTTTTTCCCTTTGCTACTGGGAGGGTGTGTTGAGAGATACCAACCCAGATGCCCAGGAGAGAGATTTGGTTTTTAACATGTTAAAATTGTGACCTTTTGTGACTATTAACTCACACATACAGACAGCAACAGCCTTTCCTGCTGCACCGCCCAGCGTGTATCCGGCCTAATCAGTAGACAGAAGAAATTCTGCAGCGGTGACTCACTTCTGGGCTAACAATGGAACTTATGCTCCTTGGCTTTTTATTATTTTTGAATCTGGAATTCTTTTGGTAAAGTTTGGTACAGTAAATTTAGAACAAAAGGTGTGGATGTTAATGTGCCTCATGGGTAAAGCTTCGACAGCTTGGGTGTGAGTCAAGCTAAGCTAACGTCTGCTGCTGTAACTCAGGTGTCTTGGACAAAGGTTTTCCCCCATGCATTTATGTCATATCAGGGAGGGGGAATTTAAACATAAATGTTCTGACTGATTCTGAGCAGGTATTTTGAACATAGACATTTCCTCCAGAGTAGCTGTGTTCCAAAGTATGTATTGGACATAAAAGCCAGGACTGATCCAATGAGAATTCAGTCATTATTCAATGCTCTAGCGTATCTTAAATTCCATTTTTTTCCCCTGAAAATTAGCCGACTTTCTTCTCAACGCCAAGGTTAATACTCAATGAGCTATAAGCCGAGAAGAAGGAAAAGGTTGTCCTGGCAACCACTTGGGAGATTCATTTGGCATCATCTGTTTTATAAGAGGACCTCTTGTTATGGTCTCAGAAACTGTGATGTCAAGTAAATAAATCCATACCCGTTACTGGGGCTTTATCCTTAAGTTGCCTTAAAAGAAGTAAACCAAAATGTTCAATTTCTGGTCTTCAGATGAGATCTTTGAAATCCACTCATTAAGGGGAACTTTGCAATGAGTTGGGAATGCAGAGAGATATGGAGAAATGTAAGGGTAGGGTTGATAAAAATTATACAAACAGGTGGAAATTTTAGCTTTGGAATTATTTTAAACAAGTTTTGGCAAAAATAATACTTTGGGGACACATATTAGCCTAGAAAACTGGTGGCTTATATATTCCTCCTCTTGGATTGTCATGGTTTAAAAAAAGAATAAAAAAGAAAAATCATCACACTAAAGTGATTAATCAAAACATTTAAACAATGATATGACGCACACTGGAAGCATTTTTCTATCCTGTCTGGGAAGCCACAAGCAAGGTTTTTGGATGTCATTCCAGTTTAAGGCCTCCAAGGTAAGGATGTGCAAAGACAAGAGCAGATTTCACCACTGACTCTCTAAAAGGAGCACTAGACAGATTGTTTCCTGTTTCTGGAGAAGGAAAAAAAAGGGGCGAAAAAGGCCTTGGGACTACATATTATTTTATGTGCATCACTGTTTTCAAGTTCTTCCAGTGCCCAAAGGTGCCAAATGAGATTAAAAGAAATACGATGAGGAAGAAGTTGTTTGAGGTCAACCTGCTAAGGAACTTCATCCTTGCCCAGATGTCTTCTGACGGCCATGTATTGTTCCTTAGCCATTTTCTATGTGCATGAGAGGCATTTTCTGAGTTTTTAAAAAAATTATTATTTTCAAATTAATTATTTATTTGTTTATTAGAAAGGGGGGAGCAAAGAGAGAGTATGCACCTGCAAGCGAGTGAGGGAAGGACAGAGAGGGAGAGAGACTCAGCTCAGTGCTGAGTCTGATGCAGGGCTCAATCCCACAACCCTGGTATCAAGACTTGAGCCAAAATCAGAGTCAGGTGTGCAACTGACTGAGCCACCCAGGAGCCCCCTGAGTTTTCTGGGCCATTTTGTTACTAAGGATTATTATTACTTTTTTTTTTTTTATGTTTTATTTCTAGGAGAGAGAGAGAGACAGCGTGAGCAGGGGAGGGTCAGAGAGAGAGGGAGTCACAGACTGAAACAGGCTCCAGGCTCTGAGCTGGCAGTCAGCACAGAGCCCGACGCGGAGCTCTAACCCACGAACCCCGAGATCACGACCTAAGCGAAAGTCGGACGCTTAACCTACTAAGCCACCCAGGCGCTCCGGATTATTATTACTTTTTAAAGGGACAAATGTATTTCTTATACTTGATGTGTAAATGGCCCGTCACTATCTGATACTGTAAAACCCTGGCACACACAAGCCTAAATGAATCTTGCAGCAGGAGCTAAATATGGTAAAAGCTGGTTGGCTTGGCTTTAACAGCAGCTAGAGTTCTCTAGATGGTACAGACACAACAATTTGGTAATATTTAAGGTTAGAAGATTTAAGCAAGATATGGAAGGTCTAACTAAACATGATTACATTGGGTTTAGTTTAGTGCCAATGTTATGGGTCCTTTTTTTCACCATAGTTTTTAAAAATTGTTGACCTATATATGTATGGTAACCTTCTAGTAACAGGAAAATGTGACTGAACAAAATCCCTTTTCATCATGCTGGCCAGTAGAAATTTCATTGTATTTATCATATTCAGATATGAATAATAATCTAAACTGAAACCATCAGAGATAAATGATTTTCCCTGGTTTATACAGCATCTAGTTCAGGGTCATCGTCAAAGGCAGGATTAGAATGCGAACGTCCTCTCAATCTGTGTTTAACCCAATTTAGTCTCCCACTCCAGAAAACAACAGTGTTTTGGAAGCCAAACAAATCCAGAATTTAGCCAATCTAATTAGAGCAAAACTGGAAGTTCAGTTCAGAATGTTAAAAAAAAAAAAAAGACAGTCAAAATTTTTTATGTGACTTTGGATATATCATTCACTCCTTTTAGGTCTTGGATTCCCCCTTAAGAATGAGGGATTTGTACAATATTTGGCCACATATCTTTTAAACCATTCCCTTCCTAGTAGGTATGTGGCAAATGTTATGATTGTCTGTTACTGCCATTCCATTGTTCTCTACAGAAACAAAGGTTTAAAGGCTCAAAGAACAAAATAGCTGAAAGGGGGTTTAGAGAGCCAGATGATCACTTCCCAATCACTGAATCCCAGGATGGAAAAGGCAACTGTTTGGAAGGGTCCTTGAATCCATCTGTGGATCTAGCACTATCATAGACCAAATAAATACACAGATGTATACATCGATAATTTTTAAATGCATGTAGGTGTTGTTTTGAGTCACAGAATGAAAATTAACTTATTAGCATTAAGGGCTTCAAAGTACAACTATCAAGTTGAAGTCCATGGAATATTTTACTCTAAAAAAGGGGGGTCTTCATATCAGAATAGGTTGGGGTGCTACTGATATGCCCATTTCTCCTTTTATGTAGACAGAGAGGCCTAGAGTGGACAAGGGGTCACACATGGAATTAAGGCACAGCCAGGATTAGTACTAAGCGTCTTGACCTCTGGTCCAGTGACCTCCAGCCCCTCATACTCTAGTGGCTGCCTGCTGCCTAGTCCCACCAGTCAGTGCTTGGTCCCAATTATCCAATACCTACTTCATCTTTTAATTAAAAATGAAAGCTATGGGAATGAAGGAATGATCCATGAATACATTTCTAAATAAAACACTTGTGGGTGCTTTGCACTGAATTTGAACTCCTACTTGGAAAAAAAAAGAAATCCTAATTTAGTTCAAAATATGCTCAAAAGTATTATTAAAAAGAGAATCACAGACTCATGAATCTGCAGCGAGAACTGTCGCATCTATTAATAGAAGTTGCCCTAAAGCCAATAAAAATAATATCTTGCCAGAGAATGTGGAATCCACCAAATGGCTTTGTCATCGTTGTTACAATGGAAACATCTATTCAGCATAACACTCATCTCTAAACCAGACCATTTGAATTTCTTGCTAAAATGCATGCAGATTTCTGATCAGAGAACACATTGCCTGCATTTTTCATGTTGAATAACAATGATCAGGCATGATAATTTATCATCATCATCATCATCATCATCATTGGAGTCAGGTTTTTGATCATGCTCAATGCTTAAACTCTTGACTTATCAGTCATGGAAAAAGCCTATTTCAAGTATCTAAATCATTGCCTTTCTTCTTTGCTGTTGGCCATGCTCTGGACTTCCCATAAGTGGTAGGGGGTAAACTATTAAAAAAAAGATGCACAGTGCACAGCCTTGGATCACCAGTGGGTAGAGGTCATTGTCAAAGGGAGTAAGGAAGTAAAGGAAAAATCCTGTGGAGCTTGTATGCTGCAGTGTATAAAATATCAACCCCTTGATATATTGGCTCTGTCTTTTGTAGCCTTATTATACTCAGCTGGGTGCTCCTTTTTAATGGTCTCCACCCACGCTCAAATCCCTGTGCTACCTCCAGTCTTCTCTTCACCACCAAATGTCTTGAAAGAACAGTTCATATTTATTATTTACCACTTCTTTCAGTCTCATTTAGATAGGCTTTGAGGAGAGTTTTGTATGGTCAAATTAAATATGAAAGAGCTTAAAGGAAGTTAAGTGGGTTTCTGTGCTGGGGGACTTTCTAGATTCTTCAATTTTTTTTAAAAATATTTTTATTTATTTCTAGGAAAGAGAGAGAGAGAGACAGCATGAGCAGGGGAGGGTCAGAGAGAGAGGGAGACACAGACTCTGAAATAGGCTCCAGGCTCTGAGCTGGCTGTCAGCACAGAGCCCAACGCGGGGCTCGAACCCACAAACCGCGAGATCATGACCTAAGCGAAAGTCGGACGCTTAACCGACTAAGCCACCCAGGCGCCCCTATTCTTCAATGTTTTTATATACTGTGACTATCCATGTGGAGAGGGCTTCTAAGAAATATAGTATATAGCTCACATTTAATTGAGAGCCTATTTTATTTTATTTATTTATTTTTGCCTGCATACACTCTAAGAGGGTCTGGCACCTAGCAGGCACTCATAGTTTAATTTGGGATTAAACTGTGCCCTGAGAAACACAGTCCAGAAAAGTCTGTCAAGGAATCCATCTTTCTATGCCTAGGTGCCTGATGAATGTACAGTAGTAGGTGTTTAGTAAATGTTTCTTGAATAGATTCAGGAGCACCACTCTAAGCAGAGACCTTGGGTGCCTGCTCCATTGGACACAGGATTTGGGGACATCTACATTCATTCTAAAAACATCTCACCACAAGGTCAATTCAATGGGCTCATGAGCTCCTGGGTCACACCAGCCCCTGTCCCCATGCTGAGAAGAACCTTGCATCTGGGTTAATGCTCTGCTGTCACCATCTTGAAATATTTAATAATTAAAAAAAAAGCCTTGCACGTTCATATTGCATTGGTATTACTTGGGTAAGATCCTGGTAGCTGATCTTCCCAAGGAATCCCTTGTAAGAGCTCTTTTGCTTCCTTTTCATGTCCCTCACCTTCCCAGTGCCCACAGCTAGTCTTCTCCACTGCAGGGCCTCAGGTGTACCCAGCTTCTAGGGTCCTCTCTTCAATTCCCCTTCATCAACTAAGTTCCAAATGTATTCCTAATGGATGGAGTTATGTTCTCTCTAGCTACCTTACTCTAGCTGGAAAGGACAGATCACATTGTTTAGACGAAAGGGTTAATAGCTGACAGGTCATGATCTCAGCTCATGAGATCAAGCCCCATGTTGAGCTCTGCACTGAAAGTGCGGAGCCTACTTGGGAATCCCTCTCTCAGCCTCTCTCTCCATCTTTCCCCTGCTTGCACACTCTCTCCCACTCAAAATAAATTAAAAAAAATTTTTTTTTAAAAAAGAGTTAATAGGTGAGAAAGCAGCAGTGTCACTCTCACCTTCTTCTCCACATTCAGTGAACTTTAAAAAAGAATGATTCTTTTAACCAAAGGTTGGTTCTTTAATAGTGGTATTTCAGACATTCACCATACACAGGTATTTTAGGCATCTTCCATAGACAGATATTTTGGGATGAGACAACTTTTCTATGTTCCTCAAACTATATTCTTAAGGCAACTGCTGACAATATCACTATACCTCTTCATGAAACAGCTCTCATTCATACTAGACGTTGTTTTAAAAATTATGGTACCACTTCTCTCTTTTTTTTTTTTAATTTGCAAAGCGTTATCAAAGAGGTATGTTTCTTGTCAAGCAGTTTTGCAATAAACATGTTCCGAAAGACTGGTTACTTTCATTTACAATGGTCATGCCTTTTGAGTTAGAAATCAGAAGTCCTGGGTTCCAAAGAGATCTATTTCTCCAGTTTTTTAGCTACATGATCTTGGGCAAGTTACTCGACATCTTGAATTCCTTGTCTCTTTTTTTAACAAGACAGGGCCAAGGAACACCTCTTTTCCTACTTTTGGGTTCATTTTGGGAGTTAAATGAGATGTGTGAGACATGTGTTTTGAAGGCCATGGTGGAAAGGCCCTCATCAAAGACTTCAAGTGTCAATAGTGCATTCTGGAATGTCTGAAGACAGTGTCAGAACTGAAGGCAAGGGTGACCACAGAGACTAGGGTTGAAGACAAGGTTTGAAGAACTGATAAACGATAAGCCACAGGAGCACAGGGCTGGGTGTTCAGCTTTTCTGGGGCCAGTTTTTCTTTTATTGGCATGAGTTAATTATATGGGCAATGGCAGCAATCACCTTCAAAGTGGAATTTTATTTTATTTATTTAAAACAATTAAGCTTCTTTCTTCCTTCCTTCCTTTCTTTCTTTCTTTCTTTCTTTCTTTCTTTCTTTCTTTCTTTCTTTCTTTCTTTCAGAGGGAGTGAGCAGGCAAGGGGGAGAAAAAGAGGGGGAGAGAGAATGCGAAGTAGAACAGAGGTGTAGAGCCAGGCACGGGGCTCAAACTCATGAACCGTGAGATCATGACCTGAGCTAAAATCTAGAGTCATATACTTAACCAACTAAGTCACCCACGTGCCCTACCAACTGGAAGTTTAAAGACGAAGTATGGCAGGAAAAAAAAAATTAAAAACTGAAGCAAGTGGCAAGAAGCCTGGGGGAAAAGAAGTTGGATAGAGTGAAGGAAAGGAGGCAGGGTTTTTTTGTTTTGTTTTGTTTCATTTTTTGTTTTTGTCTTGCTTTTCATAATAACTAAGGAATTGCATAGCAGATGGAAGAGAAGAAAAAGAAAATCTGTTTTGATCCTGTGCAGGCAGGCAGGCAGGCAAAGGAAAGACGTTTCGAGGAAGGTTTTAAAGAGAGGATCCATTTCATAAACCACAGAAGCAGCTGCTTAGAAAGAATGTGTGTAGAAGAGATGTTGATTAATGAATCTGTTAGAATGATTTCCAGACACATATTGGCAGTAATTCAAATGAAGGGGGTAGGGAGCCTTCGAATCAGTAGAGAAGCTTTGATATGTTTTGGAGATCCTATCAGCAATAAAAAGACAAGCCTTGTGGGGAGACCTTGGTGGTGATGGAAGGCCAAGGCTAAAGTTTCTGCCCGTTTGCTTTAGGAAGGAAGGAGCCGATAGAGGAGGCATTGTGATATGGTTTAAAAAATGTATTTGTGATTCCACTCAAAGCTAGAGGACTATTTGGTAGATTTGACAGGGGAATGTGACTGGGAAATGGAAACCAAGGTGGAGGTCAGGCTACAAAAGCAGGTGGGGGAGGTGGGAGATGGGAGGGTGAATAGGCAAGATTTAAAATAACAAAAGCCCCCAACAAGGAGCAAACCAAGCCCATTTTCCCCCCAAACTATTGCTCCAAAAAGGGTTCAGAGAGGGCGTGGGAGGTCAACTCTGTTCAGAGCCAGCCTAGATTCATGTAGGGGTCTGGCATTCACGGAGTTTCGGCTTGAGCTAGTAAGAGAGCAGGGTGCAGGGGTTTGCAGCGGAGTCCTTGAGGGATTTGGGGTCCCCAGCAGCAGGAGGCTTGTTTACGGAAGCACAAAGCAGGAGAGATCAAGGCCACTGTGGGAACAGCTCCAGGCTGTTCCAGTGCTATTCCCTACCCTCTGACGCAGGCCCCGCTTCTGGGTGAAGGTAGGTTCCAGAGTCTGGAGTGAAAAACTAGACTCTATTCCAGCTGGACAGACAGTACTGGATGGAAGGAGACTAAGAAAGCAATTGTAAAAGAAGGAGGAGAGATCAGTGGAGCTGATCTTATGTACAGAAAGAAAATATTTTTGGAAGCAGTTACATGTGGGGTGTGGAAAGGAAGTAGGAGGGGTAGAGAGAGCTTTAGAAACGTAAGCTAAGTGTTCTACTAAGTACGTCATGGATGTAATCTCATCTTTATACTACTGCAGCCCTGGGAGGGATATATTGTTACTTTTAGTTTATAGATGTCTGTTCAGGTTTCTCACTGTATATATTGATAACAACAGTGGCTAAATGTGATTGCGTGTTTATTATGTGTCAGGAGCTTACAATCTTTTTTTAAAATATAATTTTCCTTAAAAATTTTTTTAATGTTTATTTATTTTTGAGTGAGAGACAAAGTGCAGGCAGGGGAGGGGCAGAGAGAGAGGGTGACACAGAGTCTGAAACAGGCTCCAGGCTTTGAGCTGTCAGCACAGAGCCAGATGCAGGGCTTGAACCCACGAGATGAGATCACGACCTGAGCCAAAGTCGGACGCTCAACTGACGGAGCCACCTGGGTGCCCCACGACCTTACAATCTTACTCTTACTCCTTACAACAAGAGTAGATACAAGTAGGACTTCCATTTTCCAGATGAGAAAACCCAGACAGGGAAAGTTCTCACAACTTGCCTAAGGCCGCACAACCAGAAAATGGGAGCAGTCACGATGCAAACCCAGGCAATCTGTTTCCAGAGGCCAGAATTTTAACCACTGTAATGACCAGTCTCTATTAAGCCAGTCAAAACTGGAAGAAAAAGAGATGGAAGATACACCTATAAGGACTTGGAAGCCATTGTTTAAGAAGAGATCAGAACAACAGGGATGGGGAAGGAAAACCTCATCTAGACAGAGGGATCTAAATGCTTAATTTTTAGAGATGGGAGAAACTGTATTGATAATTTTAATAATAATGAAGATAATAACAACACAGTGCACATTTATTGAAGGCTCACTATGTGACAGATCCTGCTCTAAATGATACATATATTTGAATTTTTAGAACAATCTTTTGTCTCTTTTATTAAAATCCAAAGACCTAGGACATAGTAGGTACTTAATAAATATTTGTCGAATGGATCTTTAAAGGTAACTGCACATTTAGGAGGACATAGAGCTCAAGTGCAAGAGGCTCTTCTCCCATGGCTCTCTTGTTTTCTTACTTCTCAACAAATATCTCTGTCTGAAATTATCCTGTTTCTTTCTTTCCTTTTTCATTATCTATCTGTCTGTCTTTGCATTAGCACGTAAACTCTAGGAAAGCAAAGCCTCACTCATCTTGTTGTGCTATACTGATAGCATCTAGAATGATGCCTTGGGCATAGGAGGTAATTAATAAATATTTGCTGCATGAGTGATGGAAGAGAGCTCAGGCGTTCAGCCTTGCAGAACAACTCATTCCCACAATAGTACACTGAATTGCAGGGCAGATAGGCTGGCTGCCCACTTGCTGGTACAGCATCTTTTTCCGGGCCTGTTCTCAAAGAGCATCTGTATACTCTCTCCATCACTGGCTCAACTCTTTATTTAGCCGGGTAGGCTTAGTTGTGGAGCAAGGAAGAAGAAAACTTTCTTGTTCGTTTTGTTTTCAACAGAGATAAACACAGATCATCACAAAGGCAATCAAATCATCGCTCTATAAAAACAGCGCTCCTGCCTCACACCCATTAGGATAGCTACCATTAGAAAAGGCAAAAAACTGGAGTGCCTGGGTGGCTCAGTCTTTTAAGCAGCCGACTTCAGCTCAGGTCATGATCTCACGGTTCGTGGGTTCGAGCCCCGCGTCGGGCTCTGAGCTGACAGTCTGCTTCAGATACTGTGTCTCCCTCTCTCTCTGACCCTCCCCTGCTCATGCTGTCTCTCTCTCTCTCTCTCTCTCTTTCTCTCTCTCGGAAATAAATAAAACATTTAAAAAAATTAAAAAAAGAGAAAAAGCAAAAAACAAAATAGAAAGTCACGAGCATTGGCAAAAGTGTATAGAATTTGGAACCTCTGTACTGTTGGTAGAAATATAAATGGTGCAGACACTGTGGAAAACAGTATGAGAGTTTCTCAAAAGATTACAAATAGAATTATTGCATGATCCAACAATCTCATTTCTGGGTATATATCTAAAAGGATCTCTACAATGGCCTGTACACCCATGTTCATAGCAGCATTATTCACAAGAGACAAAAGGTGGGGGCCACCAAGTATCCATCGATGGATGAATGGATAACCCATATACAGTGTATACATAAAATGGAATATTATTCAGCCTGAAAAATTAAGGAAATTCTGACACATGAATAAATCTTGAGGATGTTATGCTGAGTAATTTTACTGGGGGCAGGAGAGAATAGGAAGCTGTTGTTTAATGGGTACATTGTCTTGCCAGATGGAAAGATTTCTGGAGATTGGCGGCACAACAATGTGAATATACTCAACACCGCTAAATTGTACTGTTAAAAATGGTGAAGATCATCTATTTTGTTATGTGCACTTTTTCACATTAAAAAAACTAGACTGAGAAAAAAGATGATATATGTCTCATTTTAAACACTCAAGATCCTGAAGTGAATGACTCAGTTCAGGCAAATGAAAATGCAGAGTAAATGAAGGGAGCCAGGGCGTAAGACAGGTGGGAACAGTTACCCTGTAAATACCTGTATTAGAGATGAGGAAGGACTGACCATAAGCTTTCAGTTTTGGGCTCTTGATGGTCGGTGTTGCAAACAACACTTTCTTCAATGGCTTTTTAATGTAAGGTACACGTAAGCATTTTACACAAGTCTCTATAGAGACTGAAGACTTTGGAGCCTGTGATGTTTACCAGCTCAGGCTGATGGGATCACGTTGTGGCTGATGACGTTGTGTGTGAAGTGACATCTCTGTTGCACAGTCCAGCGGACACTCACCTGTCTACACGAAGCTGGCAGACAATGCTGAGTGCATCAACAACTCCTTCTTCTTTCAACTGTCGACAGCCGATGGATGTAGCAATAAAACACCCCGTTCTACCTATCCCTGCACTGAAAAGACAAAGAGTAAAAAGGTGGAGGAAAAGTAGAAACGATGAAATAGAGTTTATTATTTATTTATTTAATTTTAATTCTGATGTAATATTAGTCTCGGGGGTACAATATAGTGATTCAACACTTCCATTTGTCACCCAGTGCTCATCACAACAAGTGCACTCCTAGATCATCACCGATTTCACCCATCTCGTCACTCACCTCCCCAAGATAAAAGACATTCTTTTTTTTTTTAATGTTTATTTGTTATTGAGACAGAGAGAAGCAGAGAATAGTGGGGGAGGGGCAGAGAGAGAGGGAGACACAGAATCCGAAGCAGGCTCCAGGCTTTGAGCTGTCAGCACAGAGCCCAATGTAGGGATGTAGGGCTCAGACCCATGAACCATGAGATCATGACTTGAGCCGAAGTTGACTGAAGTTGACTCATAACCTACTGAGCCACCCAGGCGCCCCAAAGACATTCTTTTAAAAGGGAATTTAAATCTGAAACAGCAGCCAAGATTAGTAAAAGGAGCAACAGCAGCTCTCAGGCTGAGGTTACTAACCTGGCCTGGTGCAGTGCTTAAACTGCTTCTGATCATGTTTTATATGTTGGGGGGGGGGGCATGAGGAGAATACTGAAAAAGGCACTGTAATTATTCTACAAAGAATAATTAGGACCTGAATTTAAATAAGGTATAGGCACTAGAAAGGAGAAGAAAGACTTAGACACAAACGTGAATCTAGGGGATGGGACGAAAGGTAGCACCAATGAGACAAAGGGAAAATTCGAGAAGAGGGGATGATTTGGAGGTGGTGAGGAGTTCCTTCTTGGATAGGCTGATGTTGAAGATTCTAGTGAATAACTGAAGAGTCAATTCAGTTTGGGAGAAGCCTGTGGCCAGAGGTACATATTTCTGAGTCATTTATGTCCAGGTGATAGTTGAATAGAAACACTATACGTCCATGAGGGGTTGTCCATTCATCTGCCTCAGATGGTAAGTCATCAACCTGACAAGCCCTTTAACTCTCTTTCCCCATAGCTCTTCTCTCTTCCTCTCTACCCCCTCAGCAATTTCTACCACTAATAGTCTTCATGCAAATTTCTCTCAGATTTACATCTAAATTCCCTAAGTTTCTCCTAAACTCTAGATTAGCATTCCATTTTTTAGCTGGAACTCTTGATGTTACTATTTTGCACTGGCTTTGGTTCAGTGTGTCTAAATTCAATGTATCTAAAACAGAATTAATTCTCTTTTCCCTCAATGGTGTTACCAGTTAGCCACAAGTTTTCCAGCCTAGAAATCTTGGATCCATCTTCAACATTTCTCCTCTCTCACCTCCCACATCCAATCTGTTACCAATTCTTATATTTTCCACCTCTACTGAGACTTTTGGGATCCATGCTTTCCTTTCTATAAACTGTGCTCACGTTTTCGACATCTCCTTACTTCATCGTTAGCAATGATCTCATTATGGTTGCCAAGTCTCGAGTCTCTTCCTGGACTAATTCACGATACACACAGCTGCTAGGTTCATCTTTCTAAAATGGGGATTTTAGATCATATTACTCTCTACTCAAAAACTGTAGATGCCTTCCAGTAGTTACAGACAGTGTCTGAGCTCCCTATCACGATATTTATGACCTTGCATAATATGAATGTGACTAACTTTCAAGCTTTAGGTCTTTTTACTGTTCTCTTTGTACCTTTTGTGCCATTTTTTTTTTCATTTACATGAATCATTGCAAAACATGGCTTCTATTTTCCGATGTTCCTCTCTGTGTTAATGATATTCCTTTGGTCAGAAATGGTCTCCTCACCACCTTTCAAAATCACACACATTGGTCATTTTTTAAGATCCTGTTCAACATTACCCCAACTCTTAGAGGCTTTCTTCAGTCCTCATGGTTTGAGTGAATAGTTCTCTTCCTGGCACTCAAGTAACATTTATTTCTTTCTCATATGTGGCACTTGTTTCCTGTTGAATGTGAGAGTGCAGAGGAATTCAGAAGTGAAGGAGGTTCCTTTTAGTTGAAGAGTCTGTAAAGAGTTTGTTTCACTAAAGAGATAGGATTTGAACTGGACCCTATGAATGGTGGGCATTTTGCTTATCATGAATGAGAGAGAATATTCCATATACGAGAATGGAAAGAATTGCTGCAGAACAGGATATATGATGTACAATAGTAAGTAGACTAGCTTGGCCTGAAGAGAAAGTTATTTTAGAGAAATAGTGAGAAACAAGACTGGGCAGACATACTGGAGCCTGATGAAGGAGCTTGGGACAAGCTGAAGGCAAAGTACAGGCTAATAGCAACCCCCACCCCCCACCCCAGGTAGAATATGTGTGATATTCTTCAGAATAACCTCAGCCACTCCTGGCTACACAAGAACAAAGGAAAGGGGTTTAAGTGCTTGCCATGTTAATGTGGGAAACTAAGGCAAATGAAAAATTAAATTCCCTTACTGCCTACAGCCCATTGACAAGTCCTTGAAACCAGCAGAGTGACCTCCCTCTAGGAGCTCAGCTGCCTCAGATGATGACACTTTGCTAGAAGCAAAAGGGAATCTTAGCTTAACATTATCCCAACCTAGGATCCTGGAAGTCTACTTCAACACATAAAAATTCCTTTAGAACCTTCTTTTATTTCAACTCCCCCAAGATATATGCTGGCAATCATATTCTAAGCTTATGGCCCCCTGATTACATCTGAAGGGTCTCGTGACTGAGGTTTGATTAAATGGTAATAAATGGCATTTCTCTAGCAACAGCTAGCCCCTCAAGGTCCTGGAAACCTTGCTTCCAAAATACCTTAGAGACTTACTCTATCCCTGACCCCCTCCCAACCTGAGGGTATATATAATGAGTTACCCGTCATGACCCATGCAGCTCTTCTGCCCACAGTGGCAGCCCGTGCTTTAATAAAGTCACCTTTTTGCACCAGAGATGTCTCAAGGATTCTTTCTTGGCCGTCAACTCTGGACCACCTCACCATCACCCCAAGGCTTCATCAGAGCCTATAAAGGATCTTACATGGCAAGCTAAGACATTTGAACTTCATCTGCTAAAACAGTGATGCTTTGCTTTGTGTTTTGTTTTGGTTTTGAGAATTTGATAAAAACTGTGGACTTTCACTCCCCAGAAAAACTCACATAACTTTATGCACTCCAATTTGCTAAAGTAATTTCAAAGAGTTCACTGACCCCTGTAGTTCATCCATAGATCCAGAATTAATAAAACCCAAGAGAAGTGGGTGGGTAGGTTATGCTGGGGGTGGAACATAGGGAAGTGGGGTGTGTTTGTGCAATTAGTTGACTACTTCTAAAATACATGTATGAGGTCACTAGGGCCTGAACTTGGGTGGTTGGACAGGAAGTGATGATTATGGGAGAAGCTTTGAAGGGAAAACCAATCTGGTGACTGATTAGATACTGAGGCTAGAGTTGAGAGAAGGGCCAAAGATAACTGTCAACATTAGATACTGAGTGCCTGGAACAAAAACCTGGTCTTATTCTTAGAAATAGTCATCAGAAGGGGAGCTGGTTTTATAGGGGAAATGGCTAGTTCATTTTAGATATCCTGAGTGTTTTATGATTTTGGGTGGGGGACAGTTCCAGCCCTAAAACATGACCAATTAGGCTGTCTTTCTTCACTCCTAAGGGAAGTTTAGGGTAAGGCCTAATGCTAGAAACTGGATAATGACTCCTTTGGATAAACAGATATAGAGTAAATTTCATTCTTAATTAAACTACAAAGGCTCAACAAAGAAGGAGATTAAAGTTGTAATTTAAAATAATTATAATTTTATTTATTAATAATATCATCAAAAGCTATCTTGCAAGGCTTATGAAGTTAAACAAAGAAACTTAAATTATTTTGACCAAGTATGAAGAATAAATGGCTGGTTATAGAAATAACTTTAAAATTATTTCCTTTTGCTTGGGCACACTAACAGGAAAGGCTGGGGAATGGGGAATCAGTTATGAGAGTTATGAGTTATCAGTTATGAGAGGAGAGCTTCAAGCTAGACGTTAGCGAAGGGAACCACCATAGACATCTGTTGCTTTTCTTGGCCTACCTCCAACACCCTACCCTCCAATACACTATGTTCTGGCAACAACACTTGATTCTCCTTTTGGTGAACTAACCCTTGCTCTTTCCCCACTTCATAAATTTGTTTCCATCTGTTTTTTTTTCTTTACGAAATAGCTTTAAAAATAGTGAACTAGTTTTCACCAAGTTTGACATAATAATAAATGTATCAAGATACAACTCAAGTAGGGTTCAGTGCCATCTTGAAACAACAAAAAAGCCATTAATAATCTTTAAAAATGGGTCATGCCTAGTGTACCTGAGGCTGACGACATGAAAGAAACCGATAAATGTTTCGAGGTAGAGGCCTGAATAACGTCTCCTATTCCTTGAGTCATTTATTTAGAAGTGATATTTTCTCTGCCGTGTAATTGTTTGACTAAATGCTCTAGAATGCTGCTTCATTTCTGGAAAGTATCATCTTGATCCAGACTCCAATATTGAGAAGTTAACCAATTTCAATAAATATGTAGTTTACCAATGAAGTCACACCAGGAAGCACAACACACCTTCTACCTGTTTGATGACTTTAGAGAGGCTAGACAGTTGCTTAGGCAGAAAGGACAGGTTATCCCTTACCTGCAGTGGACGACCACGGGCCCTCGGCCCATGGCAGCAATTCTGTCTTCTTCCACATCCAGCATCAGCTGTAGAAGGGGCTGGGCGCTGTCTGGAGTCTTGTGATCCGGCCATGAGGTGTACCAGTAATGCTTCACATGCTGGGTGTGACTTCCTTGCTGAAAATAGCAATAGCCACCAAATGCCTCATTTACTTGTGGAACTAAAAGTCATCCAAACCACAATACTGAATGCCTTCTATCACTCCCAGCTTGCTGGCAACTTACTTATGTTTGGGTGGAAAAAAAAAGATCTAGGAGATTTCTGAAGAGTACCCTTCCACCTTGAGAAAACTTTACTATAAATAGGCTGATGTCAAAGTTTGACAGTCTTGAGAAATAGATATTTAAAATAGAAAATGCATATGAAACATATGCTGTATAGATGCTTGTAATATGTTATAATAAACACAATGGTAGATGCGAAGGAAGCCAGGAGGGAATTTGAATGGATTGTGTTTCCTGCTCTTTGAACATACTTGACAAGGGATGATAAACATATTAACCCTCATAGGAACACTTACCCTTACATTCGGCCCTACATTTGAATTTCTACATTCATCCCAAGTTGCAGTTTTTAACAGCAGTGAGGAGTCCCAGTAATAAGGAGCGAGAAGGGGTCACTAGATTAGAGTGAGTGGGGAGGGTCCACGCACATCATCTCAAAACCCAAAGCCTGGCTGGGGACTTGGCATGGAATAGGTACTCCAGGAAATTCCCATCTCGAATTTCCTTCTAAAAATCCTCAGTGTAGGGACGCCTGGGTGGCTTAGTCGGTTAAGTGTCCAACTCTTAATTTTGTCTCAGGTTATGATCTCACAGTTGTGAGATCGAGCCCCTCGTCAGGCTCTGTGGTGACCGTGCAGAGCCTCCTGGGGATTCTCTATCTTCCTCTCTCTCTGCCCCTCCACTTCCTCTCCTCTGTCTCAAAATAAGTAAATAAATTTTTAAAAAATGAAACAAAACAAAAAAACCCTTTGGTGCAGCTTGGCTTCTACTCTCTCTGTGTGATGATTCTGTTCCAGTAGGGAGGCTCTAGATAGGATTGAAATCTTTGAGAGGATTTTTCTCTAGAAGCAAAAACAATACCATGGCAACGTTCCTCAGCATCTGCTGCCCATAATTTAAATAAGATAACTTTTCTATGACATAATCTGGTCTGGGGAAAGTCCCCATAAATTACTGTAACTTTGAGTTTGGGAAGATATCGTCAACTTGCCTTGCTTCCCACAGCCACCCACAAGCACAGATTTTTTCTTTCAGCTTCCAGGCCGTACTAAAAGCAGCTTAGAGCAAAGTGACATTTAAAAAAAAAAGGCAGGGCACCTGGGTGGCTCAGTCGGTCAAGTGTCTGCCTTCAGCTCAGGTCATGATCTCACAGTTCGTGGATTTGAGCCATCAGGCTCTGTACTCACAGCTCAGAGCCTGGAGCCTGCTTTGGATTCTGTGTCTTCCTCTCTCTCTGTCCCTCCCCCACTCACACTCTGTCTCTGTCTCTCAAAAAATAAATAAAGGTTAAAAAAATAAGAGAAAAAAAATCAAATGGTGGTAAAGTCTCCAGTGCAAGCCTTTAAAGGCATTTGAAATATTAAATCAAGGGTGTTTTATTTATAGAGATTAGGAGATCACAACATTCTACTCAGTGAATTTCTTTAATGCCTACTTACGTTAACTTAATTTTTCCATATACTAAGAGTAGCTGACAACAAAGAAGAAATACATGAGGAATGATCATAATTTCTCTTTGATTTTGATGTTGTTAAAAATTTTTTAAAGACTATCTTAAAAAAAAATCTTTTTTTTGACATTTTATTTTATTCTTTGAGAGACAGAGACAGAGCACAAGCAGGGTAGGGACAGAGAGAGAGGGAGACACAGAATCCGAACCAGGCTCTAGGCTCTGAGCTGTCAGCACAGGGCCCGATGTAGGGTTCGAACCCACAAGCAGTGAGATCATGACCTGATGTCGGATGCTCAACCGACTGAGCCTCCTGGGTGCCCTGATATTATTAAAATTTTAATTTGAATCTGCAGTACTTATTAAGGTAAATAATTTCAGAGTAGAAATGTAATCCTCTCATATCATCTACTTAGTAGATAGCTACAGCTACATAATCTTACCTTTAAGACAAGGTTTCGAACGGTGTAGTTATCACATTCATTAACATTGATAACCAGAACCTCAACTTTCCCATAAATTCCTCTCTTTTCTGGCCAATATAACACACATTTCTGGAGGAGGGGAAAAAAAGAACACAACAGATATTAATGATTTCACTGGTCTTAGGGTACTTTTCATTCAAGCATCTCAAGAGTTTTTATTTAATTAAATAAAAAAATCAAGTATCAGTTTCATAAGGCTGATGTACTAAAACCCAGTGAGTTGCACATTTAAATAGGTGATTTATGGTATGCAAATTATATCTCAATAAAATTTTAAAAAGAAAGTATCAGTTTTTACACGTGCCTGTCAAACACTATTGCTAATAATCCCATACAAAAATAAGGGCAAAATTTCCCAAAACTCCACATAAAAATTAAGAACTAAATTGAGAAATTAAGAATTAAGAAATTAAGATCCAAATATTAGACTTTATCACGTGATGACTTGACATAAAAGGAATGCTCTTTCACAATGGCTGAGCCAAGTCAAATTTTCCTGCTGCATGAAGTTCAAGTGTCTCATAAGAGTATCTGTAATGTTTCAGATGCCACAGAATGAGATCTCTCTAGTATGTAAAGGGAATGTAATGATCATTAATACATCTATGGCATTATATTTTCCAGGATCAATGGTCTTTTCCCATATAGGGTACTAAATGTGTAACAAAATTATTAAAAATTTTTTATAATAGATCCTCTTTGAAAGTTTTAATAAGAATAATAATAATTGTATCACAACCAAGGCAATATAATATGGTATTTAAGGTGCAAGCTTTGGAGCCAGAGGACCTGGGTCCAAATTTTGGTTTCACCACTTATTATTAGCTGTGAATCTGTAAGACAGATAACGTAATGTCTCTGGCCTCAGTTTCCTCATCATTTAATACATGAAAAGCACTTCAGACAAAGCCAGACATATAGTAAGCATTGAAAACACATTGTTCTTATTATGGTTGCTCTATTTTTAGGTTTTTGATCTAACTGATTCAATCATTACTTAATTATACATTAGGTAAAGCAGTAAATATTGCATATTATGAAATTCAAGCTACATTAAAAGAAAACTACAAAATAAGATTCAAGCACACATATAGACCCTTATTATTTAGTATCTTGCCTTTTAAACATCTGCCAAAAAAAAAAAAAAACCCTATGAATTTTACCACACATTTCAATGATTAAGAATGCAAAGTGTGAATGCTGCTGTTTTATTTTAAGTGCCTGGAGAAGCAATGTTCATTTTAGAAATACTGTTTAAGTAGACCTTATAATTTTCTTGCAAACACACATGCCCATTTATAGAGAAATTTCTTCACTAGTTGCCCTCAGTCAGTCAGGACCTTTTAGTACTCAGGATACTTGTTTCTTTACATCTATGTCAAAGGCATAGGACCTTACATGAAAAAAATTAAGAACTTATAGATTCAAAAGAGCAGCAAAAGAAAGAATCACAGATTTATAGAACTACAGGAAAAGACATGTACATTATCAGAAACACATATCGGGTATTTTATCTTGTTAAGTACTAGCCAAGCCAGGTTGGAAGTCACTTGGCCTGCTGGAATCACCGTTTCTTTCATCCATTATAATAAAAACACATTTGCATCCTCTACATTCTGGTCCTTTTCCAAACAAAGTAAATCATTTTCACCTCTATTTACATGCCACCCCACACCCAAGACCGGCAGGCAATCAGGCTGAAGGCATACTCTGGCTGAAACAACATTCACATCAAGAAAAGAAATCTTTTAAAAATAAAGCAATGTATTCCTCTCCTCATTTCCTAGTGCCAAATGTCTGAAATTTCCCAGGTTTGTTAAAGAGAAGCATACTAACCAATTTGCCTGGTTTCTTTCAATGAAGCTTCAATTATTTCGCTGTAAGACCCGAGCTATTGTGTACCTTAAAACCCATGCCTCCTGGATGCGTCCAAGAAGAGTGACAAAGAATCTTGAAAAAAGTACTGAACAAAGCAAGAGGTGTTCAGCGGTCCAGCGGTCTGGCATACGTGTCCCATTGCCCACGATGAGACCTGAGCAGCAGGCCCCTCTTTGGGAAGGTGGCTCTTGAAACCCGTAGGAAAAAGCTGCAAACCAGGAGCTCAAAGCCTGTACCCTGACTCTTAACAATACTTGAACAGGCTTGTGCACCTACTTGATAAATGGAAGCGGTGCTTGCTTCTCTCTCAAGCTTGCCGGGGCCCTCTTGGATGTTTTTCTTGACTCTTTACCAAAAATTCAATTGGCAGTCAGCTCCCACTAGACAATGCAATGTGACTTGTTCATTCAAACAACCCTTAATTAGCATCCCATCTCCTTTCTGAGATACAATAGCTTATTTTTACGCACTGAACACATTTTTCCCCCTTTTAGGAGAACAGAGAAAAAGAGACCAGATAAGTGTGGGTTCTTTTTGAATATGAGGTGGGGGAGAGCTGCAAATGTAGTTGTTTAAAGAGCAGAAGGTCATGTTCAGATTATTTTTGTGCACAGCTTTTTAGGGTTTCTTTATTGTGGGGCTAACAATGATATGAAAGAGGCAGAAAATGCAAGGAAGGAAAATGCTCTCTTACAGATAATACTGTGAAACCACACTAATTGTAGGTAATTCAGAAGGGCATGCTATCTCGCAGAATATAACCCCAAATTATCACTATTCTTTGCTAACTGGGCTGAGCCTTTCAGTGAAATTATCTGTGAATTCCAAGAATCCATGATTTGGAGGAAAAAGAGGTTTTCAGAGGCTCATGTATCTCTTGTACAAACAAGTGATTAGTGAACGCCTGACTGTAAAGATTCTGGACGTAACCATCTCTTCATAATCAGTGGTTTAGAGCAAAAGTAGAATGCAGTGTAAAGCAATGCAAATTCCTATATTTTTACGACTTTTTTTTTCCTTTGACCCTCTCTCTCACTCCCACCACATTAGGGCTCTTTGCATATAAAGAGAAAGGAGGTCTAGCTAGTCATTTAGTTTCCTGGAAAAAAAATCTATTTTTAAGTTACTTTCTTTTAAAATTCTACGTATTTAAAATAAAAAAGATTTTGCTCTCTGAGCTAAAAACACATATCATCACACAGACAGTGGTTCTAAATAAGTAAAAAGAAGATGCTCAGGTTCATCTGGGTTGCATTAGCATGTGAGAGGTATAGGATGGGTCAGATTGCCTACAGTTATTGTCGTCACTTTCATTCCTGGCTTTCCAACTAAATATTATCAACACAGGTGCAGCAATTTTAGATTAAAAGTACCTTCACCAGCATATCACTTCATCCCTGCCACAATCATTTGAATTTGGTAGAACAGGTTAAGTATTACTATTATTATTATTTATCATCTTATAGCAGAGGAAACAGAAGCTCAGGTATTTTGGTAGGGGGCACTGAGAAAATTCCTTTGGGAGCTAAAACTCTCAGAAATAAATATCATTTTAAAAATCACACTTTCTATCTTTAACATCCACTGTCATCCAACCAACCCTACTTCACCACGGCATTAACCAGCGGCTTTCCTTCTCTCTGTGAAATAGGCTGGTGCTCATGCGCCACACGGTTCTTGGGCCAGTCTCTGACTAAGCCCAGTACCTCTATTACTATCTGCTGAGCTTTACGTGTTCACTGAGGTATACTTACATCCAAACCTCCTTATGGTAGGTGTAGTCATTATTGAAGCCCCGTAATTTAATTTTACAGAAATTAATGAAACATGACGGTGCAAAGAGAAAGGGAGTTGTTCTAGGAAATAATTGTATGTTAAACACGTTTTTCATTGGAAAAAAAAAAGGACTCAGTAAAGAAAACCGCAGTCAAATCAGGTACAGGAGACAATTGTAAAAATTAGTGCAAAGTTTGAATCTGTGCAGGATCCTGCATTCATAATTCCTTTACAAATTTTTCTGCGTTCTCTCTCATTAAAAAAAAAAAAAACCTGAAATGGGCATTTTTGATGATATATAAAGGCCATGATTTCCATAAGCCATATGATCTAGAACTCCAACTTCAGACCAACAGTAATAGAACAAAACGAATCTCATAAAGAAAATGAACAAATTTTAGTGTGAAAAAATGTACATGTCTTAAGATAAAATAAAGCATTAGAGTTTTTTGGTTGCTGTTTTTGTGATTTTTCCACTCTAACTTTTTTGACTAATAGTGTCAAATAAGACGGATTCTAACTATAGTTAGTAGCAAAGCAAGCTAAGACGAGTAAATAAAACCTAGCAAAATAACAATTAAGGTGCAATTACATTTGGAATATAAGCATGTTTGAAAGGACAGGTGAGTGATTTTGCTTGAGAGCTGTCACTTTCTGAATTTCAGGCCACCCTTAACTGCTTGGGCAGTATAAGCATCAGACGGCTGGTCATGTAGGAAATGGGAATGAGAGATTAGGCTTCCTGGCATGGCTGGGCAGTGCTAGGCCAGGCTGCCTCTCTAGATATCATAATAGCTAGTTCTGGTCCTCCCGGAAAGCTGAAAGCTGGTCAGCTGGACTCCACTGTCTACATGCCAGGTTGGCCTTCAACATTACCTTCCTTGACCTCCTCTGGACAGACACTCAGGTTCTGAGACTCAGTTTGCTTGTTTCTTTTCATTCTTGGTACAGGCATAGCTCGTTTTACTGAGCTTCGCTTTCTGTGCTTTGCAGATACTGCATTTTTCACAAATTGAAGGTTTGTTGCAAACCTGCTTGGAAGAAGTCTGTAGGCACAATTTTTCCCAACAGCTTTTGCTTATTTCATGTCTGGTCACATTTTGTTAATTCCCACGCATTTCAAACTTTTTCATTATTATTACATTTGTCATGGTGATCTGTGATCAGTGATCTTTGATGTTACTATCGTAATTGTTTTAGGGTCGTACCAACTGCACCTACCTAAGACCACAAACTTAATTGATACATAGGTGTGTTCTGACTGCTCCACTGACTGATCATTCCCTGGCTCTGTCCCCCTCCTGGGGTCTCCCTATTGATTGAGACACAACAATACTGCAATTAGGCCCAGTAATAACCCTCCAGTGGCCTCTACGTGTTCAAGTGAAAGGAAGAGTTACATGTTTCTCACTTTCAATCAAAATCTATTAATGATTAAGCTTAGTGAGGAAGGTATGTCAAAAGTTGAGATAGGCTGAAAGCTAGATCTCTTGTGCCAGTTTGCTAAGTTGTGAATGGAAACGAAAAAGTTCTTCGAGGAAATTAAAATTGCCACACCAGTGAACACATAAATGGTAACAGTGAGAAACAGCTTATTGATGATGAAAATATTGGGATTATTGAATAAGAGCTTGGCAATTATTCATTTATTTATTAGAAAGTAGTAAGGCTCATGAAAATATAAAGCCTGGGAATTTCTAAAGATAATGCTACCTTCATTTTTTTTGGAGGAAATGATTTTTGTCTATTCACACAAACAATGATGCTGAACACAATTGAAAGTTGGCACATTTTTGGTAAACAGCATTTTCCTGGTAGTGTGAAGTTTACTGCATATTTCTGTTTGAGCCAGAATTCTCCGTATCATTTTGATCTGCAAAGCATCAAAGTTTCCTCCATAGTATTATATTTACATCATGGAAGGTCTGGACAGAAAGGAATTTCTAATTTTAATTTAATGAGTAACGCATTCTACTTAGATCTAAGAAATGTTGTTAACTCCGGCATGAGTTCTGGGTTGTCAGTTATTTTCTTTTATCCCTTGCTAGGCATTTTCGGCTTCTACTGCTGCTCTTGAGAAGCCGTTTGTTAGTTACCCTGTTGTTAAAATCATCTCCCACAGTGTTTTTTAGTTTCATAGATGTGTCTAGTTGTGGGTTTATTTTTACTTATCTAGCCTAGGATTTAATGGTGCTTCTCAAATCTGAGAGCTCACATCTTTCATCACTTCTGGAATATTTCCTCAAACACTATTTCTTTTTTTATATTCTCTTTTTTCTTCTTCTAAAATATCCATTATATATACATTGGACGTTTACATATTGTCCTCTATGTCTTAAACTCTTTTTTTAAATGTTATTTATTTACGTTTGAGAGAGAGAGAGAGAGAAAAAGAGAGAAAGAGAGAGAGCGCACAAGTAGAAGAGGGTCAGAGAAAGCAGAAGAGAGAATCCCAAGCAGCCTCCTCGCTCAGTGCAGAGCCCCACATGGGGCTCAAACCCACAAACTGTGAGGTCATGACCAGAGCTGAAATTGAGAGTCGGACGCTTAACCAACTCAGCCACACAGGTGTCATTATATCTTAAGCTCTCCTTCATATTTTTGGTTATTTCAATCTTCTAGGTAATCTCCTTAGCTCTATTTTTAATCCAATCATTTATTCAGCTGTGTCCACCCTATTAAACTTGTCGAATGACGTTTCCTTTTTAAATTTTAATACCTATATAATATTTATTTCTAGAACTCGTGGGTTTGTTTTAAAATCTTCCTAGTCCTTTTGATAGTAACTCGTTCCCTTGTGAAGTTTTAATTTTACATTTTGTGTGCTTAATTATAAAAGAAAACCATAGCTTATATTTACAGTTTCTTTTATTTTAATTTTTTGCGGGTCTGTTTTACCTATTTGTTGTTTCTTCTGATTTTTCCTTACGTTGCTTGTTTACTTGTGTTGTCTCATTATTTTGACTTGTGAGCTTCTGCTTGGCTGGACTTTTTCTGTTGAGATTCTGTCACATAAATCCCGAGAGTGTATGCAGCCATAAAGTTTTTGCCTTTGTTTCTGTAGAGTGCCAGGGAGAGTCATCAATCCAGCATTACTTTTTATACTGTTATACTTGGCATTTCCTGGTTTTTGAGTGCTGAATACTACAGGGAACCTTTTTATCTCTCCCATGAGAAGACCAGCTTCAGACAGATGGATTTACTCGTAGAATCCTATTTTGGTCGCCAGGTTTATTTTTGTGGTTCACCTTTTCGCTGAAGGCACAGCTTTTGCTGGAGCTCACTTCATGGAAGGTGTCCATTCCGACTCTTGGCTCCTGCAAGACCTAGGCTTTGTCTCCAGGTCTTGTATTGTCATTAAAGCACAAGTAACCCATAATTCTCTGGCTTTATGCCTTTTATTCACTTTTTGACTGCTGGGACTTTTCTTCCCCCCAAGCTCTGTTATGCATGCTATTTTTATTTTACTATTTTATCTGTAAAACATCAAAGTCTCCTCTACAGTATTATATGTACATCATGGAGGATCTGAACAGAACAGAATTTTAAATTTTAATACTGAGTAATGCAGTCTACTCAGATTGAGGAAATGTTCTAATTTATATTTTGCATTTTACACTATTTAAAATTTTAAGCAGTGTGACTAGTTTTGTAATGGGAGGTTTCTCAGATTATCTGGCTGTATGTATGCAGGAATATATATACAGATATATATAGAGAGAATATACATTTTAAACTTCAAGAATCTTTTCCTACGAGGTAAAATAAAGGCAAAATGCTGTGGATATTAAACAATTGTGCAGGAATTATCAGAGGCTTAATATGTTGATAGATTGATATGGGTGACCACAGCTGAGACTATTAGGGGCTGTTTTTATTATGCCACCACAGGCTTTCATATAAAATCCATAAAAATACATGTCTTTATTAAGCTGTATAGTTAATTAAGTGCATACTTCATCTACTGACCCCAAAGATACCTTTTTCCAGGATAACTTTCAGAAAAAAAACCAAACAAAACTTTTCTATTGTAGCAAAAATGAAAGAAGGCAACAGACTTTACAAAACTTACAAACTGCTGCTTGTAAGCCTGGATTTTTTTAAATTAGCAGCCAGAATACACTATACTCATGGGATAGAACTCACCAGAAAGGTAAAAAGGAAAGCTCAGCTTTTGAAAATTCTTTCTGTCATGTTGACGCTCTGAAAGCAAACACAAGTGGTGACTAAAACCAGGCGGTAAATGATCCCAATAAGATGCCCTAAAATGTAAGCAGAACCTAGGATAACACCCTTTGAGAATGTAAAGTACAGAATGAGTATTCGGTAAACTAGAACCTTAGGAAAGACAACTAGTATGCAGATGGAATCTGCTTTTAACCCTTTCTTGGATCTCTTACGAAGATATTGAAAAACTTGCTTGGCTTTTCGAAATTAGTCTGTCAGAGAAAGACAAATATCATATGACTTTATTCATATGTGGAATTTAAGACACAAACCAGATTAACGTAAAAGAAAGGAAGCAAAAATCATATAAAAACAGGGAGGAGGACAAAACAAAAGAGACTCAAACACAGAGAACAAACTGGAGGAGTTTGGAGTCGGGGGGATGGGCTAAATGGGCAAGGGGCATTAAGGAAGACTTAATTCCTTAATTAAGGATGATTAATTAAGGATGAGCACTGGGCATTATATGTAGGGGATGAAATCACTGGATTCTACTCCTGAAATCATCATTGCACTATATGCTAACTAACTTGGATATAAATGAAAAAAAAAAGTTGCTTGGCTTTTGTAACTTCCTTCAAATCTTTTTTTCAAAGCTCACCTTCCTCTTTGACCCCTCCTTCAGCTCAGCCCATCCAATCTCCCTATCCTACGCTGCCCTCCCCCCATACCATTTATCCCTTCTAATTGCTGTAGTTTTATGAATTTATTATGCTTATTGTTTTTAATCTGGCTTCCCCAATAGCAAGTTAAAAATCGACCAATGGAAGGTGTCTTTGTATGCTTTGTTTACTAATATACTTATATTGCCAACAACTAGAAAAGTATCTGTCACACAGGAAGTGCTCAAAAATTACTTGGGATATGAGTAGTTTTTTTCATGTCCCTGCCTATAAACCACAGTGATAATTCATAGCCCCTCATTTCCTTACAGAGATAGGTGGAGTATATTGATTTATCTGAAAGTATGCCAAGTATATTGATTTATCTGAAAGAAACCTGCCATTCACACAATGACACTAATTACCACTTCTTGGAAGCATGAAACGAAATTGTCTTTAAATGCCTGAAAGTTCCCATCTTAAATCTGTTATTAAGTACACGGCAATTTTCCTTAGACAATATTTCTTGTACAGCAACCGAAAATATATAACGTTCACTGCTTGAGTAAAGGTCATACCTCATTTTTTTCTTTGAGTTTTGTGATCATAACAATCACGGGGCTGTCTTCCTGCCAAACCATGTGCCAGAAATCATTCACGGTGTTGATCATGGGGCCCTGTGTGGCAATGAAAGCTTTTTCTTCGCCACTGTAGCCCTGGTTTGAGGAAAGAGACAGAAATACTGGCTTTGAAATTCATGCTTTGCACTGAAAGCTTAGAACAAGTTCAGAACAAAATGGTTCTACTAGGGGCACCTGGGTGGCTCAGTCTGTTAAGTTTCTGACTTTGGCTCAGGTCATGATCTCATGGTTTTTGGGTTCGAGCCCCGTTTCGGGCTCTGTGCTGACAGCTAGCTGAGAGCCTGGAGCCTGTTTCAGATTCTGTGTCTCCCTCTCTCTCTGACCATCCCCTGCTCATGCTGTCTCTCTCTCTCAGAAATAAATAAAACATTAAAAAAAAATTTCAAAATGGCTCTACTAGTCCAAATGCAACACATCTTTTGCGGCTTCACTGATTCTACACAATTCACGTGGCTATTCTCCCTGTGAGTCAAGCACAGCATATGGTAGTGAGGGTCATAATGCTCAGTTCTCAGCAGAGCAGGCCGTAGACAGCACTGCAGCCACAGACACGCAGGAAAGGAAGACTCAATGTAAAAGACCCACTACCAATGTTGATCATGACTAAACAAACAAGTAAACTTGCTAGTAACCGAGTTAAATAAAAATTAATCCACTCGGAGAAAAAAAAAATCCCCCAACAATTCCACATAGTGAGTTGACATGCTCATTAGAAAGAAAATGGTATTTATTTACTTACCCTAATATAATTAGCATTAATGTAGGTGCTCAAAGAATCAGTCACATTTTTTGGTCTTAAACACACTCTGCTGAGGGGGTCTAATGAAGAAAACAAGAAGGAACGTATTAGACAAATGTACCCTTTTTAAAGTTCCTTAGAACACCAATAATTGCCCGTAACACACTTTTTCATTTATATACTGGTGATCTTGCTTGTGTCAATGTTTATTGTTGATGTGTCTGTGTGTCTGTCTCTCAATCGATCTGTGTTTATTGGAGGACAATTGGGCCCATCTTGACCTCTCCCCTGTCCCTTAACACAAATCCCGCCCATAAGCTTGAGACGATTTTATTCATCATGCCATTTTTGGGTGGGTTCCTGATTCTTGACCCTATTTCTTATTTATGCTCCTTTTCTTGTTCTTTGGATTTGGATCTTGCACCAGATTTCTTTGCTCATTTCCTTCTTCTCTTCTGCCCCAAAGCAAACACTTGGTCTGCCCTGAACCCCCTCTTGCTAAAGAGGTTGTCTTTAGTAACCATGTGTGGCCCTCTGTTCACCTACAGCATGAAAACCTGACATTGCTTAGATGGCTATAGTGTTAGCAATACTGTCTTAACTTCTCAAGTCACTTTCCATCAAGAAGTTGAAACGCTCTTTGCAAACCATGGTGTTAGAAAAAATATGGTGGTCATTTTTACCAACGTTTACATACATGAATTCAGATTGAATCATCCTTTTATGATTTCTTCAGTCTGGTACCACCTGAGCATCCTGAGGCAAGGATGGCGATTTTTTTTTATCATCTCTAAGAATTGGTGTCTAGCACAGTGTTTAAATATGTAGTAGATATTCAATGTCTACTGCATTGATTTAAATGGCCCGTTCCATGTTTTAAGAAGTCACTTCTCTACATTCTTCTTTAGGAAGTGTTCTATTGCTGTTCTTCCTCAGAAAGATAAACTTCTGAGAGTTTATCATACGCACTGTTCTTACCTTCTCCTCCACAATTTAGTCTTCCTGTGTACACTCCAATCTATCCTAACCTGAGTTTTATGTAGAGGACACTCTTGCTCATGTCCATCAATGACCGTTTTGTTGATCTATACCAAATAAGCCCATGGTGGGTTTTTCTTCATGTTTTATTTTAATATTTACCATCATGTATTTTTTAAATGTTAATTTAACTTTGAGAGCGAGAGAAAGAGAGGGAGAGAGAGAGAGAGAGAAACATGAGTGGGGGAGGGGTAAAGAGAAAGGGAGACACAGAATCTGAAGTAGGCTCTAGGGTCTGAGCTGTCAGCACAGAACCCCACATGGGGCTCGACCCCACAGACTATGAGATCATGACCTGAGCTACAGTCAGACACTTAACCTACTGAGCCACCCATCTTGTACTTTAAGTGCTTAAATTTTTGCCTGTCCTCAATGAATTATAGTGAGCCCCTTGAGGGGAAGATCTGTATTTAATTCACTTTTTTAAAAAAATTTACTTTTGTATCCTTTGTGATTTCTATCTGGTATGTGGCTCATAGAGCATTTAACATCACAATTAATTTCTATTAAAGTTGAGACATTGCTGTCTCAAAAAAGATACTTTTTTCTTTTTTAGTGAAGGGGACAGGAAAATTTTCATTCCTTTTCACTATTCACTGATTATTAGAAGTTTCCACAAAAGCTTGAAACCACTGAGACTTGAAAAGAGGCCCACTTCCTTCAGTTTTTATAATGCCTACCAAGTATATAATTTATTGGGAACTCAGCCTTATAAAAGGCTTAGAAGCAGGTTTCTTGTCAAGCTTAATTAGGTTTATTTTGAAAATTGGTAATTTATAAGATTTCCAAGTATTTAGAGGTTTCCAAATTCTTTTTTTTTTTTTAAACAAGACGGCAGCATGTGACTGAGGTGGAAAATTAGCGTTCTAACCAAAGCCTTTTTTAAAAAAAAAATCTTTATTTATTTTTGAGAGAGAGAGAGAGAGACAGAGCATGAGCTGGGAAGGAGCAGAGAGAGAGGGAGACAGAATCGAAACAGGCTGTAGGCTCTGAGCCTTCAGCACAGAGCCCGACGTGGGGCTTAAACTCATGAACCCAACTGTGAGATCATGACCTGAGCCGAAGTTGAATGCTTAACTCACCGAGCCACCCAGGTGCCCCTCTAACCAAAGTTAGACTGGACTAATAAAAAAAAGCTGAGGATTTAAAAAAATCCAAAACTTTACCATTGTCATCATTACTGTTATAATTTTATTCATTTTATGCATTTTAAGTGTACATATGTAGTACAAATCTATATATTGGTCATATTCACTCTGATAACTTTTTTCAGAATAGATGTTTCTAGATTATATGCTAAATATTTAGCATGCCACTTATGGTACATCTGGGTAGTAGCAATAACCATTCCAACATTGAGCAATTTGTCTTCCCTCTCTTCTATTCTTCTGCTTTTACTTCCATCCTTCTCTCCTCTTGCTTTCTTCCTCTTTCTTCGCCCTTTTCTCCTCCCTCCCTCTCTTCCTCTCTTATTCCTTCTTTTTCTTCTGCTCTCCTTCCTGTTTCTTTTTTCCTCTCAACAAATTATTGAGCACACAGATTTAGTGTATGGAACATGTGAAATTTCCCCATTTTGTCTTCTTTAAAATACTTCTGGCAATTTAAGGCTTCTATTTAACAGACAAAATGGTACCTGGATCCTGATATTCTGATTGCTTCCTATCGTATCAGATTTTATGAAAGGTTATCCTGTGCTGAAGATTTCTTCTCCAGGAAGATATATGTTTCAGATTTGGAGTCAAGAGGAGAAGCTACCAGATGAGGGAAGAGTACACTCCTAGTGTATCCCTGGGCAGAGACAGGAATGAGTGGAATAGCATAGATTTCCTAGGTAAATTCAAGATAACTGGGAAATGGGAGGAAAGGCAGTGATTTGGCCACAGCTTCAAGGTGAGTGGGAGTCACCTTCAGTTTGTTGCAGGGGAGAGAGAAGACTTCAGGCCTGCAGTGTCTCAGATGGTGCCGTTTAGCCACATGTAGCTGAATTTAAGTTATTAAAATAAAATAAAATTTAAAAAATCACTTCCTCAGGTGCACTGCCTATACTTCAAGTGTTTAATTACCACATGGAGCTAATGGCCGTCACATTGGTGATATAGGACACTTCCATCACGGTACAGAGTTTTGGTGGGCAATGCTAATCTTGGCAGTGCAAGATGGTGATTATATGGAAACTCGCTGTTTTTAGATCCATGTGAAAATTATGAGAGAAAACAGGACCCTGAAAGAGTCTGCTTTTGAAACTGTCAACTTGTCTTTGCCTAGTTGGTGCCCCTATTTTCTGGAATTGGTTCTGGGGTTAATGATGAATTCATCTTCAGTTAGGTAGGGAGAAAGGAGAAACTAACATTACCTGAGGACCTGCTATTAGTTGGAACTTCCTTTTTCACATATTACTACTTAATTCTCTACACAGCCCTGTGGAGTGATACTATTATCACTATCTTTAACGGATGAAGAAAGATTAGTGTGGAACAGAAAGATTAAGTCGTTTCCATAAACGACTTGATGCTCTCACCAAGGTCGAGAGATGGTATTTTGTTTTACCACACAACTTGTCTTAATGAGTGGCTCACTTATTTGCATACCTATTCTGTTCTGGGCACTTAATAGAACATAAGTACTATTCCTAAATAGGTAGGAAATATTACCAGACTTTAAATTTTTAAATATGAATGATGGCCAAAGTAATTAGGTTTAATTAATAGAGTTCTTTAATTTTATCTATGTTATTTTATATTTGTATAAATAAATTGTTTGCATGGAATAAATATACATGAAATTTATTACGATACTTCATTGTTGTGCATATAACTTCATATTAATAGATGATTTTTCCCCATTGTTTTTGTGATTTAGGACATAGATATATTTTCATCACTAATATTTGCTTATGTTCCAAAATAATGTGATATAAAACTTGACCTTCGCACTTTAGTCTACCATGTAGAGTGTTCTGACCCAGGCTGACATCATCCTCAGAGAAACAGCTATTATTTAATTGGTTCTTGGCTATCCATATTTCTGCTGTAAAACATCCTCCAAATTATATAGCCTCACTAATATGTACAAGCTGGAAGCTTTTAAACTTGGGTTTATTATAGGTTAAAACACTAAAAAATCATACTTTTTAAAATATTAATCATTTTTAAATATTTTATATAATGTTTCAAATTTATCCCATGTTACAGTCTAATATCAACCATAAAAAAACAGCTTTCCATATAAATTCCAGTCTTTTCTGATGATTTTCAACTAATGGTGTGGCGTGCCCAAACTGTATTTACTAAATCGTGTTTTGTGCAACAGGGGTGTAGGTGGGGCTTTCAGACATTTTCAACAGAAAATTCATTATTTGTGACATCAGTTGTCAGCACAGGTGCCCTGGTTCAAGCGATCCACCCAGTTCTGGGAATGGAAAAGCTGACACAGGACTATGAAGGGCTATGTCTGATATCATCTGGGCAGGAAATAGAGAAGGCTGAACTTTAAATAATCCTAATAATTTCCAAATCCATCTGACATTAGATGGTTAGGTAAAACTGCAATGGATGTATATGCCCTAATTACTTATGTTTGGTAAATTTTAGATGAAAAATCTTGAGAGAGACACACAGAGATAGAGACAGAAACAGAGAGAAGCACTAAAGCGCTATTTTTAACGCATGGCACTTTCATTCCCTTTAGCCAGCTGTAGTTATAAAATACCTGTAAATAAAATATACAGGACTATATTACATGGACCAGTAATAAAAATATGTCATAATGTTTTCAACTCCACCAGAGGGGGAAGTCCAAAGACACCATTAACAGTAATTCTTGATATTGCCATAAATATGGAGAATTTGATGTTTTATGAGGGAATTAATTGGCTTGACTATGAAGACTCTACTATTTCGATATCCATACTTTTTAAAGTTATTTTTAATGTTTATTTATTTTTGAGAGGGAGGGAGAGCAAGAGTGGGGGATGGGCAGAGAGAGAGAAGAGACAGAGGATCCAAAGCGGGCTCTGCGCTGACAGCAGAGAGCCTGATGTGAGGCTCGAACTCACGAAATATGAGATCATGACCTGAACTGAAGTTGCACGCTTAGCCAACTGAGCCACCCAGGTACCCTCAATGTCTATACTTTTTAAAAGTCTTCGTGGCTCCACCTTTTCAGAGCTATTGCTTTGAGTTGTTAATGGATATTGTCAAAATCCCAGCTATCTATTTGTGTAGTGATTGACAATGAAATGTTTTCATTTCTCTTGGCTATATTACTAGGAGTAGAATGTCTGCATCATATAGTAACTCTAGGCTTTGCCTTTTGAGGCACTACCAAACTGTTTCCTAAGTAGCTGTACCATTTTACATCCCTATCAGCAATGTGTGAGGATTCCAGTTTTTTTTACATCCTTGCTAACACTTTCTATAGTCTATCATTTTTATTATAATCATGTGGATAGGAAGTGGTATCTCATTGTGGTTTTGATTTACCTTATAGCTAATGATGTTGGGCATCTTTTCAAATGCCTATCGATCATTTGTATATATTCTATGGAGAAATGTCTATTCAAGTCCTTGGCCCATTTTCAAATTGAGTGGTAAGAGTTCTTTATACATGCTAGATAGAAGTCCCTTATTAGATGCATAATTTATGAATATTTTTTCCCCATTTTGTGAGTCACCTTTCTATCTTCTTGATGGTATCCTTTGACCTTTGATGCATAAAACTTTTTAATTTAATAAAGTTCAATTTATTTTTTCTTTTGTTGATTGTACTTTTGGTGTCATATCTAAGAAATCATGGACTAATTCAAGATCATGAAGATTTATATCTGTTTTATACTAAGAATTTTATACTTTTAGCTCTTACCTTCAGGTCTGATCCATTTTGAATTAATTTTTGTATATGGTGTGACACAGGGTCCGATTTCTTTTTCTTTTTTTTTTTTTTGCATGTGAATGTTAGTTGTCTCAGCACCATTTGTTGAAAAGACTATTTGCCTATTGAATTTTTGATACTCTTGATGAAAACCAACTGACCATAACATGCGACACAATAAAATTTTAGAACCATGTGTCTATTGGAATTGTGAGCTGACCATTGTAATAAAAATAATACAGGATAAAGTTATTATCCTCAAACTAATTTAATGGTTATTAGTGTTGATGCATATTTATATCTCCAACTTTAGTGTATATGGAGAAGTTGTGAGGATGGGAAGCGATGAGGTGGGGGTTAGTGGGCAAGGCTGTGCTTTATAATGCAAACTACTTAATCCAGGAAACTTACTTGGCAAAATCGTCTTATAGCGATTTTTAGTTCCATGACGTGGAATGTCAATTTCTTTGGGATCCACAAAGTTCATTGGAATTTCCTGCAAAAATAAATGATATCAAATTAGTGTATCTAATGCTGCCACAAAGAAAATCTTCCCAGGGGGCCATCTGATACAGAGCCCTACAGAACTTCAAAGTCAGTTATAAAACAACAGACTACCACCTCTGGTTGTCCAACACCCTTCCTTTCATCAACATATTAGCTGCACCCTGGCAAGCTGACTCTAAGAAACACCTCTCTGTGTTAGAAAGTATTAATTTATATATGGTTATCAAAGCAACGTGCAAAACTTTGATCGGAGTTTGAAATTTCTATTCTGACATAATTGCTAGAAATACGTACCCAGGCAGCCTAAAATTGACAATGTACTCAGATTTCTTTAAATCTTTATATAAGTTCAGTACCAAAAATTTCGCTACAATGGATTATCTTTTAACATTGTGTGACTTTTTTAGGATTATTAAAACCTCCCTCCCCAAATGGTAAATATAAAGGGCTTTTTTTTTGTTGATTCAGGCAATAGTAATATGGTGCTTTTTTGTATTAAGGAATGGCTTATAATTGCACAGTTCCATTTGTGTTGTAAGTGCAATATTTTTAGTGCAGGGCATCCAGATACTATCTTCTCCCATTTAAAGAGAATATAAATACAGAATACATGTATTCTTTATGCTTGGAGATGGAACAATCAGAGTAGAAATGCCTCTGTGGAAATGAATTAGATCTAAAAGGTGAGCTGACTGGGACAAAGAAAGAAATGAGCCAAATTTTTCAAAAGGGTTGAAAAATTATTTAAAGCTTTGATTATACAAAATAGTATGATCTCTAATTTAAATTTTGCACAAGATTGCTTAGATAAATGTTAACGTGAAATAAGAGAACTTGTATCTTTAGATTACATGAAATACTAATTTTGTTACTTAAAGTTTCTTCAATGGAAAATATAACTCAACAGCCCAATATTCATTGAAATGGAAGAAACTATCCATAAATTAATTCAAATTGTCCCAGTTTTCAGTCAATCTGAAAATCTGAGGAAAGCCTGAGTATCTTATCAATTTGAGATGTGGTCTACAGACAGACCACATTTCCTAAACGTGCATTAGTTTAGGTATTTATAATATTCATCCCTACTCTCTGTTCCAACCAGATGTTATAACTTCTCAGTTCCAACTTACCAAAATGAGCAAAATTGTTGGATGTTCACTAGAAAGCACATATTCATGTTTGGCAGTTTCAAACAGGTCAGTCTATTTTGGCAAAGCTACCGTATGTTTGTTTCGCTTCTGCTTCTTCCTGTTTTCTGACACTGAGACTTTATCATCTTCCAGCATTATCTTTCTTTTTGGTACTCCTTGTCATTTTTCCTTTAAGGGCTTATCTCAAAACACAAAGAGCTATCTATGGTTCTAGAAAAGAATACTAGATGTACTTTTAAGTAGCTGTATGATCACTGACTTGTTCTTGCATCTCACTAGGTCTCATTTTCTTCATACATGAAAAGATGACACACTGCCAAGTCTAATTGTAAAAACTGCACGTTCATGTTTTACTTTGGCTGCTTAATAGTAGCTGATGAGGCTAATAGCAGATCTAGCCTATTGCTGGATATTTCATCATTAGAGTGGTTACAAATATCTGAACAGACCTTGGGTTGATCAGTTTATTAAAATCAATAGACTTGGCTTAAGATGTACAACCGATTTAAGATTAAAGTGAGCTATAAAAGGCATAATCCCCTTGGCCAGTAATTAGGACTAAGAAGGTCTAATCTGTCTTCATGCTCTCTGGGTTGGAAATGCCTTTTCATGAATCAAGTTATCACCAGCTACACTGATGGGTTGCCATCATTTTTGGCTAAAACTCCCAATCATCTTTAGCCCTCATTTGGTCATCTCCCATGTTTCTTATTTCATTTAACGTCACTATATGCACCCTGTTCCTCACGTCACAAACTGAGGTATCATTCCAGACTTCTTCCCTTATCCTGGCCACCTCTCGATTCAGCCCCCTTCTTGCAGAGTCTTATAGGTTTTCCACATTTTCACTCTCACTATCTTAGTTTAGACCACATGCCGGGTCCACAGGAATAACTCTAGGCCCCCAACATACCCCTTTCTAATGCTCACTCCACTGCAGATAGAGCAATCTTTTAAAAACTTAAGGGGGTGCCTGGGTGGCTAAGTCAGTTGAGCGTCCGACTTTGGCTCAGGTCATGATCACACGTTTTGTGGGTTTGAGCCCCACATCGGGCTCTATACTTATAGCTAGCTCAGAGCCTGGAGCCTGTCTTTGGATTCTGTGTCTCCCTCTCTCTCTGTCCCTCCCCTGCTTGCACTGTCTCTCTCTCTCTAAAAATAAAACAACAACAACAACTTAAGATAAAGTCCCAACTTTTAAATATGTAGCAAGACTCAGGTTTCTTTATATCTCTGAGGCTCAAGATTTGCCACTTTCCACCTTGATTTCAATGCTCCAGCTAAATCGAACAATTTAATTCCCCAAACAGTGACAGTAAGTCTCTTCCTTCTTTCTGAAATGCCTCTTCTCTACCCAGCTCTTTCTTGATACTTTGCCTGGCCAGCTCCTGCCTATTCTGCCTCAATTTAGTAATCACATTCTAGTCTGAACACTTACCAGTACTTGATGAGATGTAGGATGGATCTAAAACCTTGTTCTTAACCTTAACTTTTTAAACTGTAACCATTTGTTTACTTGAGTGGAGGACAGTGACATTTTAGTAGGTGCCTCTAGGGTCTAGTTTATCAAAATACCTACTGACGAGTGAATAAAGAACAGCTGGCTCACCATGAATTCACTTTGGAGTAAATGTGAACTTGCCACGATGTCCCTCAGCTGTGACCTTGTGAGGATTCGGCTGGCTGACTGCAGATACTCCATTGCTACCTTCTCCCGTGGGGTTGCGATAGCCACAAAGGGTTCGACACTCCCCAAGCTACTCATGTCCAATGTAAGAGATACGTTGGACCCTCGTCTACATTGGGGAAGAATGGTAATAGGTTTAGACACCACTTGAATTATTTTGATCACACAGATTCGTCTTTCTGTACATACACACAATTCAATGAGAACTTTTACAAAAATAAGGATCAAATGTCTCTTCTTCTGATGGCACCATAGTCGACTACAGCAACTATCCATAGTTTCTTTACAGCAAATTGAAGTTTTGTTGTTGGAAATAAGTCTGAATTGAGAAAATGCACTATAATTTATTAATGGATGTATCTGATACACAAATAATAAAATGGCTAGTAATGTTAAGTCAAAAATTTAGGAAAAGTAAACATCACATTTGAATTGAGAAATCATGTATAATACAAAGCAATTTTATTTTTTTGTATGTCTGAGAGCTCAGTATAGAAATCATATAGCCACCTAATATTTTTGACATATGATCTTATTGGACATAGGAAGCTCAGAATGGGAAAATCAATTTTAGTTCACATTATTGCCATTGAAATAGTTTAAAAGTTTTAAAATATATATACTTTTTTTATAACTTCTTAAAAATTTTTTTTACATTTATTTATTTTTGAGAGACAGAGAGAGACAGAACACAAGTGAGGGAGGGACAGAGAGAGACACAGACACAGAATATGAAGCAGGCTCCAGGCTCCGAGCTGTCAGCACAGAGCCCGACCCAGGGTTCAAACCCACAAACTGTGAGATCATAACTTGAGCCAAAGTTGGACCCTTAACCAACTGAGCCACCCAGGTGTCCCAATATACTTTTTATAACTTCTGAGTGAATCCCTAAAAAAATAGCATCTGTAGCCTCCATGTACGTACTCATCCATGCATGTCTATGTCTATGTCTATGTCTATGTATTTATTTAATTCTGTGATAAACTCATAAGGACCACAGATTCTTATTCTCAGTTACATTTATCTTCCCTCTGTAATTTCCCTCATTTTGTTGAGAGGTGAGGTGGGGCTCTTCCAACTTATAAGGGCGCCTTGTGTCCTGAACAGAAAGTGTGAGTGCCTCTGACCAGTAACATTAGCTGCGTAGAACCAAGAAGTAACTATAAAATAGCCTGAGCAAGACTAAAGGTCAAAATCAGAGATTTTACTCAGAAAAACTGTTAAGTTAAAGGGCCTTAGGCATGAGTCAGGTGATGAAATGTGGTGCCAACTGGTTGGTATTCCAGAGAAATGGAAAATAGGAAAAAACAGGTCATAACAAAAGTAAACAAAGACAGTAAAAGCAAATACTAGGCCTAGCATATTTCTTTTGAAGGGTGATTTACACATTTACTATGGAGCACTACATTAGGAAATATTCAAGTAGCTAGAGCTTAATTTGAAACAGTGGAAAAATTATTAGAAATACAACAAAACCTCATTGAACAAAAGTGAGTAAGTTCTTTCCTCTAATGGAATAGCCTCTGGTTGTAGCTTTTGTAGCATACTATAATCTGATACATAATATCCTATTTATTAATTTCTAAATGGTTTGTAAAAGAATAAATGCTTTGTAATTGTAGTTTTAATTCTTACTTTGGCTTGATGTTTATATATGTGCTTACAAATTAATTTTCCTTATAAATTTCTAGTTATAGTAATGCAAATCAATCAGAATGGTTGGACTTCTGATGTTTGGGACTTCTTAATTCTTTCTTTTATTTTATTTATTNCAAAGTCGGACGCTTAACTGACTGAGCCACCCAGGCACCCCTAATTCTTTCTTCTAGACAAATATTATGATAAAGTTTTCTGAATATTTTATAGATACTTTTGTGGGCAACTAGTTTGATTATCTATTTACCTCTAGTAAGCTAGCTATAAATTTATCTATGTACATATGTATGTCTATATCACCTTATTTATTATATTATTACATATTATTAAAAATATTATTCCAATCTATTTTTTCCTACTGGAATTTCTCAAAGACTGAGAGGTATGTGAGTCTTCCACAACACTTGTGTTTGTTATTTTTCCTTATATTCTTAACAATTTTTACTTTATATATTTCAGCCATTGTTTTATTTAAAGTGATTCATAATTACATCTTTACTGTAAATTTTTATCAGTATTAAATATTTACTTTCCTATTAATTTAATGTCTTGCCTCACATCTGACTACTTTTTCCAGTTTTATTGAGACATAATTTACATACAGCACCATATAAGTTTAAAATGTGCGGCATTCTTTTTTGATTTAAGTATATTGTGAAATGATTACCACAGTAAATTTAGTTAACATTCCTCATCTCCTAGGCATACAAAAAAAAAAAAAAGAAAAGAAAAGGAAAGGAAAAAGAAAAATGACAAAGAAAACAAAGTTTTTTATTTGTGATGAAAACTTAGGATCTACTGTCTTAAAAACTTTCAGATATACCAGACAGCAGTATTAGCTATAGTCATCATGTTGTACATTACATAATTTAGTATGTATTATTTATCTTAACTGGAAGTTCATATCTTTTGATAACCTTCCTCCAATTAACCCTTCTGCAACTTCCCACCTCTGACTTGAGAAAAATTAATATTGGTATACCTGCCTTTTTTTTTTTTTGCATGTTCTTGAAAACCCTTTTCTAGTTTTTATCATTATGTTTAACTTTTTTGAATCACTGTGTTAGGGATTAGGGAATAACATTCTGGATACCCCATAGAATATCACCTAGCTGAGAGAAGAACGTTTGGCCCCCACCATTTTTTTTCCCCTGTGGTTGGTGTTGGTGACTGACAGGGCTCCTGTGGTTTTGTTTTGTTTTTTTGAGAGAGTGAGGGGGAGAGAGAGAGAACATGAGAGGGGGAGGCACAGAAAGAGAGAATCCCAAGCAGGTTCTGTGCTGAGCTTGAAACAGGGCTCCATCTCATAACCCCTGACATCAAGAGTTGGACGCTTAACCAACTGAACCACCCGGGTGCCCCAAGGGCTCCTGTGTTTTGAGTAGGAGGTAAGCAGTTGAGAAAGAGTGAAGAGTGGTTCTCTCAGACTAAGAATTTTAATGTACTTTTACTGGGAAAACAGTTTTTACTAGTTTCTCAATACAGTTCCTCTGGCCTTTAAATTGTCAGAAATTCCTTCCTCATTCTGATAATAGATTGTTTATTGGTTTTTAGTGTATTTGTGAGAATTTGGCTTTTGCTGGCTTCAGAGACTTTTTTTTAGTAAGGCATTGGGAAAGGCCATTTAAGGGATTGCTAATCAGATTTTATTTTATTTTTTATTATTAAAAAATTTTAACATTGATTTACTTTTGAGAGAGAGAGAGAGAGAGACAGAGTGTGAGCAGGGGAGGAGCAGAGAGAGAGGGAGACACAGAATCCGAAGCAGGTTACAGGCTCTGAGCTGTCAGCACAGAGCCCGACGCAGGGCACAAACCCACAAATATGACCTGAGCCAAAGTTGGACGCTTAACTGACTGAGCCACCCAGGCACCCCTCAGATGCCATTTCAATCAGTCTTCAGCCCCAAAACACTAGAGTATCTGCAATTTGTCCATTAAGTGTTATGCAGTGCTACAATGATTTAGTAGAAAGAGAGAGCGCTTCCATTTAGAGTGGCCAGAGATGTGTGAGGAACAGGCATTTGAGTTGAGCCTTGAAGGTAAAAGTTCAGTGGATAAATTTTCGGTAAAGGGTTATTTCAGGGAGAAAGCTCGGCAGAAGAAAAAAAATGTGGAAGCAGGAAATGATAAGGCATCTTTGAGAAACGGCATGTAAGCAGTTTGAGCTACAGTTCATTTGTATGAAAGTGTATTTTGGAATGGGGGCAGGGTCATGTAGGAAAAACTAGAGAGAAGCAAGAGTCACAGAAATAAGACTATAAAAAGCCTGCCCAAATCCAGAAGAGAATTGTGAACATCAGGTTATGTAAGTTTCTATTAGGGTTTTCCATAGCACACCCTGCCTTGGGGGGAAGGGTTATTAGAAGCCTCTGAGATTCCATGTCTAATAGGGTCCATTTGATCTATTGAGAGACTTTTCTGAAGATTCGGTGATAAATCGAGAGACTTGGAAGCATTCATGCAACCTGACTTTGTAAGGAAGAACGACTTTTGTCTGGCAAGGGAAAGAAGAAAGGAAATTAATATTTATTAAACATCTATGATTTGCCAAGCACTGTTCTAAGCACTTTCACATATGGTATTTCAATCTCTACGGCAGCTCTCTGAGGTTATTACTTTCCTCTATTTTATAGGTGAAGAAATAACTAACTTAAGAACATGAAAGTGGAACAAAGATTCAATCCAAGTTAGAATATAAAACCTGAACTCTTACTGCTTTGCTACCCAAAAGCAAAGTAATGGTGGGCAGATTATGTAGACTAGCCAGTGCCTCACACGGAGTTGGGGACAACTGCCGCAGGGAGGTCGAGACTACTGAAGTCTAACGTAAAGGTAGGATACTATTCAGAGCACAAATTCTCTCTTTACAGTTATATTTGTCTGGGCTCAAGTCCTACCTCTCCCATGTCCTTACGGTGGACCTTGGTCAGTCTACCTAGTCTCTTACATGTCAATTTCTTCTTCTTCTGGGAAATGAATAATTAAGAATACTTGCTTCGGAGGGATATTACAGGGATTGACCAGATAGTAGAAGTAAACCACTTGTAAGTGTTGCCTGGCTATTATTTTGGTTAATAATGGAATAAAGTCTTATATAACTCTCACCTCTGCCTCTCTAATGGATCTCTTTAAAGAGATCTTTGCAAAAATTCAAAAATTGTTTACACTGAGTTTAACTTTAACATCGTGAAATTAATGGAACGAATCTACACATTTGTCACTACAGAGAAATACATCCTTCTTGATAACCTAGTTATCTTAAAATTTCCCTTCATTATGGCAAATCCATTTCCCCTGAACCCTAAACAATTCCTGAACACTTCACCTCGACACCTCAGACAATGTCTCAAAGTTCAATTATAGAATTAATCTTGTGCAAGCTGTTGACCTTACAAAGAGCGTTTTTCCACAAAACAGCCCTTATTGTGGTCGCTCTCTTCTATCCCGGGTATGAAATATTACCATGTGATGTCACTAACTTGGAAAAATCTCTGCCTTTGTTAATTCTTATTTTCCAAGGGAAAAAATATTTAAGTTAATTGAAATACAGTGGAATAAGAAAATCAAATCAGTAGAATCCATTTAAAAAATTTGTACATTTCTTAGTCATGGATTGTGCTTGCAGAGGAGAGATTAAATACACATCCATATATATTAAAGAGTTAATTTTTTCATTATAAAAGTGACATGCTCATTGTAGAAAGTTTATAAAACCCAGAAGTTTTAAATAGGCAACTAAAATCACTTAAGGCCCCGTAAACTTCACTAGTTTTTAAACTGATGTTTAAATTTTGGTATGCTATAGGCAATAATGGCAGTGACTTATTATTTTAACTTTTATTTCTTTGGTTACAGATGGAGATAAACATATTTTCATATGATTATTTTCATTTATCAGTCCTTATCTTTGAAAATTGTCTGTCCATGATCTTTCCTTATGTTCACATTGTAGCATTAATTATATTTATTATTGATGACTATTATTTATAAGAAATTAATTATTTCTCAGGTATATGGGTTGAATATATGAGGTTTATTGTCGCCTTAAAATACCAAGGATTTTTTTAAAGTTATATTTACATCCAGTCAAATATATCAGTCCTTTTTTTGCGTGTGTGATTTCTTGCATTGCTTTAATACAAAAAATTCTTCTGGAAGTTTAATTTTTACTACAAGTTAATTTTTTAATCTGTTTCTAATTTATTTTGGGGTATGATAATGGTGAGAATCAACTAGATTCCCCCCCCCATAGGTTATCGATGTGTTTAACACAGTTTAATGAACAATCTGGAGAACAAATGTATTTTATAATTGTAGAATACTAGGTTTTTAACCAGCTATCACTGACTAATGATCTGGTGGAGAAAATATCACTTTACTGAACAAAGATATGAAATTGCTTCCCGGTATCCATAAACAGAAGAAGTAAGGATAGAATCACAAAGACATTTCAAACACAAAACAAATATAAGAAGTTAAGAGAAAGTACAAATTAAGGTACTGGGAAAAAAAACCTAAAGGCTTTAGAGGGGGAAAAAATCAACAGAAATAATAGGAGACCTGGACCTTTAATGAAAACGGAATGTGAAAAACTAAGAACACGAACTCTTACTGAAAAGTTTGCTTCCCCTTTGTTATGTAACTCTGGACAACTGTTTAGACTTTTTATGCCTCATGATTGCTGTTGGACAAAAGGGAACATAATAAAAAGCTTTATCAAGCTCCTGCTGTAGCACCAATTATTATTTATGCCAAAAAAATAAATAAGAGAGAGGAAATTCAAAAGATACCAATGCAAACAATTGAAGGAAAAAGCAAATTCTTAAGGAAAGGTAAAAGGAATGCAACAAATAGCATGCTAATTACAATTAAGTAAAAAGGAAAACATGTACAAATATTATGGCCCAGGGCCATACATCCATTTTAGCAAGAGCTTATAAGCAGTGCTCTGTTGAAATTGTTCGAGTCTGCACTACTGCTCTTAATGACCAAGAAGTGGGAAGAAAATACAGCTAAAAATTAAGAACATTACAATTGCCTGTTAGAAGAACTCAAAACTAAGCATTTCTTTTCTTGGTAGTTGGGGCTGGATGATAGATTTTAGAAGCTAGATTAAGGTAGAAGGGCTAGAGTTTCCAGGACCGGGGCCATGAGGCCATGTCTGCGCTGTCCCCTTTGCAATGCCTCGGCCACCAGAGCAGTGAGCCTTCAAGCCTGGCATCTCACTTGGTACCGGATAAGGAATGGAAATGGGAGTCAGAGAACAAAACAAATGATCGGTTTGCCTGTAGTCCAGGAAGATGTACTTTTGAAACTACTGGATTAAGAAATTAAGTTTCAAGGGGAAATGGTGGTAGCTGCTTATCTTGAAGTGTTTGAAATGAGAATGGAAAAATATGCATCTAATGATTATAAGACTTTAGTACAGAATGAAAGCAAACAGATTTGATCTTTCAGAGCTTTTCCAATCTTAATTCTTTTGTTGTTGTTGTGCTGTAAAAAAAAGTATACATAATTCATTCAGAGCTGTCCTTATTACCATACACATCTAATCCTACATGATGAAAGGTTGGAAGTTTAATATTGATCTCCTCTCCAGATTTGCAATGTTGTGAGTCTAGGACCTTCAGCCCTCCCTTCCTCTTTCCTTGCTTATTCCCATTATAAGGATCACAGATCTGAGGATCTTGGCTTGATCCCCAAGGTGAGCGTAAGCCCCTCCATCTGCTGCTTGATTTTTCTTATTTAATTTTGCTCAATTTGTCCACATATTTAGTATTCTAGGGTACTTTTAATAAAAAGGAAGAAAAAAAAGGAGAAGTTTTTACTCATTTGAAATGCCAAAGGAGGAAACAGTGGTGAAATAGAGAGATGAAGTCCATTTATTGTATATGGATTGAGTGGCCCCCACAGTTCTTTGAAACTCCAGATTCTACCAGTTTTAAAGTTCCCAAAGTAATGGTATTTAATGAATGGTTTGCTGTTTCTCTCCATCTCTTTACCTTCAAATAAACTATATATAGTACTAACTGCCTTCCTGGATTACTTGACAGATGAAAGGATAAAATTAAAAAAAAAAAAAAAAAGAGGCTAAGGAGTGCAAGGAATGCTAAATTGTGGCTTAAATGCAAAGCTCCTGGAAAGTTTAGTGTGACATAAATGCAGTGTAACTAATTTCTAAAAGCTGAAATAAAAGAATAGATATTGTTACCATCCATAGTAAAATTTCCCAAAGGAAATCCTATAGGGAAGAAATGTAATAAGGTCAAAAGAGACCAAGCACAGAGCCAGGAAGATGACAAACGTATTTTACTCTAAAGCAGAAAGAAAATCTTACAACGTAGAGAATATTTTTTGGTGTGGGAAATGATTGATTTCCCTACTTAAAAGTATTATCTCACTAGATAGAATTCTGCTCTCTCTTTTGAGTGATTATATAAAATTTTTTGATTTCATACAATTATATCTGACCTTTTACACATGGGTAGGATGAGGCAAAATTTACATCATTCTTTTATTATTAAAGTCAAAACACTCATTAAAAAATAAACATAAATTGAGCCTCTTATATTTTTCTTAGAGCACTGATCTTGGAATGTGATTTTAAATCCATGTTCTACACTTTGCTTAAACTCTTCTGGCCTCAGACTACCTAATCTGTAAATGGAGATGATAATAAAACTCACAGAGTTGATTCACCTTATAAAAATTAAAGAATTTTTATATTATTTAATATAAAATGTGGGAGGAAGGTTATCTGACATAAGTATTGCTAAATATTGGAAGAACACAATGTTGGGAAAGTTGATTAGTGATGAAAAGTCAGCAGCATGTTACATATGGAAAATCAGTGGCCCTCTAAGTGGAGACCATTTTTCATACCTCAAGCCCTTAAAATTCTTACCTCATGTCCTTAAAATTAATAACCTTTTTTTGGATTTGAAACTAATGCGTATTCACTGTGGAAAATCTAAAGCTATAGATAACAAAAACAAAGAAAAACTATCCCATAATACCAATACTAGAGTGATTGCTAATAACATTTTATGTGTATGTTCTTCAAGTCCCTTATGTGTACATAGGACAAAATCTAGATTTTTACACTACATTTTTCTTTAAGACTTACCTTTAAACTATATATATCGTGAATATCTTTTAATGTTTTCAAATCTATTTAAAAATTCTTTTCAAAGACTCTATAATATTCCATTGCATGGATGTACCATAGTTTATTTAACCAATACCTTATTTTTGGACACCAACTTGTTTTCAATTTTTCACAATTGTAGACAAGACTTCAAATAAGTAGCCTTGTATCTAAATGTTTGTGCATTTACATGATTATTTCTAGAATGAGGAGTTCTAAACACTAACTCTAAATTTCTGAGTTTTGAGAAAGCACTGAACACATGGAATGTGGTAGAGACATAAAGACTAACTCTTGGGGCTCACTGTTATAGAATGAGCTGTGACCCTCTTCATCTATTGTTCAGACCTTCCATTTATTGTTCAGACCATCTATTGTTCAGATCTTTGTAGCTTCCTAGCAAGCTTTCATAGCTCTAAATTTCCTAGTTTGTTATGTTTTCTTCCAGATTTCACCAGAATGATGTCTGAGCAATGAAAATATGGTAATCAAACTCTAGGGATTTTTTCCCTTTGAAACCTCTTAGCAATTTTTACAATATGTCTCCAATATATTCACTAGAAATGACCTACCCTCAAGTGTGAAGTCCTTGAGGTCAAAGACCTTCATGCTCCTTCTGTATCCAGTCCCGAACACATGGATAGTAAGGCTTTTGTTATCTACATGTCTGAATGATTGTAAACACTTGGTGAAAGTAATACTGTGTAATTACTGTGCTCTGATTGTTTTTCCAATCCTTCTGAAGGTAGGAGAAGTGGGGGATCATGTTAGAAGATTGAAAATTTAGAATGGTGAATCCATGCTCATCTAAGTACAGTAAATGTTACAGTTGATATTTAGTTTGAGTCATTTAAGTATCAATGAAGTCTAACATTAACATCCTAAAGAGCTATGATGATTTTGTTAGCAAAAAGGAAAAAAGTAGTTCTTTGACTTATAACCAAGTATGATTAATTTTTAGTCTTTTTTGGGCATTTAGTATTGTTTTGACTGTCACTCATAGTGAGGAGGCTGTTTCCTTTTTAACAAAAGAACAAAATGATGGTAGCTCTAATTTTAGTTCCCAAGTTTAGTTTTTCCAAGTTTATATAATTGGTTAAAAAAAGATGATCCTGAATGAACATTAAGAAGTCTCTGAAAAAAAAAAAAAAACATTCTTTCTGAAATAAGAAATCTTTCTTTGACTTTTAGCTGATGTATACACACATACACAAACACACAATTTCCTAAGTAATACAATAAAATCAATAACTCTGTGTCTTTAAGCAATGAGTGACCAAAGATCCCTTTGAGTACTGAACATTAAAACTAAATTAAATATATGCATTTACTCTCAAGACCAGAAATGACACACATGATTATAATGATCCACAGAATTCAGCTGAAATGTAAAATCATCAAAAATACACAACTTCTCAGCGTCTTCAGTGTTTTTCTTACATCTGGTTGTGCAGCTTAAGTTTTTAAAAGATGAGTTCTGTAATTCTTAAGGAAATCGAACTGCTTTTTAGTTTAAGACTTGTTTTCTAGTTAAGGGGTGCCTGGGTGGCTCAGTCGGTTGAGCATCCAACTTTGGCTCAGGTCATGATCTCAGGGTCTGTGAGTTCAAGCCCCACAATTGGCTCTGTGCTGACAGCTCAGANGATCAAGCATTAAATGTATTTCTTACATATATACATATAATTTTTCTATAATATATATGATTAGAATATAAATTATTATACACATAATATTATATATATAATTGAAGTATAGTTGACACACAATGTTACGTTTGTTTCATGTGTACAACATAGTGATTTGACAGCCCTACACATTATGCTAGGCTCATAAGTGTAGCTACCATATTTTTTCAGTTTTAAATAGCAATGAAGGAGCAATTTTATACCTTAATAGCACAATACAAAATAAAGCTATAAAGCAACATAACTGATGCCGATAATTCTGATACTTTGCAGTTAAACTGTAATAAGGTACTAATTTCATCTCTGGCTGCAGTTAGAGTGCATGTTGATAATATATCTCTGGAATTAATTATTGAATAGAGAAAACTTGACTACTTGGAGGACTCTGCTAAGCAGCAGCAGCATATACACAATTTTTCCTCTTAGAAAATCAGACAGGTTGGGAAACTTCCTCTTAACCCCTGCACGGATTAACAGGCATTGTCTGCATATTTATTTTAGAGTAAATGTCCCTTTGGGAGTCCTTGTATGTATGGAACTATGTCATCATGATTAGGGATAGAATAAAAGCTTTAGAAATGTAGTTGATCAAGTATTTGTTCTTTAAATTTGCAATACTATTCAGTTGTAGACATTACTGAAGGTGTTCTGTAATAAGAATTTCAACCATGCAACAAAAAGGAGCCGGCATGATTTGGATCTTTGTGGAGCCAGTTGCCAGCTAAACTTTGACAAGGGTAAACACTGCTTTCACTGTATGCAGATACTTTGGAATGTCGTATTTCCATTTTCATTTATCTCAAAACATATTCTAATATCCTTTGTGATATCTTCTTTGACCCATTGGTTATTAAGCAGAATATAGTTGATTTCTACTTACTTGTGAATTTCCCAAATTTCCTTCTGTATTAATTTTTAATTTCATTCCATTTGATCAAAGAACATACTTTGCATGACTTCAATCTTTTAAAATTTATTTAGACTTTTTATGACATTTTGTGGAGAACATTCCATGTACATTTGAGAAGAATTTGTATTCTACTGTTATTGGGTACAGTTCTATAGATATCTGTTAGGTCTATGTTTTATAGTTTTGTTCAAGTCTTTTATTTCCTTTTTCATCTTCTGTCTGGTTTTCTATTAATTATTAAAAGTGGGTTATTGTAGTCTCCTAATATTATTGTTGAATTATCTATTTCTACCTTTAGTTCTCTCTGTTTTCATGCTTTGTTGTTAGGTGTATATATGATGACAATTCTTATGTCTTCCTGATAGATCAACTCTTTTATCATTATAAAATGTCTTCTTTGTAGTAACATTTTAGGGAGGGTATGTGGGACTAGGATAAGCAAAAAGACCACAAAGCTCACCATTCTTACTGAAATTATGCTGTTTTTCTTGAATAAATTCTCTTTGAATTGTTGCAAGGCTTTGGTTAATTTCAAGAGTTGTGAAAAGTTGATTTTGATCATTTTTACTAGTATTCTCACTGCTTTTATGGAGGATTGGATTTTGGATACTCTTACTTAGCTGTTCTGGAAGTCCTCTCCTGTCTATTCTTTTTAAAAATCTTTAGTGGTAGAATATATTTGTCTTTTAGAGTGGATTTTCATTTTGAAAACAGTCAAAAGTTGCTTGGAGTGATATATGGTGAATTAGTTGATCAATCTGAATATAACCAAACCTTAGAAAATGGAAAAAGAAGAGCAAACTAAACCTGAAACAAGCAGAAGGAAGGATATAGTAAAGATATGAGCAGAAATAATTGAAATAAAGACTAAAAAATCAATAGAGAAAATCAATGAAACCAAAAGCTGGTTCTTTGACAAGATCAACAAAATTGACAAACCTTTAGCTAAACTGAACAAGAAAAAATAAAAGACTAAAATTGAAATCTCAAATGAAAGAAGGGACATCACTACCCACTTTATAGAAAAAAAGATTAGAAGGAAATACTATGATTAGTTGGATATCAATAAATTAGACAACACAGATTTACAAATTCCTTGAAAGACATAAACTACTGACACAGATTCAATATGAAATAGATAATTCATAGACTCATCTAAGTAGACCTGTACTAAAGAAAGAGATTGAATCAATAATTTAAAAAACTTCCTATAAAGAAAAGCCCAGGCCCAAAGCAACGTTAGTGCATTCTACCAAATGTTTAAAGAAGTATTAAAACCAATCATTCAAAAACACCTTCAAAAAACAGAAGAAGAAGAAAAATTCAGAGCTCACATATGAAGACAATATTAACCTCAAACCAAAGCCAAAGATAATATAAAAAATTACAACTAATATTAATAAGATAATATATTAGTATGAATCTGTATCCTTATGAATATAGATGCAAAAATTCTCAGCACAATATTAACAAACCAAATTCAGCAACATACAAAAAGATTACATAGCATGACCAATGAGGTTTATCCCAGGAATGCACGGTTAGTTTGATATGAAAAAGGTCAAACAATGTTATATGCCATATTAAAAGAATAAAAGACTCAGAGAAAAAACACTTGACAAAAATCCAACTTTCTTTTATGATAGAAGCACTGAACAAACTGGGTGTAGAAGACAGCTTCTTCAAACTGATGAAGGGCATCACACCCACAGCTAACATCATGCTTCATAGTGAAAGGCTCAAAGTTTTCCATCTAAGATTAGGCACATTTTCTTGTACAAGTAAGGTACATGTGCTCTTACCACTTCTTTTCAATATTGTATTGGAGATTCTAACCAGGGCAACTAGACAAGATAATGAAACAAACAAACAAAAATCTAGATTGGAAAGGAAGAAGTAAAATTATTTCTATTTGCAGATGGCATGATCTCATATATAGAAAACTCAAAGAAATCCACAAAAAATATGTTAAAGGTAATGCTCCAGTTCCACAAGATTGCATGATAGAAAATCAATAGAAGAAATCAACTGTATTTCTCCATATTAGCAATGAATATAAAAAATAAAATTACAAAAACAATTCCATTTACAATGTCATCAAAAAGAATTACATATTTAGGAATAAATTCTGCAAAAAGTACAAGAGTGGTACACTAAAAACTGTAGAACATTGTTGAAAAAAATTCAAGAAGACCCAAATAAATGGAAGGACATACCATATTTATGTATCAGAAGGCTTAATATTAAGATGGCAATACTTCTGAAATTGACCTACAATGTTATCACAGTCCTTGTCAAAATACCAGCTGTTTTTATTTTTTTTTTGCATAAATTGACAAGCTGACCCTAAAATTCATATGCAGTGCAAGAAACCCAACTGGCCAAAATAATCTTGAGAACAAAGTTGGAGGACTCATGTTTCCTGATTTCAAAACTTACTACAAAGCTAAACTAACTAAACCAGAGTAGCACTGGCATAAGAAAAGGTATATAGATCAGCGGAATAGAGTTGAGAATCCAGAATAAATTTTAAAAAGATGCTCAATATCATTAGGCATTACGAAACCAAAATCACAAGAAGATACCACTTCATTCTTCCTAGGATGACTGTAATAAAAAAGATGGACAATGACAAGTATTGGTGAGGATACTGAGAAATAGGAATCTTCATACATTGCTGGTGTAGCTGTTTTAGAAAAACAGTTTGGTGGTTCTCATAAAGTTAGACCTTTAGTTGCCATATGACCAAGCAATTCCACTCCTAGGTGTATACCCTAGACAAATGAAAACATATGTTCACACAAAAACTTGTACATGAATGTTTATAGTACCAGTATTCATAATAGCTCAAAATGGAAACAATCCAAATGTTCATCACTGGTGAATGAATATACAAAGTGTGGTAAACAATGTAATATTATTCAGCCACAAAAAGAAATAAAGTACTGATACATGCAACCACATGAATGAACCTTAAACACACTAAGTAAAAGAAACCAGATACAAAAGGTCACATATTTCATTACGTTGAATTAATATAAAATGCCCAGAAGAGGCAAATCCTTAGAAATAGAAAGGAGATTAGCAGTTGCCAGAGGTTGAAGAGTGGGGAACTGGGGAGTGAATGCTAATGGGTACGGGCTAGTGAAAGTGTTCTAGAATTGCCAAGACCTCATAATCAATCATTGTTGTAATTTTATCTTGACATCATTTTAATAATACAATGCCTATTTATTAAAAGTTTAATACAAATTTTGTTGATTGTTAGATAGAAGGAAGGAAGAGANAGGACCAGAAGTCCTGAAAACATTTCCCAGAGAGACTATTTTTAAACGATAAGAGCTATAAGGCTTCACTGGAATATATTCATAGACCCAGGGACAGTGGAAGCTCTGATTATCTGTGGGACATCTATGGAAAATTTTGCAGTCAACATGTATATGTGTTTGCATAACACAATAGAAATTTTAGAGAAAATATCTTATAAGATATGTCAGTAACAGTAAATTCTCACCATGGGCTTCATGAATGAAAATATAGGGCTATTTTATCATACAGCTCATGATTTCATACATCTGTATTGCTCTGCCTGTTTAGCAATAGGCAGCAAATTTCTTAGTAAATGCCACCATGGTGACAAATTTTCTTAATACGTCTCTGAGTAGTTGTTATGACTTGCATTGCCTTTAATGTACATTTTTTGGTCTCTTTCAGTTTTGATATTAAATTGAATTAAAATCCTTTCACACACACACACACACGCACGCACGTACACACGAAATCTGTAAGACTATCCTCTCTTCTCTCAGAGCTCATTTGGAACCTCTTATTATATGTTTGCAGTCAGAGTAAATTTCCTCATTTCTGCTCCCTTACATTTCCTTCTGTAAGTCGTCAGAGAGGTTGCAGGAAACGAGAAGGAAGAAAAAAGACAGTGTTGATTTTCACTGACTATATCTTCCTCCTAACTACAGTCTGAAAGGAATCCCGACAGTTTCTGCATTCAACTCCGGAGCAATAACCAGCTTGCCGTAGGATGAGAAATGCCCACGTTCCCAAGGTGGCTATGTGGCTAGTAATGTTGTAATAATGTAATGTAATGTAATGTAATGTAATATAATGTAATGTTGCCCTATAACACTATAAGCACTACTACTAATGATGATGATGATAGCAGCTAATGATAATTAAGCTAAGCTTACAAGAAGTAGTTTACTTGTATTATCTCATTTAATTTCTACACTAGTTTTTGAGAAAGATATTATGATATTTTCTCATTTTATATATGAGGAAACTAAAAATGTTAAGTAATTCATCAAAAGTCATACAGTAAGGTATGTGAATACAGGTAGTGTGATTCCCAAGACTTCATTCTTTTTTTAAAAAAGTTTTTAAATGTTTACCTATTTTTGAGAGAGAGAGAGAGAGCATGAGTTGGGGAGGGGTAGCAAGAGAGGGAGACACAGAATATGAAGCAGGCTCCAGGCTGTGAGTTGTCAAGACTTGATTCTTAACCACAAAGCTGTGATGAGGTTAGTGCAAGAACAAACATTTATTGAGCACCTACTATTTTCTAGAAACCATGTTAAGCTCTAGGGAGGCGGTTGCTGCCAAGGTTAATAGGACATGCCTCTGGCCTTGAAGACTTGACAGACTATGAAGAAAGAAACCTATAGAGATAGTGCGAGTATCTGTCATGAACAGTCATGACTAAGAAATTACAGAAGTAGAGGCTATTTACTGATTTTTAAGAGCAGTGTTCTATTTAAAAAATTTTTTTAGTTTATTTATTTTGAGAGAGAGAGAGAGAGAGGAAGGAAGAGATAGCACATGAGCAGGATAGGGATAGAGAGAGAAGGAAAGAGAATTCCAAGCCAGGTCTATGCTGACACAGTGCTGAGCTCCATGCAGGGCTCAAACTCACGAACTGTGAGATCATGATCTGAGCCGAAATCAAGAGTCAGAGGCTTAACCGAATGAGTCACCCAGGCTCCCCAAGAGTACATCGTTTTATAAAAAATCCTTGAACTTTCTTTCAGTCGTTAAAGATAAACATTTATAAAATTAAATTTTCAAAAAGGAAATTTTCACATTTATGGAAAAAACTATATATTTTAAAAAGTAAAAGTTTCTAGAAGTCCCTCTCTCACTGAGTATAAGAGGTAGATATTTTAGGGGTGGCCTAGGTGACTTAGTGAGTTGAGCATCTTACTTCGGCTCAGGTCTTGATCTCATAGTTCGTGAGTTCAAGCTTCACTTTTGACTCCTGCTGTCAGCACATATCCTGCTTCGGATCCTCTGTCCCCCTCTCTTTCTGCTCCTCCCCTGCTCACATTCTCTTTCTCAAAAACAAACAAACATTAAAAAAAAAAGAGGTAGATATCTTAAGTCATCAACCAGGGCACATCAAGTTCTACCTTTACCTAAAATGAACTCAGTCCAAATTGTGAACTCAGTCCAATTTATTTAAATACACATTCCTGTGTTTGTTCAGTGATCATTTAAAAGTGTACCACCCAAGGGGCGCCTGGCTGGTTCAGTCAGTAGAGCATGCAACTCTTAATCTCAGGGTCATGAGTTCAAGCCGTATGTTGGGTGTGGAGCCTACTTAAAATAAATAAAATAAAATAGCAATATTAAAAAAAAAAAAGGTGTACCAGTTATGGGCTTTGGTCAGTTAGGATGCTTTAGGAATAAACCAAGATGATGGTTGCTTTCTAAAGTCATTGACCTTTCACCTTGGAATTTCAGAATAGGGAGTTGCTTCCTTTGGCCACTGAAGAGTCAATGACTGTGCTGGGTTACTCTGCGGCCATGGATTGTATCTAAAGTACCATCGCTTCTCAGATGGAAGAAAGGCCTCAATTACCTGCAAGAGTGTTAGCGATAAATGAAGAGAGTGGCACTCAATTTGATTACCAGGATCACATTCTTGCCAATGTAAATACACAATCATGTTATCAGTGGTGCCTAGAACAAGGATAGATGTTTAAATATAAATTATTAAACATAGCTGCCAATAGTTAAAATAAGCCTTTCTCCTTGAGTAATGGGGATTTGCTGGTCTGATGCCATTCATAGTAATACGCTTTTATTTCTGGGGCTTCTCTTATCCACTGTCAGATGGAATAATTTCAAGATAATCCTAAAAAATGGGGCACCTGGGTGGCTCAGTCGGTTAAGCGCCCGACTTTGGCTCAGGTCATGATCTCACAGTTCCTGGGTTTGAGCCCCGCATTGGGCTTTGTGCTGACAGCTCAGAGCCTGGAGCCTGCTTCAGATTCTGTGTCTCCCTCTCTCTCTGCCTGTCCCCCACTCGTGCTCTATTTCTGTCTCAAAAATAAATAAACTATAAAAAAATTAAAAAAATGATAATCCTAAAAATCAAATAGTCATTCACTCAAATGCAGATATCATGCATACCAAAGTAAAGAGTTCTTACTTTGGATACTGTGTTTTATTATCTCCATTATGGCCAACGAGCAGATGGACTGGTAAAAAATAAATATTTCTGGAATGCAAAATGACATACACATTTCTAAGAGGGAACTGAAATTTGTCATGTAAAGGACACTTTTATACTTGCTGTAGGAAATACATCCCTTTGCTTTTCCATAAATAAAAGTGTTCTAAGTTAGTTTGTTTCAACCAAATCAAACAAAATGAAAAAAATGCCAGAAGCAATGTCTCACTAATTTTCTAGAAACAGCCAACATTTTGATACAAAATTAGCATTATATAAACATTTCGCCATTTTTATTGAGATAAAATGTATATACCATAAAATTCACCTTTTTAAAGTGTACACTTCAATGAATTTTAATATGGTCCCAGAGTCGTGTAAGCATCATACCAGCTAATTTATAACATTTTCCTCAGCCCATAATAGAAACTCCCTACTCACCAGAAGTTAATCCGCATTCCTCCCTCTCTTCAGTCCTTGGAAACTACTAATCTACTTTTGTGTCAATGAATTTGCCTATTTTGGAGATCTCATATAAATGGAATCATACAACATATGACCTGTTTTGTCTGACGACTTTTACTAATCATAATGTTTTCAAGGTTTATCCAAGGTTTATCCAATTCATTCCTTTTTATGGCCCAGTAAATTCTTTTGTATAGATATACCACATTTATTTATTCATTTATCAGTTGATGGACATTTGGATTGTTTCCACCATGGGCTATTATAAATAATTCTGCTACGAACATTTTTGTACTTATTTGTGTAATGTTTGTTTATTTTTGAGAGAGAGACAGAGTAGCAGGGGAGGGGTAGAGAGAGAGGGAGACACAGAATCTGAAGCAGGCTTTAGGCTCTGAACTGTCAGTGCAGAGCCTGACGTGGGACTCAAACTCATGAACCGTGAGATCATGATCTGAGCTGAAGTCGGATGCTAAACTGACTGAGCCACCCAGGCACCCCTGTGTACACATTTTTGTGTGGACATGTGTTTCATTTTTCCTGGTATACACCTAGGAGTAGACTTGCTTGGTCATATGGAAACTCCAGATATAATTTTCTGAGAAACTGCCAAATGTCTTTTCAAAGCGACTGCATCATTTTACATTCCCATCAATGTACGAGGGCTCCAATTTCTCCACAACTTTGCCAATACTCATTATTGTCTATAATTTTGATCAAAGCCATCTTAGTTGATGTGAAGTCATAGCTCATTACAGTTTTGATTGCACTTCTTCAATTACTAATGATGTTGAGTATCTTTCATGTGCTTACTGGCCATTTGGATATCTTCTATGGAGAAATATCTATTCAGATCTTTTGCTCCTTTTTAAACTGAGTAATTTGTCTTTTTATTTTTGAGTTGTAAATTTATTTATATATTTGAATAGTAGATCCTTCTTGGATATATGACTTGCAATTTTTTTCTACAATTTTGTGAACTACCTTTTTATGTTCTTGATAGAATATGTGATGGTTAATTTTATGCATCAATTTGACTGGACCATGGGAGGCCAAATATTTTGGTTAAACATTATTCCGGCTGTTTTGGGGTGAGACTAATTTTTTAACCGGTAGACTAAAGTAAAGCAGATTGCCCTCTGTAATGTGAGTAGGCCTCATCAAATCAGTGGAAGGCCTGAATACAACAAATAACACTCTCTCAAAATAACACGGAATTATTCTTGTCTGATAGCTTCTGAACTGGGACGTTGATTTTGTCCTTTGGACTCAAACTGAAATACTGGTTTCTTTTGAGTCTCAAGCCTACCAGCCTTAGACTGGAACTACACCATTGGCTCTCCTGGGTCTCCAGCTTTCTGATTCACCCTGTAGATCTTGGAACTTGTCAGCTTCCATAATTGCACAAATCTCCTTATGTGTGTGTATGTGTCTACACACATCGGTTCTTTTTCCTTGGAGAACACTGACTACAGTCCCTCCGCCATTTTTTAAAGTTTTTATTTATTTATTTGTTTAACTCTATACCCAATGTGGGGGTATAGACCCCAAGTTCAAGAGTTGTATGTTCCTCTGACTGAGCCAGCCAGGTGCCCCACTACAGTCTCCTCTGAAGCACAGAGCTTTTATTTTGATGAAGTACAAGTTACATATTTTTCCTTTGGTTGTTGTGCTTTTTGAGAGAAATCATTGCTTAATCCAAAGGCACAAAGATATACATATGTTTTCTTCTACGAGTTTTATGGTTTTATTTCTTACATTTAGGCCTTTGATTCACTCTACATTATGTATTGGAAAGCTTGTCTTATTAGAGTAACAATGTAGATTTTATAAATAATAAGTATATAAGAATATATATGCACTGATAAATATCTAATGATAGATATTTATTTTTAATTATTTTTGCTTTTGCAAACAATGTTACAATGGATATTTCTTAACTCTATGTTTATTTGTGTAAATATGTCTGAAGGAAGAATTTTGAGAGGTATAATCAATATAAACTTCTACTATATACCAAGTATGGCAAAAGTAAATTTTCTTTGTTATTTAAGACATTACAAAAACAACCTCTTTACCTCTTTTGTTTCCCCCTCTAGCAGCTTCTGAGCTTTTATCATAGGACAGCGTTATTAGAATATTGGAATTACAGTCACAATATAAAACACTTGGATTGATTCCACTATATCTGCACTCTAAATTTACCTTCCAGTTGGTTAAGCACCCGACTTTGACTCAGGTCATGATCTCACAGTTTGCGGGTTCAAGCCCTGCCTCGGGCTCTGTGCTAACAGCCAGCTCAGAGCCTGGATCCTGCTTCAGATTCTGTCTCTCTCTCTCTCTCTCTGTCTCCTCTCTCTCTTTCTCTCTCTCTCTCTGCTCCTTCCCCCACCCTCTTTCTATCTCTCAAAAATAAACATTAAAAAATTAAATTTATCTTCCATTTTCAGGTAGAATTAGAATTATTGGTAGTTTTCTATTTTTTCCCTATTGTTTACCCTTACAAGTAAAAAAAAAAACAAAACATTAAGTACATCTCCACTGAAGTTTATATATTTACTTATAAATCACATACATGTAGTGGTGTATTTAGCTGTAATGCAGATTATAAAACATTTGTCAGATTTGAAACAGGGAAGGGTAAGATAAAAATAAATATAAGTAATTTTTCTAATCTCTTTCTCTGCACCGCAGTGGACCATTCCACACATTCCTTGTTGTAGACATATGGACTTTGAAACCGCCGTCTTGAATTCTTAGACTTACATATGATTGTGGAGGCTTCTGTTAGCTGCTTTGGCTACATCTACAAGATGACAAGCATCTGACCTGGTGCAACAGGAAATTTACCCCATCAGCTATAATCACAATTCATGGAGGATTGTTTAAAATAACATTTGAGGGACGCCTGGGTGGCTCAGTCGGTTAAGCATCCAACTTCAGCGCAGGTCATGATCTCACGGTTTGTGGGTTCAAGCCCCGCGTTGGGCTCTGTGCTGGCAGCTCCGAGCCTGGAGCCTGTTTTGGGTTCTGTGTCTCCCTCTCTCTCCGCCCCTCCCCCACTTGTGCTTGGTCTCTCTCTGTCTCTCAAAAATAAATAAATGTAAAAAAATAAAAATTAAAAAATAAACTAAAACAACGTTTGAGCTGTCTATCATAGAAGCCATTTCAATTTGTCTTCTAGATATACAGCTGGCAATCATTAGGTTTCACTCTACGAATTTGCCATCTAAAGGATGTCTATGACTATAAAGACAAAATTACAATGTTCTAAATTTAATATATTCAATAGTACTTCTCCAAGGCAGATGGCAGTGGAGAATATGTAAAAACAAGCTTTTGAACAACAGCTACAAGAATATTCCTTGGTTCTCTAACAAACTATTCTCTTCCAGGTATTGTTTTATAATAAAATTCATTATTTCTTTTTACCAGAGATCTCAACATAGAAATCCTCATATTTATCTAGACAACTCAGTCTCTGAAATATTCAATAATGACTTCTTTTTTTTTTCGATCTCCAGCACATGTTTCTGTGAATGATATAATAGTTAATAAGGAAGACGTATATACATACGTAAAGAGAGGTAAACCACCTTTCAGAGGATGGAAGACTGGAATGACTTTAAATGCCAACTAACTCTGTCATCTGAGCATGTTAAGTGTTCCTAAGCTGTACCAGTGACACTTCATTCTGGAAATGGTTAGTTTTGATGATAAGAGTAGACTTCAGAAATGTACAAATGGGTCTAAATACTCAAACACTCTAACAGGGATGACAAGGGGCAGGGTCACCAGATTTAGCAAATAAAAACACAAGATGCTAGTTAGATTTGAAAAATAGCTCTGGGGCACCTGGGTGACTTAGTCAGGTAAGCGTCGTGATCTCAAGGTTCGTGGGATTGGGCTCTGCACTGACAACATGGAGCCTACTTGGCTCTCTCCCTCTCTCTCTCAAAATAATAAATAAACTTAAAAAATAGCTCTAACTGCCAAATTTTTGTAATTTAATTTAAAAAGCAGGATACAGGACATTTAGGGTGTCCTGACAAAGTCATTATAGGATGCAGGACAAAGTCATTAAATAGAGGACATGTCCCAATATACAGAATGCCTGGCAAACCTACTGAAGTAGAACATAATTGATATAATTTTCAATCCCTTCTACTTATCTGTGCCTTCCTTCTGTGCATGTAGATGTGGGAAGGGAAGAATTAAGTACCCAGAGATTTTCAAGACTGATTAGAGATGAATTATTTGTTCTATTCATTATAATATTTTTCATTGATTCCAAATAGAAAAAAATAATTTTGGCTTTTATTATATGTCAAACAACTGTGATACAAAACCTAATAACCAGTCAGTGACTTTCCTGTAATAATGTTTATTGATTTCTGATATGAATAGTGATCCATGCTAATAAATGAAAAAAAATCTTTTTTTAAAAAATCCCACACAGTCACGGTACTTGAAAATTAAATGTCTGATTTCAGAATGAAATGAGTTTTTTTTAAAAAAATCTGTTATTTTGATTTGAGTATTCTATGTAGTATTGGGAATTGCTTTTTGACTGCTGGGCATTTAAAACAATAAAGTACTGTCAGCCTTTACACTGATAGTTATACTTCTAAGAGAGATTTAAAAAAATATTTCGTATTCTACTGCTTTATATACAAACACACACCCTTTTTGTGTCTTAGCATTCTGGATTGAATATGTGAATACTTTGAAAAGTTGGATGTTACATAAATTCCTTGGTCTTGCGTGAAGGAAATTTACTCACTCTAACAAAGTCTTCAGCAATTTAAATGTTTAGAGTTTGCCTGTATGATAGATTAAATGGAATACTTATAAAACATAAGAAATGTAATTCTAATGGGGAAATAGAAGAATATATAAATCTGTAGATGGAAACATTTATAGCAGGTTGCATATGTTAGAAATATTGTATAAAACGATGCGAAGGTAAGTCCTTTGAACTTTTTTTTTTTTACTTTCACTTGTTTGAATTATCAATGAACACATTTTCCACCACTACTGCTATCTGTCAGATAAGAACATTCAGAGAACCCTAAACAAGATTAGAATGAGGTGCTTAAGACAATCTATTCAAGCGGATAGGGTTCATTAACCAAATACTACTGACCCGTTCCTGGAGTTCAGGCCCACACCTAACAAATTCCAAGAGTTCTTCAGAGCTCAGCAAGTCAAATTATACTACGGAAATCGTTCTTGACAAGAACTCTTGGGCTAAGCTTTAAGTAATCAGTATCTGGTTGGGACAGGAATCACCCAGTATCCTGTGGAGGAAAACAGCTGACGGGAGGGCCGGTTCAGCTTTCCCTCTCATAATCACGCTTTCTGAGGTACTGCCAGTTCGTTCCTGGGCTACCCTCGGTAAAACGGGTAGCATTGCGGGAACCCAGAGTTCAGATGCAAACTCTGCGAGGCTCCCCACCCCCACCTTTTCCTGCAGATTATTCCTATAGTGAAATTGTGCTTGATCTTAACGGAGGAGGACCGTGGGGTAGAAGAAGGGGGGAAAATAGTTCGGGAGAGGCTCTTAAATGCTGACAACAAACTGAGGACTGATGGGGGGGGAAGGGGGGAGATGGGCATGGAGGAGGGCACTTGTGGGGATGAGCACTGGGTGTTATATGGAAACCAACTTGACAATAAACTATTACAAAAAAAGAAATTGTGCTTGATCACAGAAATCCCTTTTTACTACAAACCCTAATGGAACTTCTAAAACTCCTTGAGTAAATTGTGTTGTTGTTTTGTTGGCGGGGGGGTGGGGAGGAGCAAGAGAGCAACACATTCTTTTTAAGAATGAAAATTGCGAATGCTTAAGCATCCAAATTCGACCGCTCTCGCATCTGTGTCTATTAAATCATTACCATTGTTAACAAAGAAGTAAAAGCCCTTTGTGACTGATCTCAAATGAGCATCTTCTGCGTTCCAAGGACGCAGTAGCTGGAAAACCCTGTTGAGGGCATTTGCTGTCTGAACAAATAACAGTGTCCCTGCTGGGACCGCCTTTTATTGATAAGGGATCTCGGGAAAAGGAGGCTTCCGCAATTCCCTATCAGCTTTAGGACGGTTGGTTACATGGCCCTTTCCTAGTCTACTTGATTTGACTTTAAACCTTAAAATGGCAACAATATCTCCAGCAGGATTTTTGGGGACAGAGACCAAAATCTTAGGACCAAAAGCAAAAGCCAAACCTGCTCTTGACCCTGACGTTTCCATCTGTTAGTGGCGCAAAAGTGCCATCTAGGGGTGGAGGGTTGCGGCACCAGCTCTTCTCCAAATGGGATGGGTTTGTTCTCCAAATAAAAACGATTTTATTTCAGAATGCTTCTGTTTTTCCACTGACAAAATTGAATACAGTCCAGTTATGAATATCTGTATTCATAAGAATATATCCATACACAAGGCTAAAGCAGAAGAATTACAGGGAGCCCGGGGCATCAGGGGTTGCAGGAAATAGAAGCATGACGTTTGCTAGCACGCAGACCTGAGCTAAACTCTGCAGCCTACAGGCACTGTGACATTTACTTAAATGCCCAGTTTCGTTTCCTCAAAATTAAAGTTGAGATTTAAAAATCTCTCCCTGAAGTGGCTGTGGAGGAGGAAATAATATTACATGGTTGTAATGCGTCTTGTACAGTATCTGACACATAGGAGTTGCTCAACAAAAGTCAGGTGTTCACAGAGACATATCAAGGCTTTTCTAGTTTTTCCCTCTCCATCAGAGAAATAGTTATTCTGGGACATTTAAAAAATTTTTATACTAATACTAGACCTTAGGATATTATCCTATATTTAAATATGCTCAATAAATGATCTGACTTCCTCCATCCCCTTACCTATGCCTTAACAACTTTTTCTGTCTGGGTTCAGATTAAGCTCAGATTTGGTTGTTCACTGGATAGGGTTTGATTATCCAGAAAGCCTCATCATAGCAGTGATGCTTTCTATTCTAGGCATGCCAAGAGAGGTCTAGTTATTTAAAATGCATGTGTTATATGAACAAGATCATCCAGAAAGACACATTTGCCATATGTTCCTGAGAGAAATGCATTGTAGACATTTACCCCTTGTGAGAAGTGAGATGATTCATTTTCACAAATACTAAATAAAAGCTGTGATGTCTAGTTAACAATAGGTTTACAACCTATTGGAAATATGTAAGAACCTCTCCCTCTGACAATGGAGTCCAAACCCTTAGACACTTCACTTCCTGGTTCTTCTTCCCCTCTCTTTTTTGCGGGCTTATTTTTTGCAGGCTTTGTAGTGAGCACGCACCAAAGAAGTGAACTCTCTGAGTCACCTTAAGGAATGTACATTTGTACTAATCAGACTACTTTTTGCCTTACATGGACATAGGTGACTTCGGGGTAAGGCTGTAACCTCTGTCATACTCAGCCAATGAGGAACCAGGGGAGGGACTTGCATGCTAGGAGGTAAATTGTCTGCTGTAACTGCGAGTGTGCCTGTCCATCGGACACCTGCTCTTGCAAGAATTTATTCAAGCCTCGCTTCACTGTGCTCCGAGTCTCTACATCTCTCCTTTGATTGGGTCAGTGGGCTTATTTCTCACACCCATTGTTATCTCTATTGCTTGGATGTCCTGCGAAAGCACTCACTTATGCACACTACTGCCAAACATCTAAAGCTCTCAGCTTAATAGGTTAGAAAGGATGTTAAAGAACCAAAGAACAATTCTGATTACAGTCAGAGTCAACATTGCACATGATAAAACTGGTGTCCAGGAATAGACACTCATTTTTCCTGGCTAGCATTTCATGAGGGGCACCCACTGCTCTTGTGAATAATCATTGGCAGCCACTTTTCCAGGGGTATATTCCTTTCCACTGCCGTGGGGCCACAGGTGGAGAGAAGAGCAGGCACACAGAGGATTGCTCCTGTCTAAATAGATGGTCACATAAATCAAAAGGGGAACTAAATTGAGGGGGACCTGGGAGAATATTAAATGACTTTCATATAAATGCATTTTAGGTTTGCTGGAGGATTCTGTCTGGGTTCACTACCAGATTTTTTAAAAGGGGCTTGGCCAAGTCTCCTTGACTGCTTAAAAATACTTATTTAGTGTCTTGGGCTTTTCTGCTACTTGGCTGTTGGTAAAACCAGAATTATGGCTCTGCAAAATATTAGGATTCAGAACAATGCAAACTCTTTCTAGAATTTAAGCTTATTTCACAGACCTCGCCTCTCAAGTGGATCAAAGTTCCCCCTGCTAAAACAGCTAGGAAAGAAATATTTGAGAGAGTGGCTGGACGATATTGGGATTGACTGGGGCAGCAAGAATAGCAAACTCTTAATGAGCATGCTTTAGTGACTCTACGCCCTGGATGGACCCTAATTTTAAATGTATTCAAATTTTGGTGTGGAAAATGATTAAGGAAGGACAAATTAGCAGAGTTTGTTCTCAAAGGAGACATGGATGAATAAATGCTCAAGCACTCTTCTACGCTTTGGGAAATTCATCCTGGTAATGGACTCACCATGGACATTTCCTCTCCCACCCACTTCTTTCCTGCTTTCTTACCACCACAACCCAGGGTACTTTTAGGTCTTGTGCCTAGGACTTGCAAATGCCTTGGGTGAATAAGAATGCTTTTCCTGTGTAAGAACACAGACATTTTAGGAACAGGAAAAGCCTATCCGGTCCAACATACCTGCCCTTTTTAGGTTTATCTTAATCTCACCTTCCTGTAGTGTTACCTTCCTTCATCTCCCTACACAGAAAAAAAAAAGAAGAAGGAAAAGCCCCACCACATTTCTTGTACATTTCTCATGATATCTACTATCACTAGACCTGATCCAATCAGACATTTTAGTCCCACTGTCCTTAAAACTAATGACTTCTGGAAACAGTTCACAAGGTTAGTAGAGTTTGTAATTCTTCTTTTTATAGGGTCATAAACTGTGACTTTGCAAGAGGAGGTTCCAAAGAAGCTTGGCTTCCAGGAATAGGAAGGTCATCTGGCTTGATTTTACACTTAGATTTCAATTATGAGTTACCTTATTTGTCATGTACTGGGTACCAACATTTGCCTTCAGAGTCCTCAGTGATAAGGGGTATGTTTATGTGGAATAAGACTTATGAGGAAGAAAATATGCAGGTGGCTAAAGACTAATCACAAACAGCAGGGACCTGTTAAAAAGCTTAACATTCTCTGAGCCTTTTCTTGTCCCCTGTCACACATTTCATATCTGCAATTTACAATAGGGTGAGGTAAGGCACTCACTATCATGAAAAAGGTGAACTATTTATGCAACAGATGTTGCATTACTTGAGAAAACTCACATTTTCAGTGAAAAGGCTAAAAGACGGGGCCTTCCATGCAGAGCCTTTCAAGAGTTCCCTAGCAGCATTTATATTTCGTGCCTACAAGTTTTAGGCACTGGGGTTTGACTTTTCAATTGCGCAGTTCAACAAATCACTGAGAAGACACCAAAACTGTCTGCCAGATGTCGACCACTGATTAATTTGTCTTAAGTTCAGCCAAAAGGGAAGAAAATATGATGGGTGGAGCATCAGTAGCCAGCACAATCAACATCTGACCAACCAGGGTTTCCTGTCACCATGGGAACTAAATTGATTGGCACTGGTTTCCTGTGTACAAGTTAAAAACCAGTAGCAACTGCAGTAACAAGAATAAACTACAGATAAGAGACTTGGAAATTAAATCAAGTCATATCATCAAAACTTCAGCTTGGAGCCCTGAGCAGAAAATTCCTGAGATAACATTGGAGGACCTTTTTTTCCCCCTTTAAAGTTATTTTATATGTATAACATATTTACTTATTTAAAATTTTTTTTTCAAGTTTATTTATTCTGAGAGAGAGAGGGCAGGGAGAGAGGGAAAGAGAGAGAAAGAGAATCCCAAGCAGGCTCTGCACCATTAGTGCAGGACCTGATGCAGGGTTTGAACCCACAAACTGTGAGATCATGACCTGAGCCTAAATCAAGAATCAGATGCTCAACCGAGTGAGCCACCCAGGTGTCCCTAGCATATTTACTTCTAGTTTTGCCACCTCTGGCAGTCTGAAAACATTAAAAAGTCCACTGAGAATTCAAACTTATGTTAGGGCTTATGTATTTTTCCCAAGACTCAATATTTCCTGTCATTCACATGATGAAATTTACTAATGCATTGAAGTGAATTCTTGTTTCAGTTTTCGCAGTATCTTGGATTACAGCTTTCTAAGGGCAGAGGGATTCTTTCTTATAAGGGCAGATACAAGTATATGCACGGATTAATTATTACAAATAGGAGTTGCAAACTAAACTCTCAAAATATAAAGTTGCAGAGGACAGAATGGAACCAAAGCATCAACATTTGCCTTTTTTGTTTGTGTCTAGGGTTTTTCTTAACCCCCTGGCTGCCATTGCCATCAGCATTAAGCAGCATTTCTACTGCCGTGGTACGTATTTGGCTCAGCATGATTCTATTGCTTTCAGCCTGGATTCTGAATGTTTATTTCTCATTGCTTTATTCAGTCATTCACAAATGCTTACTAAGCATCTAAATGTGTGGATATATAAACTGAAGATATTGACAAATTGAACAGCATGGTAGTTTGCCCTTTATTTTTAAAGAATTCACAGAGACCCTAAAAAAGTTAAACAAACATGCACAGGGATGGTGGTAAGCTGTTGAGGAATAATGAAATAGGGGAGACAAATGTGTGCAAAATATACTATCTTTGAAAAACAACCGCAAGTTGACAGTTAAGTTGAAAATTGTAAAAAATGACCATTGTAGTTGTAAAGGGTGTTTTTTGTTTGTTTACTTTTGGTGACTTCATATCCTCTTATTCCATTTCTCTGATTTCAGAATCACTCTCAAAATTCATTCATTCATTATATAAGAGTATATAAATTGTAGAACATTCCTCATAGTGTATTTTAACTTCATGACACCTCTGCTCTTACCACCAGTGTAGTGGTTAAGATTACGGAGCCAGGTTCTGCCCCTTAAGACTGTGTGATCCTGGGTAGGCTGCTCAGCCTGAATGCCCATCAGTTTTCCCATCTGCAAGATGGGGACACAACTAGTATGCTTACTTCATTAGATTATTGTGATGATTAATTGAGATAATATATGGGAAACATTTAGGACCGCGTTGGCATGTGACAGATGCTATGTGACTCTGAACTGGCATTACTCATATCATTACCGGTACCGCTGCTGCGGGTGCTATCAAGACACCTTTAGTAGAGCTGCTACAACTACTACCGCTTTTTCTGCAGTTATGGCTAGTGTGGTTGTGAATCCTCTTGTCATTGCCATTACCCCTGGGAGCTACCGCTGCCCCCACTCTTGTTAGAACGGTGGCTGGGGTTTGTTCCTGCAGCTATTGCTATCAGTGCTGTCCCTGTCATCAGCGATTACTATGGGCATGGCGAGTGAGTGTGTGAGAGTGTGGATGTGCAACTCTTCACAAAACGTTACACAGGTCATCTCTGGGGGTCAGACTGTGAAATTATTTCTATGTTTTTGTTTTGGCTTCACTATGCTTCCAAAATTTCTGCCGTAAGAAGGTATTATTTGTATAGTTCCTTAAAAATTGACAAAAATTTATGGGGTGCCTGGGTGGCTCAGTGGGTTAAGTGTCTGAGTCTTGATGTTGGCTCAGGTCATGATCTCACGGTTTGTGGAATCTGCACGGACAGTGCAAAGCCTGCTTGTGATTCTCTCTCTGCCTCTCCCTTGCTAGCACATTTGTGTGCATGCTCTCTCCGTCAAAATAAATGAATACACATTTTTAAAAAATTGACAAAAATTTATAAGGGCTGGAGAAACATCGAGGTCTCCTATTTACCAATATTTGGCATAGCCTCATGGCCAATATTCCCTTAAGAGAGAGGAAGGCTGTAGAGGGCACCTCTTTTCAGTGGTCAGCAGGCATCTTCCGTAGCGTCCTATTATAAAGTAAGCACAAAGACCTAGGGCCAGGAGACATGATTTGTGTACTATCTAACTATGCACTAAGATCACACAAGGCATTTAGTCACTGGCTTATTTCATTGTTATTTTTATCTCATGTCAAACCTTTCCTCATTTATCTTTATGTTTAAGAAGAAATATTTTTGATAAGAGGAGAGATCTTTTGTATATTTTAGCCAAGCTATTCCCAGGAGAATGCCCTTGGGTTGGCCCATAGCTCAGTTTTGAACAATTACCCTGACATTATCCTGAAAACAATGCCCACAAGTTTTACTAAGACTAAATAAAGCACAATGGAGCAAAATTATCCTCCAAACTAGGAAATGCAGTTATATTTTAGTCAGGAAATCTAAGGCTTTTATTTTCAATGCACTACGTTTCTATGTTCCATCACTAAAGCATTAGGAATGTGGGGGGAAAAAGTAAGATCTCCCAGTTATTGACGTGGGGATTGGACATTGGGAAAAAAATGCACCAACAGCCAACTAAGGTGATTTTATATACACGGACAACTGTCCTTGCAGAACAAATGGTTTTAACAGAACAGGGAAAATGGAGGGGAAAGAATGGAAAAGCATTCAGTTAAGGTGACTGTTTTTAGAATGACAAAGCAACCCTTAGTCTATTTACTATTCCCCTTACCAACTGTCTTGAAACTTTATTTATTTATTTTATTTTCATTAAAAATGAAAAAAATAATTTATTTATTTTTGAGAGGGAGGGAGACAGAGCCTGAGTGGGGGAGGGGCAGAGAGGAGGGAGACACATAATGGGAAGCAGGCTCCAGGTTCTGAGCTGTCAGCACACAGCCTCACATGGAGCTTGAACTCACAGACTGTGAGATAATGACCTGAGCTCAAGTTGGGCACTTAACCGACTGAGCCCCCCAAGCACCCTTATCCTGAAACTTTATATGCCAAACGGTTAAGTACCTGATTTTATGAGACAGATGAACCAAATGGTGACTTTACTTCTAAACTATTTGTCACGTTCTAGGATGAGTGCGTTGGTGCTTACTTAGATCTCTGGCATAGCTCCTGTTAAAGGCAAATACAATAGTTTGTTTCTCTTTGGCAAGAGAGAGCCTTTCTAGTGCCTGCCTAATCATAGTCAAATAATATTGCTTCTTATGTGGGCTCCCATCACAGAAGGGTCATGATGATTTGATACTTTCAGTCTAACTTTGTGGGAAATTGTCCAGGAGCCCAAAGCTGAAACGCAGTAAAAAATGATTCTTTCTCCTCCTCCCCTTACTCTTCCTCTTCCTCCTCCTCTTTTTTAATCTGCTTAATATTTTTATCGGCTTAATTCATATGTTAGTCAACTTAATTCAAGGAAATTTTGTCAAAAATCCAATTTAATGCAATAAATATCTATCATGTACCTACTGTAATAAGACATTTTAAGGAGAATATCAGGTTTCAAGTTTGGGTAGAAACATATGTACAGTGGCTGACAGCTTGGGGTCTGGAGCCAGACCCCCTATATTCCTTCCATGGCTCCCATGGCCAGGTAGGTGACACAGAGTGAAGGACATAACCTTTGGGAGTCATGGTTCCCTCTTTTGTAAAACAGGGATAATCACAGTAGGCTTGTTTGCAGTATTTGAGTTATTCACGTAAAGCATTTGGAACAAGACCTGCAATACAGTAAGTGCTCAATAAATGCTAACTGTTATTATTATTATCATCATGGGATAGTCTGCGTTTTAAAAATAGGGTTTCTGCCTACTTATTTCCATTTCCCCCCTTCTATTCTTTTCAACATTTTGATATATATGGTGAAGAGGATGGAGAGGAAGTGGAGGAGAGTGAGATGAACACTTGATAGAAAGAATGTAAGTGCTAAAATTCCTATCTAGTATTAAAGATATCACACATTAATTGCTATATATTTGATCACATATAGCCATCAGATTGTAATATAGTTGAAGAAGATATCTTAAAATTGTCTCATAAACTTTAAATGGCTCCAGACTGTCATGGAAGGATCCTAACTGGATGCAACTGAGTTCTGGTTCCTAGTCCTGAAGTAAGAGAATTAAAACACGCAGACACTTATTGATTCAAAGGTCTCCTTGCACAGAGGTTTTTGCTAAACAATTACTGCTTTCTCTGGAAATGTTAAAAAACTGTATTACCCTTGGGAAAAGATGACTGAAGACTTTTATTATAACAGTACAGTAAAATACAACCTTTAGAATGCATTATAAGGATAAAAACCCAAGTGATTAACTTGTAAGCATAAATAATAGGTAGAGATCACAGTTAATTTGTAAAGAATTATACAAGAAAAATTTATAAAAGTATTTCTAAGAGAAGTTATCAGACACTTCTGTGATCAGGTGTTCCAAATGGCCAATGAAAAATGTGTCTGAGATTAACCAATGACTTCTTTAGGAATTATTTTTGGATTTATATTTGGTATAAAAAAGCCCAAGGAAACCCTAAAGATGTCTCAGTTACACTGAGCGGAATGACACTTGGTCTGGCTACTTTACCTCACCAGTACAGAGGGATCACACTAAAAATGTCTCATAGAAGATGCTTCCTGGGGGCCTGGGCGAGATGCCCAGCCGGGTGAGCGACCGTCTCTTGATTTCAGCTCAGGTCATGATCCCAGTGTCGGGGGACTGAGTACCCCACTGGGCTCTGTGATAAGCATGGAGACTACTTAGGATTCTCTCTCTCTTTTTCTCTCTCCCTCTGCCCTTCTCTCTCTTAAAAAAATAAAAATGCTTCCAAACAGGGCAATGGATATGATCTGCACAAAACTGCTGAAGCATGAGAAAGACACATGTACCGGAACTTCAGGCAACCCGTGTGTCCCCTCAGGCCTCTGATTCTGAAGCAGTTTATCCTGCGCAAGCCTACCAGAGGAAGTAAGTGTGGTCTTAAAATTCTTTTCAAAACTGGGGGCTCGTGGTTAAGAAAGAAAAGAAAACCTTTCCTGCAAGGCCAATAAGCAGAACAAGTGTATGGAGAACTAGGCTCATGAAGAGTCAGAAGGGCAGGCCTCACCAGCTCAGCTCTCACCCAAGGCCTTGCAGGGACACAGTTGACAACCACCGATTTAGATCGAAACATGGAATAATCTAAGGCTGGTGACCAATCCAGCTACAATTGTATGGCTGAATAACCCAGTGCTGACAGATGGTTCCCAGAGGATTTACAGTTCTCGGTAAACAAGCTGGTTAACTTTGTCCCAGTTCCTTCATTAGTAAAACACTAAGGGCTTGTCTTCCACTGCCCCATTAGGATCTTGTGATCCTAATAATTTTGGTAATAAATCCATCTTCAGGAACCTTGTGTTAAGTAAGCAGGCAAGAGCTGTTGGACTAGCTGTTGGGGTCAAAAGTGAAATGGATTTTAGACAATCATTGGAAAAGTTTCCAGTCCTGCAATTGACAAGTTGTTTCAGTTTCGGGGCTCCACTTCCTGTAAGGGGTGTGACCACTCCTTTCACACCAGAGGCTTTGCAGCTAGCTGCACGGTTACGGGAACGGCCCTGGGAGTTGGGCCAGGACCCTAAGACTGTGGTTCTCAAATGCGAGTAATTTAAATACAGAAATATGAAATATAGTAATCTAAGTGCATTTGAACATACACAGGCAGTTAAATATTCGTTTGACAATATGCATGGATTTAAATATATGCATAGATTTAAAATATATATGTATATACCAATATATATCTACCATGTATGTAGACCTGTATCTCTATATCTATATATAGAGCTTGTTTCTCAACTCTTCCCCAGGACTATCAAGGTTGAATTTTTTAGTTGGATTCAAGATTATTTTCTATCTAAAAATTCTATCTATATGTGGAAAAAATTTCTATCCACAAATGTTTCTATCTAGAAGAATATTTAGAAATGTTACCAAGTTTCCCTGGGGGATTATGATGTGATACTAGGTTTGGGAGCCACTGCTCTAAGTTTCCTCTCAACTCTCAACTGCTGCGTTTTTGACTTTTGAAGAAGCCCCTAGTTCTAATATATTACCACCATCCATTTCCAGACTATCACCATGCCCATCACGACCACTGCCACCAACACTGAGTGAGAATGAGGGAAGGGATTAAGTGTTTATTAAGGTCTGATGTGCCCCCAGGCACCTCGATAGGCGGTAAGAATACTAAAGGTGTTAAGATATTCACATCCTAAGGAGTCTACAATTTAGTTTAATGAATTACACAGTTTAGTATTTGGAAGAATAATGTTTTAGAAAAAAAAAAAGTGTGGGGTCAAATAAGCATGTTTAAGCCATGGTTTAAAAAATTGTTAGTATTATTTTAAAGTTTATTTATTTAAAGTTTTAAAGTTTATTACCATTTATTGAGAGAGAGAAGGAGAGCAGTCACTAAGTGGGGGAGGGGCAGAGAAAGGGAGAGAGAATCCCAAGGACTGTCAGCACAGAACCCAAGGCAGGGCTCGATCTCAAGAACTGAGAGATAATGACCTGAGGTGAAGTCAGAAGCTGTTTTTTTTTTAACTGACTGAGGCACCTAGGCGCCCCAAGCCGTGTTTTATTATTTTACTTATTATTGATATTTTTAGGATTTTGACATTCTATTCTCTCACTCCTAAGGGGATAAAAGTACTGAATGACAACTAAACATACTTTAGGGAGACTCTTATTGACACCGTATTAAAGTTGTNTGAGACACTCTCCCTGCCTTCCCCCCTCCCCTAGATTTTACTTGTATCATTGTAGAGGCTGTAAAGCCAAACTTAAGAATTTCTCTCACACATAGAGAGGCATAGAGTTTCACTTTGAAAGCATACTGTTGTTTCGGTGCACCCCCTACAGGTCATATCTAGTAGGATATATTTAAATTAGAAATTAAGAATCTTTGGGTCACCACTTCTTAAATAATATTTGCTGAACATGTCCCTCATTGCTCTCAAGGATTTCACATTTAATAGGGATTAATTATTCCAATAATAATTTTATATTTTATATTATTAAATAATATAAGATAATATT
>NW_027531999.1:2999053-3097750 GCF_008692635.1 Crocuta crocuta | reverse complement strand
AATAATTTTTATATTTTATACTATTAATTTTATATTATTATTTCAATAATATCTCTGTGTGTATGCTTCCAAAATATCTGTCAACCAAGCTCTTAGACTCAATCTGCCCATATAACAAAATACATGAGATCTCCCTCCCCAAACCCGGCATATGTATAATGCTTTATTGCTTACATTCTTTGATTGTTACCCATCGAACTAGAAATACATTCACTTTACTCTGAACTGCTTTAATACAGAAGCCCTTCCCTCACACCCTTTTCGGCCAGAATAGAAGCTGCTTCTATTGTTTTTTTCTATTAATTTCTGCCTCTGATACATTTAACACTTCATGAACTATGAGGATGGAGTGGACAATAAAACACTTTTAAAGTTGAAATACTACAATGTGAAGGCTGGTTTAAAAAGTGAAACAAATACTCTTTTCTACAAAACAGTGATGGAAAATCAAGCCATCGTTGCTATGGTCAAGATATAAAGATCACTTGTATCAAGAAATCGTATGGAAGAATTTTCCCTCTGTAAAAGATCCATGAGTATTTAAAAGTAAGACTGAATTTTTAAAATGCAGTTAGAAAAGTAAAAACAAGAGTAAGGGTAGTCACCTCATAAAAGCTCTACAAAATGTTCGAAGATGAAGTCTTGTCTTACCTGGAAAAATCTGCAATCTTGTTATTTGAGATCTCTGTTTAGATTTCTATGCCACTATTTCACATATACAAGATAATTCAACTGCATGTTTCATGCCCAAGTGTCTTGATTCATATCTGTGATGTAGTAACAGGTTCAGGATAGATCTCTTTAATTTTCAAGATTTATACATTAAACTGAGCAGAGGTCATATACTTTACAACTCATTGGTCACATAAAGTATTTGGAGAAATGAAGCACCCAGGAATGAAGTGGCAAGTGAGAAGTTTTCCATGTCCCATGTCTCACTTTCTAGAACTAAATGGACATTTCGGAGCTGAAATAGTTGAGCAAGGCTAACTTTGATGAGTAAGGCTAACTTTGTATTATTCAGTCAAAAATTTAAGAGTCCCTATTTTATCTGCGGAACTAGGAAGCATAGATAAATGAGTTCTTAGGAGATTTGACTTGTACATTTGGTGAGAGAGAGAGAGAGAGAGAAAAAAAAAAGAAGGGGGAAGGAGGTATTTGTGGAATCAGGGAAGGGGAGGAGAGGTGATGTAGAGGTAGTCTAGTCCCAGATGTCTGTGTTTTCTTCTATGGATGGGATGGGGGAAGGGAAATTTAAGGGGCACAGTACAGATTTGGAACAACTGCCTGGGGCAATGAGAAAGAGCTGACTGAAAAAGCAACAGATTATTGAGCAGTGTTGCGCAACCGCTGGAGACTTAACATGGCTAAGGGTGCACATTTGAGGTGTATTCTTTTAGGTTACACTAGGTCTTTGCGATTCTTTTTACATATTCATTGTAGTGGGCCCTTTAGCACTTGATCATTTCTTCGATCGTTATTGATTAAAGTGGAGTTAAAATTCCAGCTGGTTTCTCAGAATCCTTAGTCTACCTAAGGATTGCAATGGCAAATAAAACATAACAAGAATAAAACTAATCACTGAGGAAACTATATTCAGAGCAGGGGAATAAGGGTTTTTATGAGCTCCCCTTCCAGCCCCGCGGTGCAGTGTGATATCAAGGACATGAAGGACAGTGGCTCAGACTCTTCCCTCGTGGCATTTGACGAGGTCAGGCACCCCGCCAGCACCGGAGACTAACATCTGTAGGCCAAGGGGGAGATGATGCGGATCATCTGTTTTGCTTTGTTTCCGAAGTATTTCTTTCCATTAAATTAACCTAATTTTAAGGACTTGTTGTTTTTTTTTTCATACTGAAAGTTAACAAATATTCATGGAATATGTAGTAGGTGTCTGGTGTTGTGTTATAGACACCACTACGTGGGGAAATCAGAATCGAGAGAGAAAATGAGGTGAATGAGGACTAGGGCAGGCTGACTGGGGGTGCCTGGAAAAAGGAAGCATTATTGAGGCTCATATTCAAACCTCTGATTTAGAGTAAAAATTAGCTCCTGACTAAGAGGATTTATATCTTATAATGCATATTAGGCAATAATAATTTCGTATGACCCATTGTCTTTAAAATTACTTGTGGGTTGAATGAGAAGTGAAAATGATTGGATGCCAAGCATTGGTAGAAAGCACATCATATTTCCAAGTGTTCACACCAATTTGTTATTTCTCAAGTTACAGCTTTTTCATCACCACACTGGGACCTTTTTATAAACTACCTGTTAAAAAAGATTGTGTTTCTCCTCACAGAGAGGACTTTACAATCATGGATTTTTTTTAAAAACAAAAACAAGAACCAGCTTCTTTTTCCTAGTTTAGACTAGTTAAGAATGGCCTCAACATGCAGTTCTCCACTAGAGGGCACTATGTGCACATACTACGATCAGATGGGCTTTATCTAGGCTGGCTTCCAAATGTATCCAAGAACGGAGCCCTCCCTCCATGCTTAAATTACATCCAGATAATCAGGAAGCATTACTGAATGCCAATGACATTTTAACGTTTGTAATACACGTGCAGGTAAAACAATAACAACAACAACAAATCCATCACTTGAAAAATAATTTTGCTAGTCACCTGCTATGCGTGATCTGTGATATTTTTGTTTTTACTATTTTGCTATAGAAGCTGTATTAATAGCTGTATTAATAGCTGGGAAAATCTGATGAAAACACACTCATAGAAACTCACTTCTACGAAGTGGAAACTCACTTCGTAGGAAAACAATGTTTGAGCAGTCCAGAAAATGCACATAGTGGAACTCTGAGCTGTTACACATTTCAAAGAACTCCAGAGGCAACCATCTGCCTGCAAAGTAAAATCTCTTGACACAGTACAAACATTCAGAGCTGGTCTCTCTCAAAATAGGAAGAAAACGTACTCTGGGAATCATCTGTGCCTGCCCTGATTAAAATACTTCCACAGAAAAGGCCATTTCACCTAATTCTGTCAACCTGTACATCTAGATCTGGAACATGGTCCCCTAGCAAAGACTTGAAATCTCATTTGAAAAAGCCCTGCATTTAGTACTTTCTATAGCAAAACTCTAATTTGATCGATCACGAGTAGAAGAATTAGTGAGCCTGACAACATTATACCACAACAAGATCTTCTTTAGGGTCAGGACTACGGGAGAACTCTATAGAAACGCTGACATTATGCAGGGAGGGGGAGTAAGTACAATTTTCCCTAAAAATAGGTCATAGTCTACAAAATGGCTCTAAAAGTTCCCAGAAAAGAATTGGGCTTTTCCCTCCATCGCGGGAGCAGAAATGGAGACCACCAAGGAAAGCTGGAAGCCAGTGTCCAGGATCAGATTGCAAGTTAATGGGTGTTGAAAGATGGATCGGGATGGCATGCTGAGAATCTCTCTGATGAATCTCAGGACCTAAGAGCCCTTGTGATGGGTGGTCTGATGGAAGACACAGAGAGGAGGATCCAATGGCACTTACTCCTATTACTCCACCAGGGCCACCCAGGGAAAGGGAAGGTGCGGAGAAGAAAGGGGCTATTACAGGGACTGCCATCATAGCTACTTCTGGGTCTACACTCCTAGGTCACTGGGTCTCCATTGGGTCACTCAGCCACAAAGGCTCAACATTTCAGTCTGCTTGGAAAGAAGCTAGGTCTGTGCTTGCCAACAAGGGGTGGTCAGTTTTCCCCCACTTTTAATTCCTCCAAAATATATCTTAGCTTTTGTTCTTCTGTCCCTGGATTGTATCCCCTGCCATTTCTTTCATTAACCACTATTAACTTTTGTCTCGTGACTTGCCATTAATTTTTAGGCAGATTATGAAATTTTGGCCTCCATTTTCTTAATCTCAGTGGGTTTTTTTAAAAAAATAAGGAACACTTGAAAGTTCTTTTTTTTCTAACCCTGCAGAATCCCAACACACCTCCATAAAAATGCACCCATGTCTATCCTACAAATAAAGAGGAAAACAGCTTGATGTTCACTGTAAACAGAGGGCTTGTGCATGTTTCCAGGGCCTCCCCAACTCTGGATATCCCCATCAATGTACTTTCCAAGGATGTGATAATCAAAACTAAGGGAAGCTTAAGATGATATCAACTGTATCAGCTAGGAGGAGGTAGAACATAGTGGTTATGTGCAATTTATGTTGGATTACCACCGGGCCTCTAGAGTGGGAACAACCAGATGCAGGAAAGGCTGAGACAGACTGGCAGTGAGATGGGCACCCTCCATTTTGAGTGTTTTGAATCTATCTCACAGAATTGAAATCTACTTGTTTAGAATCTGAAAAACATTCAGAAAGCCAAGCATGAAATCTGCTAAGAAGAATAACAATAAGACACCCCATAATATACCTACTAAGTATATACATTGATTTGTAACCTATTTTTTACTTATTTTCAATAGAATATAGAAATGTGCTCCCCCAACTCTCCAAGATGGTACTTGTTAGGAATACAGCATCTGGAGCCAGATTGCTTGGGTTCAAATTCTATTTGTCACTCTCACAGCCCCAGTACATTTACTATTATGTTATTTGGCCAGCAACTTAATCTGAGTAGTTAGCTCCTCACCATTAGGAGGGACTAATAAGTCCCTTATGAGGATTAAATGAAATAATGCAAGTATAGTGTCAATAACTCTTATTGAATTGTTTTGATTAACATTACCAGGAGTTAAATTAGGATTATTTTCTAAACGGTTGTTACATGTTATGTTATGATCCTCATATTGTCAGACTGAAAAAAATGAGTCGTGGTTGATAGACAGTGTTGGGTGGTGCTGGGTCATAGGTCCCATCAGAATGACGGGTGCTGATTTGAGGGAGGCTATCGATGTGTATCACAGGCAAGATCAAGGAAGCCTGGAGTGTAAACCTAGCTCTGTTGTAACTAACGTCATCACCTTTGACCAGTGTAGTGATGTTGTTTGCGCCCCACCCAGATCACCTTTACCAGGCTGTTGCCCCTCCTTTCCCCTCCCCCACTGCTGGAGTATTGGCGGTGAATGGCACACAGCTGCCACCTCTCTGGAGAATCACCCTCGGCTGATGGGAGTGGCCTAGGCCAGAGGTGCCTAAAAAGTTATGCCTCCATGAGCCCCAGGATGGCCTGAAATCAACGGCTGACTGACATGGCGGTACAGATGGCCACCCTGTTTGCCTGGAGGTGGAACAACTGTTCATGAGGTACCACTCATGCTCCAGGTCTCCCTGTCTGAACAGGCTGAGACCCCTACTTTCCTTTAGGCTTCTCCTGAGAGCATCGTTTCAATAAATCACTTGGACAAGATTCCTTATCTTAGGCTATGCTTTTCTCACTTAAGACCTACAACAGAAGATTCTAGGTTTTAGTTTCACTAGAGAGAAAATGATGGGTCTATGTCATGAACACAGATTTTAATTTCCAGAGTATTTTTGTATTCGGAAACGTTGTACCTTGACATTCAATTGTGTCCATTCTACTCCTTCCTTTTCTTATATTTCCCAAAGGGAGATTAGTTGAAGAGTAATTAGGTATCTTCTAAGTCAAAATTTTTGAGCACTGAAATGTTTCTCCACTAGGGAGAGCAGGGGACAGAAGTCAGAACATTCCACTTTGCCTAGAGGAAATGATAGTAAACGAAACTTTTAGTTTAGATGTAAAATACTCAGCATTTTCTTGGCCAGGCCCATGTTTCCATTGCTTCCACTGCTGCAGGTATCTTTTTAGCTTTGATAGAAATCTCCCAGGTTCAGCCTAAAAAAACCTTGTTTTTTAAAACTTGTTTAATTTTTTTAATGTTTATTTATTTTTGAGAGAGTGACAGAGTACAAGCAGGGGATGGTCAGAGGGAGAGGGAGGCATAGAATCTGAAGCAGGCTCCAGGCTCTGAGCTGTCAGCACAGAGACAGATGGAAGGCTCGAACTCACAAACTGCGAGATCATGACCTGAGCCGAAGTCAGGCAATTAACTGACTGAGCCACACAGGCACCCCTAAAAGTCCTTGAAAGTCACATAGCTAGGTGTTACATCATCATCTGCACATTTATGGACACCCAAAAGAAACCATATCATGGTAGAGTTAAAGAAAAGTTAGAGAATGTTCATTTGTTATGGGTATTGGCAACACTTGGGGGCCTGTGGAGGCCTCAGTTGTGGTAGAGGACCTCCATTAATACCACATTCCTATTGGCCCATTAACTGATCACCGAGGAAAACAAGTCAGAAGGAGTGAGGGTGCCCTCTCACAAGAAGACGCCTTTCTGAACTGTTCCTTAACTGTCCTTGCTCACTTTTATTTCTAATGGAAAATCAAATTAAGAAATAGTATGAATCTACCTGCCTGCCTGTTAATTTCCTTTGTATAAAATTGGCTGTTAGTCATACAGTAACATAAAGAAGAAATTTGTAGGAATCTGTATTTACCAATTCTCTGCTTTCCCAAGTGTAGGAAATGTATCATTCTAGGGTCAGATGTGATCTTTTGGTTACTGGACATTTAAGAATGTGGTTTGTATACATTTCCCTTGAGAGTGACAGGTGGGGAATTTGAGGAGGGCCGGGATAGGCCAAGAGAAGAGGGAACAGGAGCCAGCTCTGGCCTCATGTTGTGTCAGCACGTGACCTTTGTTGTCCAGCTGAACTATCACCAGACCTATGCAAGGCACATGATATTCTCCTCATCAGAGGTGAGCAAACAAGTCTGGGTTTTGTATGCAGTAGGTGTGGGGCAGGCCTCTGAATGCACCTCTTCAATTCATGGAGTCACCTTGGGAAATGAACTCATCAGTTAGATGAGAACAGATTAAAAAAATTTTTTTATGTCTTTATTTTATTTTGAGAGACAGAGACAGAGAGCAAGCATGGGAGGGGCAGAGAGACAGGGAGACAGAATCTGAAACAGGCTCCAGGCTCTGAGCTGGCTGTCAGCACAGAGCCCATCACGGGGCTCGAACCCATGGACTGTGAGATCATGATCTGAGCCGAAGTTGGATGCTTAACGGACTAAGCCATCCAGGTGCCCCAGATGAGAACAGATTTAATATTACTGATAGTTGTTAGATTACACTAAATGGGTAAAATTTATAAACAGATTTATCAATAGGATGAGAAAAACTGTAAGTTAATTGACAGTTTAAAAAACTTTTATGAAAAACATAAAATAAAAATATTTATGATGTGAAATGTCAAAGTTTCAACTTTCTTGAGTTCAAAAATATAGCTGAGCTAGAACCGGCTCATGGAATGAGGTCACAGGAAAAAAGAAAACAAAGCAGAAGGAATACTAGATTTCCTTTTCCTTCTCAAAGGCAAAATGGCATTTTATATTGATTGTTAATTAAAAAAAAATGTTTATTCTTATTTTGAAAGAAAGAGAGAGAGAGTGCGTGCAAGCACATGAGCAGGGGAGGGCCAGAGAGAAGGTGAGAGAAAATCCCAAGTAGGCTCCTGGCTGTCAGCAAAGGGCCTGCTGTGATGCTTGATCCCACGAACCCTGATACCCTATTCGAGCTGAAATCAAGAGCCGAGTGTTCAACCAACTGAGCCACTTAGGTGCCCCGCGATTGTTAATTTTATTGTATCTTTGAAAAAAGGCAGAACAGATATTATCAGGCCTGTTTTGTACATTGCAGAAACTATACAACAAAGGACTCCATCAACTTTTTGAATCACTTGTTTCGTGAATGTCAGAAGCAACGTTAGCACAGAGACTTGGCCCCGTAGTTTATCGTTAGGCTACTTGTTCTTGTGGAAACATATGAGATCTCCAGATGAAAAAGCACATTAATTAATAAAGTCCATAATGTTCTTCTAGTGTTTACAGTGTACCAGGGTCACAGGAAACAAGGCAGACACAAGAGCTTTTAGAGCCTCTACCTGTCCCGAAGGGTCTTCCACGCTGGCGAAGGGACAGGACAAGCTACTTGAAAACCAGTGTTAGTTTCTGAATAATTATTCTTTAATGAAAATAAGAATGCACTGCTGGAGGAGCAGTGCGTGTGAAAATTCAGGGGTGTTAAGAATCCCTGTGGGTATGGATAAGTGTCACAGCCAATGGTAGGAGGTAAGTTTTGGCTGGGACTTTGAGACTAGAGATAGACAGAAGGAGAGAGAAGAGGGTCCAGGCGAACAAAGATGCAGATGTAAACAGGAACATAACACACTGGAGAACAGACCGGATGAAATGGAAGGTGTAGTTTGGGGGAAGCGGCAAACATATTTGGAGAGAAGGATCAAGGTCTGATAGTACAGGAGCTCTGAGGCCCAGCAAGCTGCTCTGTGCCTTCACCTGTAGGCACAGGGGAGCTTTTGAGGATTTTTACACAGCAGGACTGTCGCAGCAGAATAAATCTGAAGAGTGTATGGTATGAATTGAAGAAGGAGAGAAGAGGATTAGATCAGGCAGAGAAGATGAAATAAAATGAAATATATAACATGTGCTAGTCCTGGTATTATTCTTATGATCACCAGACACAGTAATTCAAATAAGAACAAATGAGATCTGGGCCTGGGGTGATGGTTACAAAAAGAGAAATCAATAATGAGAAAATGCAAGGAGCAAGAATCAATGTGATATGGGGACTAGTTGGAAACTATTCCTTTATCTTCACAATTTTCAGGATATATTCTTTGTGTTCAGGTAAAGCATACACATTTAGCCTCTATATTTTCTTTTACTTATTTATTATTTTTAAATTATACTTTATTATTAATAATGTCACTGGAATAGATTCTCTCCATCAGAGATGAGAGATTTATATGGCATGACCCAAAATATTTTGGGGACAAGTGACTCAGAGTTCAGCCTCTATGGTCTCATGGTGATTTTAATGAAGCCAGACTTCCAAGCAATAAACAAAGGATTATTATTTCACTACAGAATCAGGAGATGGAGGGATATAAAACACAAGTCTATTTTAAAGACACCGTTAGAGCATATAAGCATAAATTAAGTTTGAAGGCTTTTAAAACTCTCAGAAATGTTTTCTGGCTGAACGGAACACTACATCGGTCATATTTTACCACTCTTGACACATCACTATGCCATCTTAGCAGGGGGTTATGGCAGAAAAAATGAGGTGAGAATAGAGGAAGAAGGGGTGCTGGGAAAAGCAAAGTGTTTTCCTACAATCACTGGAAGCTCACCTGCGAGTTATTCATTATAACATTAATCATTCATTCATTCATGCAAGCCATTTATTTCCAGCAGCTGTTGCTTTTCAGGGATTATGTTCTACACGTAAGAGGCAAAGGGACCGTTAAACCATGTATGTGTCCTTAAGAAGCCTAGTCTATGGGTAAGATAGATTAGTTTTACCTACACTTGAGAAGTGCTGTAAATATTGTATGCACACAGGCTGTGGAGCTAAAGTAGAGGGGGGCTGAGGAGATGAAGCTGAATGAGGGGGGCTAGAGGAAAAAGGAGAAGGGAGTACAGGGAGCTTGGCATGGCTTCTAGAAGGAAGTGACATTTGAATTCCCCTCTCCAGATGCACTTCCTACTCCCCACTCCCTCTCCTCACCTTGGACCCACCTCCCTAAGTAATCCTGCCACAACCACCTCTTCTCTTGCTACCTTTCACATGGAGAGCTCAAATCGTCCTCTCTGAAGGGGCTTGGAAGCTAAGGCAAGAAAGGAATGTATGTGGGAACCTAGCAGTGGGCACTCGAGAGCCAGAAGGGAAGTGTCTTAGAGGCCAAAAGAAGAAAAGGATTTAGAAGGAAGTAGACATTGGTGCTCGATGAGAAAAGAAATGAAATATGTGCTTTGGATTTGGTGTTCAGACCATTGATAAATTTATAAGTGTGCAAATAACAAGGATTAAAGTTTGAAAAAGATCAATGAGGCAACAAATACACTCCACTCTATTAATAAGACACTCCTCTGAGAAAGGAAGGAGAGACAGCAACCAGAGAAGGAATTGGATTAAAGAAGCTTCTTTGATACAAGAGAATCAATGCTGAAGGGGCAGCATTATCAAAGAGGACACAGTGGCAAACGGAGAAGGAAAATTGATGGAGTGAGCTATCAGGGATGGGAGTGACTGACCAAGCCCTTGTGGACAGAAGAGCTTTCCCCTCCTCTGAGGTGGGAAGAAAGTGGGCAGTGACAGGTGGGGATGAGGGGAAGTTTGTAGACCAGGTGGCAGGGAATCTCTCTGACACTGATTACACACTTACTCTGCTAGAGTCCCCACATGGACCATAAAGATGAGTAAGACACCATCCCTGCACCCTCCCTTCTCAAACATTCACTTCATTTAAATGAATAAAGGCATAGTTAACCTTATGCTGCTTGAAATCCAAACATGCCCAGCAGCAGTGGCCGACAAAAGGCAGGATTCTGGCAATAGGTACTTCCTGGAGGATTTCACCACTGGCCTGGCTTAGAATTGGCAGCACATGATAATAAAAGTTAATGTGACTTTCAGGTAGTTTTATTATCATCTTTAAATCATCTGTAGAAAATGACCACCTTATTGCTTTCACCAGAGCGGATCTCTTCTGCCACTGGGCCCACCACCAATACTCAGATACCGGCTTTGAGGTTTCACTTTGAAGCAAATCAATGCATAAAACTAATTTGAGTGACAGAAGCGAAAGAGCCTGAAGGAAGCAAAGAAGTCAAGTGCAACCCCTTCATATTACAGATGAAGAGAGTAAGGCCCAGATAGATTAATTACGTACATGAAGCCCCTCAATCCAGCAATGGGCAGAGCTGGTTCTGAAATCCAGTTCTGATGTCCTGGTTAGTCTCCAGGAGAACATTCCATCTTGTCTACAGCCGTGTTGTGGTACCCAACTAAGAAAATGGCACCTGGAGACTCACATGGATCCGTCAGGAAACCAATGAGTATGTGAGGGGATGAGGAAGGAAGGAAGACTTGATTGCTCTCTGTTTTTCTTTTGTTATGGAGTTGAAGTGTTTTCCCTTTATAGGACTTTAGAGATCACTGCAACAAATCCCTTTCTTTTTACTTCATTCATTGTTTTGACAATATTTCAAACAGTTTGAATGACCACTTTGGTCTTCTGAAGTTGTTATATTTTCTGAAGGGATGTGGTGTGTGTGTGTGTGTGTGTGTGTGTTATGGGAAATATATTTAAAGATGTGATCTGAAAACCTAAGGCAACAAAAAGGACAGTGATAAAAAATATAGGAAAATAAGAGGAGAATGAATCAATGGAGTTGTACCTTTAAAGCCTCTCAGTTCCCTCACTACCTTCACATGCAGTGTTGGATATAATATCAAACACTTTGTTTTGAGAGAGAGAGAGAGAAATAGAGAGGGAGTGAATGGGGGAGAAGGGGAGAGGGATAGAGAGAAAAAGAAAGAGAATCCTAAGTAGGCTCTATACTCACCATGGAGCCCAGTGCAGGCTCGATCCCACAACCCGGGGATCATAACCTGAGCCAAAATCGTGTCATGTGCTTAGCCAACGGAGCCACCCAAGTGCCCCATTCATATTTTAAACATAAACATGCAGGCTCTTATTTTAAGGAATAACATGGGAAAGCTTTACTTAATGTTTTTGGGGAAGTAAAGAATTAGCTCCTTTATGGGCCTTAGGCATCCTGGTTTTCATATGTTGGCTTTGCTTTATGTGAAAATGTGTCAATATAAGTACATCACAAAGGCAGGTAAGGCAAAAAAATCAATGTCATGGAATTTGAAATTTACTATTTGCTCAGAAGAAGCAGTGAGAAAACTTTATAAAAAATGATTTTTGGGGTGCCTGGGTGGCTCAGTTGGTTAAGCATCCAGCTCTTGATTTTGTCCCAGGTCATGATCTCACAGTTTGTGAGTTCAAGGTGTGCATCAGGCTTTGTGCTGATGGTGTGGAGCCTGCTTGGAATTCTCTATCTCTTTCTCCCTTTCTCTCTGCCCCTTCCTTGCTTACACCTTCTCAAAATAAACAAATAAATGAAACTTTAAAAAAATTGAGTTGTGACAATGATTCTTCCCACTTTACTTCAAACAATGTGGACTTTGATAGGAAATACCTTAAGTTTATTCCTAGTCCTTCTATCTTCCAAAGTTTTGGTGACAATTAAAGGAGATAGTGTTATGTTACATCAGCAGCCCTCAAAAGGTACTCAGTAAATGATTATAGAAGCTGTCGTTTTGTTGAAGATAACCTTGGATTGAGTCTCCACTAGCTAAATGGAATCTGATGTAACTAAAATATTTTTGTAACATAGATTCTTTGTAACATAGTAAGATTGTGATGAGCAATTTTAAATCCAATATGGCAATCTCTCTGGTTCTATCATTTTTAATTGGTGAATAATCTTTAAAAACAACAACAACAACAAAAGGAAGCTGTAGGGGGTTATATGGAAAAGCTCTTACCTCTCCTGAAGTCCTATGGGCTTCATTTTGAAAGGAGAAGGGCAAACAGCGGTGGTAGCTTTGATCTCAGGAGTGTATCGACCTTGAGGGTCCACAACCACATTCAGCACCTTTGGGGCTTGCTCGGGCTGGACCATGCTGTTGACTGCCTTTGCCTCAGACTGTGTTGGCGGTAACGTGATGGGTGAGAGGTGGATCTCCTGATTTTTCTCTTTATCTTGTCTCAAGGCAAACTGAAACTTTTCTTTTAATCTGTAAAGAATCTATAGAGGGAGATATAAAGTCTTGCTGTCATATTTTTTCACACTAAACAACGAAATATAATCTCTTCCAACCCAACCAAGAAGACAAACTAAAATGAAGGTTCAATGATAATACAACTAATCAAAGACTTCCAGAATGATTTCTCAGTTTAAGTATATTGAGATTTTTTCCCCAAAAAGGATATAACTGCTATTTCCAGTTGTTAAACAAATGTGTTAATGGATCTATTCTTCAAATACATATTCAAAAGAAAATTTGGATAATTTTATAAAACTGCCAGATGTCAGTTGGATCACATGCAAATCTTGACTCAAAATGACTGAAATGGAAGGCTAATAGCATAGCCATGAGATATGGGCTGACGACATTTACAGAAACAGAGGTCTGCATCCAGTACAACGTGGGAGAAGAAAAGCTTGTAAAATATTAATGAAAAAATGGTTATGTTATCAATCATAATTTCTTATCTTATAAATATCTACACTAGCCATGTATTAACTTGAATATCTGATAACTTCTTAAAAATTTAAATGTAGGGCACTTACCAAAGAGTAATTTGGACAATCAGAATTTCATTTCTTACCTTTCCCCTTTTTAATTTTTTTTTAAATTTAATGTTTATTTATTTTTAAGAGAGAGAGAGATGCAGAGTGCAAGTGGGGAGGGGCATAGAGATAGACACACACAGAATCTGAAGCAGGCTCCAGGCTCTGAGCTGTCAGCACAGAGCCTGACTTGGCTCGAACTTGAGAACCGTGAGATCATGACCTGAGCAGAAGGTGGGTGCTTAACCGACTGAGCCACCCAGACGTCCCTCTCCCTTTTAATTTTTAAAGCATGTAGGTAAAAGCAAACATATTACTTTCCTCCATTCTCAGAACCCTTTCTAGCATTCTAGAAATGCTAGAAATGCTAATTCACTTCAGAAATGGCAGGATTGTCATTTTCAAACTTTTAAAGGAATTGGGCTGATTTAGCTGGGACCCTCCATGGACTGAATTGCGAGAGAGTAGAATTTGTCTTTTGCATCCTCAGGCTTCTCTTTTAGTAAGTTTTACTTTTTTTGTTTTATTTAATTTTTTATTTTTAATTTATTATTTAATTCTATTTTATAGAGAGGGAGAGAGTGTGTAAGCAAGGGATGGGGCAGAGGGAGAGAATCTTTTTTTTTTTTAAGTGTTTATTTATTTATTTTGAGAGAGAGAAAGCTCAAGTTGGGGAAGGGCAGAAAGCAAGAGTGAGAGAGTCCCAAGTAGGCTCCAAGCTGTAAGCTCAGACTTACAGAGCTGAAATCTAAAGTCAGACACTCAACTGACTGAGCCACCCAGGCACCACTATTTAAGTTTTTTTAAAGATTATTTTATCTTTTCTAGTTTTATTGAGATGTAATGGACATATAACATTGTATAGTTTCAGGCATACAATATAATGATTTGATATTTTTTCTTCTCTTGATGCCGACTCTTCTACTCCAATTCCCACAGAAACTAGATGCCCTTGGGGTGCCTGGGTGACTCAGTTGGTTAAGTGGCAAGCTCTTGGTTTCAGTTCAGGTAATGATCTCATGGTTCATTGTGTTGGACTCTGCACTGACAGTGCAGAGCCTGCTTGGGATTCTCCCCTTCTCTCTCTCTGCTCCTCCTCTGCTCTCTCTCTCTCTCTCAAAATAAATAAACTTAAAAAAAAAAAAAGAAACTAGATGCCTTGTATTTCTTCAAGTATGTTCTCAGGAAGTGACTTGATAAGTTAATGCACATTAAGAGGTGACTTAACCCATTGAATGTAATTACAGTACTGATAATGTCTGTATTTTAAAAATTTTAGGCCAACTGAACTCCCTTGTTTAATATCTGAAATCCATTAGCTGAATGAGTGATATTTTAGGGGAGAGGGCTTTCTTGGCACTGTTCAATCACATTCACTCTAGTTCTAAGGCTAAGTTTTTCTTTCCCTTTCTTTCAAATTTCCTTTAAATTCTAGCCATTTCTATATTTGAAATCTACTGGAAAGATACAGAATCTATCTATCTATCTATCTATCTATCTATCTATCTATCTATATTTTGTTAAAGAATTAATAAACAGAAAAATTAAATTAAGAAAGAAATAATCTGAAATTATGGAGAAGATAAATACCTTTGAGTATGTATTTCAGGAAAATTTTAGAAAGTATTTGTCTAGTGTTCTCAAAATACGTTGGTAACACTTCTGGGTAATTACCTGAGGAAAATGAAAACACTAATTCGAAAAGACATATACATCCCTATGTTTATTGCAGCATTACTTACAATAGCCACGATATGGAAGCAACCTCAGTGTCCATCTATAGATGGACAAAGAAGATGACATATATACACAGTGAAATATCACTCAATCATAATGTTTTTTTTAAAATTTTTATTTCTGAGAGAGAGAGAGCATGAGCAGGGGAGGGTCAGAGAAAGAGGGAAATACAGAATCTGAAACAGGCTCCAGGCTCTGAGCTAGCTGTCAGCATAGAGCCCGACGCGGGGCTCAAACCCACAAACCAGGAGATAATGACCTGAGCCAAAGTCGGACGCTTAACCAGCTGAGCTACCCAGGAGCCCCTCAGCCATAAAAAAGAATAAAAGCTTGTTGTTTGCAATAACATGGATGAATCTAGCGTGTATTATGCTAAGTGAAATAAATCAGAGAAAGACAAATACCATACAATTTCAATTATACGGGGAATCTAAAAAACAAAACCAGGGGCGCCTGGGTGGCTTAGTCGGTTAAGCATCCGACTTTCGCTTAGGTCATGATCTCGCGGTTCGTGGGTTGGAGCCCCGCGTCGGGCTCTGTGCTGACTGCCAGCTCAGAGCCTGGAGCTTGTTTCAGTCTGTGACTCCCTGTCTCTCTGACCCTCCCCTGCTCACGCTGTCTCTCTCTCTCTCTCTCCTAGAAATAAATAAAACATTAAAAAAAAATAAAAATAAAAAACAAAACCAATGAATAAAGAAAGAAACAGAAGCAGACTCATAAATACAGAGAAACGTGAAGAGGATTAAGAGGTACCAACTTCCATTTACAAAATAAGTAGGTTACAGAAGCATAGGCAATACAGTCAATAACATTGTATGGTGACAGTGGTGATTATGCTTATCCTGATGAGCACTGAGTAATGTATAGAACGGTTGAATCACTATGTTGTTCACCTGAAACTAATACACATTGTATGTCAACTTTACTACAATAATAAAAATAGAACATGGTTAAGATGGGCAAAAAATATTTTGTTAGTCTTTTTAACAAAATAAGATAAAAAATCAAAATGAAGCAAAAACACAACAATGTAAGGTGACAGGTATCAGACGGAGATGAAGAAGAAAAGAATTTAAAAAGTTGAAAACTCGGGAGCAGGATGAAAATCTTTCTTTTTTTTATATAATTTTCTAAACCTTTATTAGAGTGTGAGCAGGGGAGGGACAGAGAGAGAGGGAGACACGGAATCCGAAGCAGGTTCCAGGCCCTGAGCTGTCAGCACAGAGCCCAACATGGGGCTTGAACTCATGAACCGTGAGATCATGACCTGAGCTGAAGTCAGATGCTCAACCAACTGAGCCACCCAGGAGCCCCAGGATGGAAGTCTTTTAAGCAGTAAAGAATGGAAACGACAATGCAGAAAACATAGCCAGCGGCATATGTGTCAAAGTTAGGAGATTGTCTGGAATATATAGCAAAGAGATAAAGAGAAGAAGATGAAAACAAGAGAAACCTTGGAATAGGGAAATCAGAGAAAAGCCTCTGTGAATGATAATCTAGACTAAGTGAAAGAGCAGCGAATCATTCAGAACTATTTTTCAGTGCCCACATATCATCACATATTGTGAGAGCTATCAAGGATTCTGCTATGAACAAAATAAGCTATATCCTGTTGTCATGGAGTTAGGGATATGGAATGAAAAACGTTCTCAGTCAAAAAAACATGCCAGTTGAAAGAAGAATAAATGTGAAGAGAAAATGGAACAGTTTTTATGACTGAGAGAAAAATACATTTACAAAAAAAATGCATGAATTCCACACCTCAATAAATTGAAGTTCATGTGAATGAAGCCAACAGAGTGTCTCAAATATATCAGGTCTCAGGAAATATACTACCTGTGTACATTTCCTGGAAAAAGTTCACTCAAAGTCATGAGGAAGAGGACTCAAAATTAAGAACTGAATAACTATAAATTGTGATATAAAGGGGAGTTTGGAATTAAGTAAAAATGAGTGAAAATGAAATTTAATTATGTCTCAGGTCCAACATCTCAGATTATAACAAGAGAGAAGTTTGGGCAGAGAGGTAAGAAATAGGAGTGATTATACATTAACTCTTATTTTTATTTATTTATTTGTTTGCTTGTTTGTTTTATTCTCACATTAGATAACATACAGTATAGTCTGGGCTTCAGGAGCAGAATCCAGTGATTTATCACTTACATATGACACCCAGTGCTCATCTCAACAAGGGCCCATCTTAATGCCCATCACCCATTTTCCATCCCCTCCTCCCACCCCCATTAACCCTCAGTTTTTTCTCTGTATATTTAAGAGTCTTTTATAGTTTGCCTCTGTCTCTCTCTCTCTGTCTTTTTTTAAATCTTATTTTTCCTTTCCTTCCCTTATGATCATCTGTTAAGTTTCTCAATTCCACATATGAGTGAAATCTTCTGATACCTGTCTTTCTTTGACTGACCTATTTCGCTTTGCATGATACCTTCCAGTTCAGTCCATGTTGTTGCAAATGGCAAGATTTCATTCTTTTTAATTGCCGAGTAGTATTCCATTGTGTTTGTGTATATTCATCAGTTGATGGACCTTTGGGCTCTTTCCATAATTTGGCTATCATTGATAGTGCTGCTATAAACATTGGGGTGCATGTGCCCCCTAAGTGACTTTTAAATTAGGGATACAGAAAGAATTGGAGTTAGAATGGTCACTATAGGTCCTTCTGACTTAATTATACATTGAAAAAATTACAGTCCAGTTGAATCATGTGGATTGCCCAAAGTCAGCAGTGGCAGATCCAAATCCCGGAGCAGATCTGCCTTGCAGATCCATGCACTTTCCACCCCTTTACAATTCCTCTGGTGTTGCTCTTCACCATTCCGTCATTCTTAATGATTGACTCTGCCATCACCTCTGCTGCAGATTGGTTCTCACCACTGGATTCAACACCACCAAATCTAAGAGTATATCTTTTGTGTATTGAAGTCTCTCTTTAAGGAAAACACTGAAGATAAATATCCTTACCCTGTGCACGATACCTAAGGATTGGGAGGTTTTTAATTTACTGCTTCTCTTCAATTTTCATAACCCTCAACAGGCACTTTACCACCACTCTGCACAAACAAAATCCTAGAAACACTCGAACAGTACCAATCCGATAACACAAGAATGCTAAGTTAAATACATAATTATTAAAAGATGAGGCAATAGAATTTAACATGGGGTATCTTTTTTATTTATTTTTATGGATTATTTTAAAAAATATTTATCTACTTAAGTAATCTCTACACCAAACATGGGGCTCAAACTCACGACCCTGAGACTAAGAATAGCATGCTTTTCTGTCTCAGCCAGCCAGGTGTCCCTAGCTTTTTATTTCTTAATTGGAAGCCAGTTATTTTTCTGAATGAGAAGGGAAACAAATATATCTTCACAAAAATATCTTTAATAAAAGATAATACATGTATTTCCTTAGTTCATCACATCGGAATATAATATGTACGTCAGAACATTTGATTGCCTGTTTACATTTGGGTTTTGGAGAAGCATATTTTCATTTTCAAAAATGGAATATTTGGAGAAACATAGTTCCATGTTTAAAATGAAAATTTAGAGAGCAAATATTCATTTCCAAAAATGAAAACGAGAAAGCCAAGGAAATATCAGCTTTCTCAATAGCTCCTGACAGGTCACTTTTATGATTATATTGGTGTGGAAGTAGCTCGAGTCCAAAGTCCTTCTTTACTTCATGAGTTTATGTTCTTGCTGAAGAACCTTTGCCACATATTTTACAGTCATTGGTTTACTTCATCGCCGGTTATAGGTCAGCTTTTTAATCTATGTCATATGTATACAAACTGACTCCTAGGCCTTTGATTAGGGAAAAGCAGAACTCGGAGAATATATAATGCTTACAAGACACTTTAAAATATATTCAAGGGTGAGGGCACCTGGGTGACTCAGTTGGTTGAGCATCCAACTCTTGATTTCAAATCAGGTCATGATCCCAGTGTTGTGGATTGCGTCCTGTGGCAGGCTCTGCACTGAGCATGGGACCTGCTCAAGATTCTCAATATCTCTCTCTCTCTCTCTCTCTCTCCCTCTCCCCCATTTTGTCTTTCTCTCTTTCTCTAAAATTAAAAAAAAATACTCGAGAGAGACTGGGCTGACAAAATATGGGAAGAATGGAAGATGTTGTTACCTGGTGATAGTGATGTGGTCATGGAATTAAGTTGTAAGGCAGTGGTTCTCAACCAGCAGGGTTTTAGTCCACCAGGGGCATGTGGTAATGTTTTTGGTTGTCAAACTAGGGTGTATGGTGGGGTGCTCCTGGCATCTAGTGGGTAGAGCTAGGGATGCTGCTAGATACTCTACAGTGCACAGGGCAGAACTTTGCTCCCAGTAAAATTTTCTAATCCCTTTGTATGTTCTTGATCAAGTCATTCTCCTCTCCGGATCTTGGTTTCCTCATCAGTAAAATTAGGAAACTAAATTACATTAAGTGTTTATGCACAGAGCCTGTAGTTAATAATACAACATTTTATACTTAAAATACTTTGCTAAGAGGGTAGATCATATGTTAAGTGTTCTTGTCACAATACAAAATGATAGTAACTTAAAAATTGGGCTCCTGGTTGGCTTAGTGGGTTGAGCATCTGACTCTTGATTTCAGCTCAGGTCATGATCTCAGGGTTGTGGGATTGAGCCCCGTGTTGGGCTTCACGCTGACAGCATGGAGTCTGCTTGGGATTCTTTCACTCTTTCTGTCTCTGCCCCTCCCAGCTGATGCATGCATGTGCTCCCTCCCTCCCTCTCTCTCTCTCTCTCTCCCCCTCTCTCTCTCTCTCTGTCTCTCTCTCTCTCAAAATAAATAAGCTTTCACAAAAATGTTAAAAAAATAAATAGAGATGAGGATGACACTCTTGGAGGTGATGGGTATGACAAAGATGATGGTGATAGTTTCATGGGTGTATACTTATCTCCAAACTCACCAAGTTGTATCCATTAAACCTGTACAGCTTTTAGTATGTCAATCATGCCTCCATAAAGTGGTTTAAAAATACATTAAATGTTGGGGCGCCTGGGTGGCTTAGTCGGTTAAGCGTCCGACTTCCGCTTAGGTCATGATCTCGCGGTTCGTGGGTTCGAGCCCCGCGTCGGGCTTTGTGCTGACTGCCAGCTCAGAGCCTGGAGCCTATTTCAGAGTCTGTGTCTCCCTATCTCTCTGACCCTCCCCTGCTCGCTCTCTTTCTCTCGCCTAGAAATAAATAAAAATATTTAGAAAAAAATACATTAAGTGTTTACTACCACACAGTAAACTTAGTGCCAGCTTTGTACCAGTAAGTGTGCAATAAAGGGAAGACATTAAATATTACTATTGTTATTATTTTTATTACTAGAGGGTTACATTCTTAATACTTAAGAACTAAATAGTTTTTATTAATACAGAGGAAAATTACAAATTATTTCAAGGCACATGCCTACTCTGTAAACAGTATATTTTACAGAAAAGGTTCTGTAAACAGATCATTCCAGCTAGAAATCTATTCCCATTTCCCCCAGTCCCTAGTGATTATATATGACCAATTAGAAGAGGGTAGCTATATATGTCCACCTGTGACATGTTTTCACTGCATGGTGCTCAGGCTATAGCAGGTGATCTGACATACAACTTGCTTGTCTCAACCAAGATCATGACTAGAAAAACTCTTACATGGCTTATGGATGGCTCTTTTTGTTGAAACTTTTGAAGTTTGTTAAAACTTTTGTTGACCCAAAGAGCTATTTTCCTGTATTTTCTAACATGGCTTTCCAGAAGCAATCTGGCTTGTAGATATCTCTACCTACATTTCATAAATGCCTTTGCACTTCATAATAAGCCTCTAAGTATATTTGAAGGCTTAATTTTGATGATAAATGGTGTTCTTTCCATTGTTTATTAAAGTTTAATAACGAATTCTTCTTAGTAATAAATTTCCCCCACCTAAAACAGACTGAATGGATTGGAAATTGCCCACACATCTTTTCTTGGAAAATTGTATTTGTCTATTTGTCGCTCCACCCACTCCACATTCACATTTGAGAGGTGCTAAATAAGTCACACATTTGAAAATGTCATGCATGTCTAATTTTATGCCTGGCAATATAATTTTTTTTTTACTTTAAGGAAAGTAAACAATATGCCACATTTCAAAAATTTTGCCAAGCCTTATGTTATTGTTACATAGCACACATAATCCACCATTACAGCAATTTACCTATAAAATTTCATAATAAAACCATATGCCTTTTGTTTCTGTGGTATGTGAAACAATGGTATTTGATCTCTCATAATATAATTATTGCCAGAGAGAAAATTCTGTATTGTATCTTTTCCTTTGCATAGAATCAACAAAATCATGGGAAACAGAATCAGAATGTTACGTGTTTGAAAATTGCAAGTGATAGCACAACTATTACTGAAAGAGCCAAGTAAGAAACTTACTTTAAATCAAGGTCATTATCAAAAGCACTTGAACAAAGGTAAGCTTATTTTAGTAAATCACATTTGATAAGTCCCTAAAAGTGAACCGTTGACATGTCAGTGGTATAGTTGCATCAGATAAACTTAAATTCATGTAAATCCTGTCTACTAGGTAGAATTATTTTTCTTTTAAAATTTATTTATTTTGAAGGATACAGAGAGAGTGGGCAGGGGGCAAAGAGAGAAGGAGAGAAAGAATCCCTGTCAGGCTCTGTACTGTCAGCATGGAACCCAACGTGGGGCTCCAACTCATGAATCATTAGATCATGACCTGAGCCCAAATTGAGTTGGATGCTTTACTGACTGAGCCACTCAGGGTCCCAGAATTTTTCTATCAATATTAATTCCTTCCTGTATACTGCTGGTTCCTCCATTACTTTTTTCCTTTTTTTCTTTTAAAGTTCATTTATTTATTTTGAGAGAGACAGTGTGTGTGTGTGTGTGTGTGTGTGTGTGTGTGTGAGAGAGAGAGAGAGAGAGAGAGAGAGTGAGCAGGGGAACGGCAGAAAGAGAGAGGGAGAGAGAGAATCCCAAGCAGGTTCTGTGCAGTTAGCACAGAGCCCGAAGATGCTGGATCCCAAGAACTGTGAGATCATGACTTGAGCTGAAATCAAGAGTCAGATGCTCAGCCAACTAAGCCTCCTCTCCTCTAGGCACCTCTCCTCTGTTACTTTTCAAACCAACCTTTTCTCACTAACATTTAAGATTGTATTTGAAATATATCATTCTATTTCTTTCATTTATTCAAGAGCAACTGGAACACACATGCAAAGTGTTGCTTCTCTCACTATCCCCACCTCCAATGTGTTCCTTGCCCAACAACTGGCTCTACCAACCAGGTACTCAAGCAAATAAATGAAGAGTCAACCTTAATTTCTTTCTTTTCTTCTCCCTGAGAATCAGTACACAGCAAATCCTGTCATTTCCCTTTACAAATAAATCCCACCCGTTCACTTCTCTCCATCTCCACCACCATCCCTGCTCTGGGCCATCATCATCTTCGTCATCAGGTTAGCGCAACGGTTCCAGAAGAGTCCTACGGCTCCCACACTTGACCTCACATTCTGTTCCCAACCATTCTTCACCAGAAGAACACCTACTCTTGTAAATACACATATCAAATCACATCAAAGCTCTGCTTAAAACTTTCAGCCTCCACCCTTATTGTTGAGCCCAGGGAGGCTGGCTTATTCCCGCCTCGACTGCTCCATCCTCTGCCTGGGAGGCCCTCTCCCCACATTGTCACATATCTTGGAAGTCTCCGAGGGTTCTGTTCCGCTCACTCAGTACTATGGTATCTCTTCACAGCACTGAACAATATATGATTATTTTTTAAAAAATGAATAGACTTCATTTTTTAAGATCAGTTGTAGGTTTACACAAAACAGCAGAGAGTACAGAGTTCTCGCTCTTTGTGTTGTACATTCTATGGGTTTTAACAAATTCATGACGCATGTATTCACCAGCACAGTATCGTACAGCATAGTCTCACTGCCCTAAACATCTGCTGTGCTCCACCTCTTCATCTCCTTCCCTGTACCTCTGGCAACCACTGATCTTTACACGGTCTCTAAAGTTTTGCCTTTTCCAGAAGGTCAAATACTTGGAATCATATAGTATGCTCACTATTTGTTAAAAAAAGAATACTAACGTAATTATTCTCTGTGTCCCCCTCTAGAGTATAGGTCCCACAGGAAGAGGGACCTTATTTGTCTTGTTCTCTCCTTTGGCCACAGTGCCAACCACAGGTCCGCACTGTATCCTCTGCAGGAATCTGTAGACTGAAGGGATGCATCTACCTGCCTAGCCAGTGGACAGCAATCACCTATACTTTGGAAACATTCCTTTCTCAGTTTGTTTAGTAATTTTGGAGCAGACTTACCTAGGTTTCTGACTTTTACGTTGGTGCTTGGCAGAAACTGGGAAAAGAAGAGCTATTTTCTGGCTCCAAGGGGTTGAGAGTGTGGCCACCACAGGTCCTTTTGTTTCATGAGACCAATGTGTCATGTTAGGGATTTATCCAGTCACGCTGGATGCTCCCTGAGTTAGAGATGCAGAGCCTGGAGCATCTCCTACATGGTAAGAGCAGGCTCTGCTCTGCCTCCCTCTGCCCTCTAGGGAGGACTTCTGGACTCAGAGACTGCTCAGGAATCTGCTTTCCCACTTCCCTCTTTCCATCCTCGCCTTTGCTCTGCCCCATCTTATCCATCCTCCCGAAGCAATCTCCACTTTTAGCACTCTCCACCTCTTTGTATTCTCCTCTTCCTCTCATCTTTTCATCTGTGAAGCAGAAAAACACTCTAACTGTGACTGACAAGAGAGAAAAAAGCACTCAGGTTTTCCCAGATTAAGGAAAAGAAGAACTGCATATGTTAAAGTGCTGTTAACTGTTACAAAAAAAGAGACCTTCTAAAATACTAAAAAATGCCCAGAGGTCTCGGCCACAATTCCCCTAAAACCTCCAACTTTGTCTCATTAAAAATTTCACCCTCAGTCTCCACCATTTAACACATAAAAATCAAATGTCTTACTCAATGCTTAAGTTATTCTTTTGTTTACTGTGTCACAATTTTTAGAAATCTTTCTAAATGTCTGCCCATTGGAGACAGACATCTCTGAATTCACGGTGATGGAAGTTTTAGGGTGTCCTTACTACTTCCTATATTTAGACACTTGAGGAAATATGCCCATCATCACCTTATTCACGGCCTTACTTGTTTTATATCCTTCAAGTTTAGACCTACTCAGCCTTTGTCTTTCCCAACTAAGCCCTAAGCTTTCAAACATAAACCCTTCCCCAGCAGGCAGACATAAATGAACAAAAACCACTAAGACACTTAGCAATACTGTTGGTTGAACAGTATGTAGTGTGATGTCTTTTGGTGGGCATTTAAAAGCTAAAGGAGGAATATTTTTGAAAATGTACAAAATTAAAAAGAACATGGCACAAAGGAAAAAATGTTAAAACCCCTTTGTAAATGTCAAATATTTTAAGGTACATCACAGAATTTTTGAAATAATAGGAAAATCTTATCAATGTATTTGAAAAGTACCTGTTAACCCCCTCAATACCAAATAGAACAGCCTAGTTTAGTGGGTTTACTTTGGGTTCCTTTTTTCCTTAATTAGAAATGTACTTTTAAAGGGTACACATTTATAATTTGTAATTTACAGAGCTATTTGCAGTGCATACTTTTATACTTTTTTATTCATTCACTTAAAAATTAGTTAACAGTGAATATCTAGCCTTTGAGCCTATGATCATCTCTTTTAATGCCTAGAATTTCAGAGAAGACTGTCTAAGCCCTTTAAAAATAAATAAGGAAATCAACGACTCTTAAAGGTATAAGCTTACCCCTAAGACATGTCTTTTTAAAATTTGTCCTGAGTTCCATAAAGATGACATAAAAGAAGAAATAAAGTAAGCCCAAAGTGTTCCCGTGAGACTTTAATGACTTTGAGGGCTCCAGTGACCTCAGTAAATCACTTTCCAAAGCTTCATTCCCAGGGTTGATCAAGTTACTAAAAGCCTCAGTGCAATTATAGCCTTATTCTGCAGGTCAGAATCCGTAATTCCATAGGTTTCCCTTAGCTATCGCTCTGCCGTCAGATATGAAATATTCCCAATCTAACAGGATCATAGCCTTGCCCCTGTTCCCAGTCTTTTCAACATTCATTTGAAATGGCAGTGTGTCCAATAATATTAAGCAGTGGCTCAGTAAGGGATAAGATATATAAAGAAGCAAACTTACCATCAAACACGTTACTATAATAACAAAGATGCTGAGAAAAATGACAACAGCATAAAATCCTTCTTTGCTCCAGATTTTGTCCGCTTCATGCTGCCCTTGTAAAACATTTTTCTTTAAAAGCAAAACAGAAAGTCTGACGTTAAATGAGAGTTTGAGGCGTTCTTATCAGACACTAAACATATTTTTAGCTTCACTCCATTCAGTGTAGTAGAACACACCTACATCCCCGCTGCCAAAGCTGCTTCTCAAACTGATCTGAGACGAGGATGGCCGTCCTTATACGTGAAGAAATGATTTTATCTCCTGTGCAGGAGCGAGTGTGCCTGACATGGCATACTGGGTCTGAGATTTCCTTAATGTCCCTCCAACAGTCTCTCTGGGAAATTACCTAGTTCATAAGTAAAAGAGTTCTGTTCTTTTCTGTGTTGAGGAAACTGTTTCTGAAGCTTTCCTTACTGTTTTAAGTCCCCTCCCACAACACCAACACCCTGGTTTACGTGCTGTAATGCAGCTCTTGACTAAACAAAAGTGAAACAGGTGCAAACAAAATCTCATGATGCTTTTATAAACAGAGTAACAACGTCGGGATCATTTCCTTCCTTTTTTCCCCCTCTTTCATCAAATCTTTTTTTCCCCTTTGAATGCAGTCTACTTTGTCAAAATCTGATTGAAGTTCACCTCCACCATACAAATTTTTAGGATATTATATTTTACTTAAAACAACAGGGAGCATCAAAAAGGGCAGAATTATTTGGTAATAAAAGGTTAAGATAAAGAGTTTTAGTCGTGCCTTTAAAAATTTTTTCGCTTACTATTTAGTGGGTGAAAGGGTGGAGAAGAATAAATAATAAATAAATAATAAGAATAAATAATATGAATAAATAATATGAATAAAATGTGAATGAGTGTCTTAGTTTTATTTTACCCACTCCTTCTTAAAAAAAAAGCACATCTCCTAATATCACATCTTCAATGGCAATTAAATTTTATTATTCAGTGAAATTTATAGATTCATAGTTAAGGAAACTTTAGCTTGAAAAACATAACTGCTAAATCAAGTCAAGCGCTTCCACTCATCTAAAATTCCATTTTGTTGAAATATGCCTTTTATTTCCTTCGGTGAGAGTACTTGTCTGTCCTTGGATATTGCCTCCAACAATTAAGAAAGCCTTGAGCAACAAGATATTGAATGATGAAAAGCCACATGGACAGCGGCCGGGGAGAATGAGAAATTACCTTGGGCGCCCCACTGGTAGATGAGTGTCTAGCTTAATGTAACCACTGGGATGAATTTAGCCCCTGCTTCGTGGAAGAGAAGAACCATTTAGCTGATCCTAGTCAACCCATAGAATCATGAGAAATACATAGTTGTGTCAAAAAAGAAAATTCTTGAACAAAAAAACCTGTCCTTGTGGGTGTCTGAACTTTGAAATCATTGTTAAATTATTTTTCAAGATTTAAAAAATAAAACACATTTAAAGTTTGTAAATTAGACAAAAAAGAAATATTTGCCTTAAAAAATACTTTATAAAAACTTTTATCCGGGAACTGAAGTTTCTGGGGACTTGAACGAAACAGAACGAAAAGGATCTTGGAGTTCAGTTGTGATTATAACAATGATTTGAGGGAGACTCCTCAGGCCTGACCACTGGTATGTTCCCTATAAAATCTTGCCTACTTTCTAAGACATGAATTCACAGATATAAGAAATGACTTGTATATATTTTAAAAATATGTAAGTTGAGGGAGAACCTGAAAATATGTGCTTGATGAAATGATTAGAAACTAAGTGTCTTACTGAAAAGGAAATCTTGGATTCAAGTAGTGGCCAGGTCATATTTAGTATAATGTCTCTATAAACGTAGCTGGAAACTAACAGAAAAAAAAACCTCTTGTAGAAACCAAGTATAAATATGGAAATAAGGTTTTTTACAGGCAGCTAAATAACAACTATTACTTGCTATAAGAGCAAACTAGTTAAGCCTTCAAGTAGGCAGCCTAAACTTGTCAAATTTAAGTATGAGGATCTGAGCTTTAGTTCATGTAAAATTTGGATAAAAAGGAGTGGTTAGGTGGGTGGAAAGAGATTTTGTGTTCCTAACCTGATTTGTTCATTTCTTGCTTTCTTGCTTTCTTTTTTTTTTTTTTTTCCTGCTATAGTTCGACACCTCCTAGAATATCAACATGTTCCTTTCTGCTTAAGACAAATCTGTTTTGTTTTCTCTTTTAACCAAAGTGGTGATGATGGAAGAATTAACCTCCTACCCCCGCTCCCCCACTCCTAGTTAGAAAGGCACATGTTGTGAACTCCTAGAAGTTAGTCACTGCACTTTCTTGGTAAATAGATTTCCTTCTGAGTCATGCTATTACTGCTGAGCACTACTATATTTGTACAGAGATTTAAAAAATTGATAAGGATAGGGTAATAAATGGAAAAGTTTGTAGTTAAGATCCCACAAGTCAAAAGATCATAATTCACAGGAATCTCGAATCTAACCTTTGCATAAGGTTAATATGATGCCTTTACATTTTGTCAAAGGGTTGAGGGTTCAATAATTCAGAGGCTCCATAGTCAGGTCAAACCCAATGCCACTGTATTACCTGACGTCTTATATCATAGCCACATCGACCTACATGCTTTGCCCTTTAACTCTGTTGCAGTGGAAGAAACCGGTGAATTTTGTTTATTACTTAAAGTTTTGGCAGTTTCCTGTATCCATAACATGGCTTCTCTATATTCTGTTTAATAATTTGATGCATGATAGTCATCTTATTGTTTGTTTGTTTTTTTAAACCAATTCTGATCCCAAGTGGTGGGAGACACCCCAAATGCTAGAAGACATGATACAGAAGCTTTAGGAGATACATCTTTTTAGAAGAGATGAAGCACACAGAATAAGAATGAAGTGGGAATATTTTAATTATCTGGTTATGATTGAGTTAGGCAGATAAACAAGGTGTATCCTACAACAATACAATTTTGTTAGATAAATGCCAAACGTCCACTGTGTTATGCACGAAGTGAACAGTTCGTTTTGAATGATCTGACATATGTCATCTTTAATTGTATTCCTCCTCTATGCTGTATGGCCAGGACTATAATCCTTTAGGTTGCTGGCTAATGTTCTAATTTCAAGGAACAATCACTATGCTCATGTAAATGGTATATATTTATTTGGTATATTTTTTTCCTCTATGTTAAATATTCCATGAAAGTATCATTCAGCACATTGGCCTGTTATTTAAAGAAGGTAACTTCCTCCTTTGAAACATGAGACCTGCCAATGTGGAATAATTCACAATTGAACAACAACAGCGAATCCGAGATCATTCTTTCATTATCAATGTAGAACTTACTGTTTCAATAGATATTTAATTCATTCATTAATTAATTTTTAATTAATTTTATAAAAACATTTAAAAATAGAAACTAAAATAATGAATTTCATTTTATTTCCCTAAGATTTAATTTACTAGGAAACAGGAAGTCTAGTTTTATCTTTATGAGCATCTCATAATAAAAGAATATGGGAGTACTTACAATGTTCTAGCTCATAAAAATATATAAAAGAAAGAATATCTTTTTCTCCCCCAAAACTTAGATTAAAGTGAAAACAGATGAGTAAACAAAAGTTATTCTGTACTTGGTATTTTTGTTTCCCAAGAGTCATTTCCAGTTAAAAAAAAAAATCACGCAAAGAAATGGCAACGATGAAAACACATCCTTCCCTGAGAGTATTGCATATACATTTAGAAATAGATGCTTTGAGACAGCCTTCACCATGTTCTCTAATTCAGATAAAGGATGAAAGACCAAAATACCAATATTCTTTCTTTTCCTGTTAATAAACATGTTAGTACAGCCCAGCGATAATTTGGGAATAAAAATGTGATTACTTCCTAGTCTCCTGTAATGTAATATTCTCTAGATCCCTGATATTCTAGATTTCTAAATTTCTACACTGTCGTAAAAAATATCACATTTTGACCATCAAGTATTCAACTACAGTACAGACCCGTGGTCTATTGTGGGCTAATAGTTCTGTGTCAAGCTCATCATTGTCACTGGGCTGAGGTGTGTTGGAGAACGAATACTTAATTTTAACTGTTTTTGTTTTTTGTTTTCTGTTTGGTGAGCTTCTCCTGGTTTGCAAATCTGGATGACTCACTGAGCTGCTGTACTCTTAAAGCATTCAGAATGGCATTAAACTCAGAATAAAGCAACAGGGAAGAATGCTTATAATATTCACTGAAAGCTTATGGGAAGAAGAATAAATTAACCCAACGGTCTTTTTAAGTTTTGAAGCATTGTCCTGGGCAAGATAGTGTGCAAGGCAGTCTGTCAGGGGCCTAGATATGGAAACGGGGTTTGGTTCGATACAACAGGGAAGGCCTTCAGAGTCACATGCAATTAGGGCTGGGGAGGGGTTTGGATGTTTAAGCTCATATTGACCTTTCCCCCTGGCCTCTCTGAAGCAGGAAATGACCTCTTCTTCCTCAAGCTCCTATAGCTCAGTGTGGTAACATTGCCATAGCCTGTAGTCCCCTTATGTGCTTATATCTTATTTGTCCTACTAAAATACAAACTCACTGAAAGCCAAAACCATATTTTATTTATTTGCCTGTTTGTTTATTCATTTATTTGTCCAACTTTGGACATTACCTAGCACAGGGCTTGTCTATTTGTGTGTCCATTATAGGCCAGCTCTGAATGAAGGGATGGAGAGAAGAGATAAAGTGAAATGGCACATGTCCCCAAGAAGCCTCTTGCATAGAAATAGATTTGAAGACCAAGACAGGAAAAGGGCTTCTTGTACTAAGCTCAATGAAAACACAAAGCAAGCGCCCACACCTGTGGAAGCACAAGGGAAGGCTTTGCTATATAGTAGAATGATCTTGAAACATGAAAGGTATACAGATGGATTAACGTATGCATAAATGTGGAGGGAAGAGACAGTGTGGGGGTGTCCTGATACTCTGAGTTTGGAGGGGCTGAAGCATAAACTAGGAAGGTGCTGCTCAACAATTAGAAAGCCCAGTGCACAAAGGACCATACATCATATTAAGAAATCTAGATCCGATTCTGTGGCGTTTAGGAACCCAAAGAAGAATCAAGAATCATGACATTAGGAGGGCATGGCCGGATTTGCTCTGAGAATGATCACTCTGTGTGACAAGAGAGAAAACCCCTTGTGTGTGTGTTGGGGTGCGCAGGGCCAGGAAAGGGCAAGGAGGAGAGCAAAACTATAGGCAGCAAGACCGGCTTGAGGTGGTTGTTACAGTCACGGCTCAATGCTGAAATACATTTTCATTCTGCCAATAAAGAAAGCTGTCCTGCATTCAAATTATATTTGTTTGGTGCCTACTCTGTGTCAGGACTTCCACATATATTTCTAAAATTTAATTCATACTTCAAGTCTATAAGGTTAAACTATACCAGCTCCTCTCCCCCCCTCTTTCTTTTACTATACCCATTTTGGATATGAAGAAACTGAGGCTCAGAGAGGCTGATACTATGCCAAAGACAGACTTAATCTCACAGAGATTAAATCACTTGCCCAAAGTCACTCACATTTTAGCTTTGGAATTCAAGCTCAGTGGACCACAGTTTTTTATACCACACTGGTGATATCTGCTGAAATGAGAAGCATTGTGCTTTCCTGCATAAGGGAAGAGACTAGGAGTTGAGATGTCTAGGTGTCAAATGAGGTATACGTTCTATATCTCATTTGCTTTACCACTTTGGTGAAGTCACTTAATTTCTACGGGCCTTACTTTCTGAATCTATAAAATGTTCACATATTCCCCCGCAGAGTCTGATTCCATGATTCTGTGAATTTAATTACATGTATCAGGATGATGACCATTCTGGCAAGTTTGTTAGAGTGGAGCATAGCAGGAGAAGTTAAAAAGGGACTGAATTTGTTCAGGGGAGAGGATGGTGGAGATGGTGGGGGGGGGGCAGCAATTTAAAAAGTGCCAATTTAGAAAACACTATGAAGAATATATTCATAGTCCTTAAAATTATGTTCCTCACCAAACAAGACAAAACAAAACAAAACGAACAGAAACCACGTTTCAAATGAATTCCTAGATTCTGGACAAAGGTGAGTATCTGGCAACTACTTTGACAATGAAGGCAGTGAGGAGTACACCTGTTGAGGAAGAGAGATAGAAGGGTGTATTTTTGGACACCTCAGTTTCAAGTAATCAGCTGACAAATATATCCAAATGGCTTTTCTTCAACACAATTTACTGGATAAGTCAGCATAAGTTACAAGGCCATGAAGATTTGGAGAAGAAAGTGCCTCGGAGTAGAATTTTGACGTGAAAATAAATTTCCTTAAGGAACAAACATATTAAGTATGAAGATCAGAGAATTCTGACCCTTGGGGAGATTTTTATTAACAAATAACACACAATAAACAGCTTTCATTTCAACGCCTCCCGGAGGCGAGTTACCAATGTCACTGTACACATTTTTAAATGAAAGATTCCATGCACAACGTACCTCAGGGGAGACTTCTATAATTCCAAATTGAGATAAACTTTGATGTAAAACATTTATATTAAGTGAACGCAGCACTTCCTCAGAAGGCAGAGCATCCGAAATTCCTGCTTTTCGGTTTATAGGAGACACAAACAGTTCAACCCTGTTCTTCTTTCCCTAGTAAAAGCAGATGATTTGTGTTCGTTAATAGGCATTTTCAACAGCTTTGGGAAATATTTTCACCTTCCCTCTTGAAACATTAAAGAAAATTAGAACCCTAGAATGTCCAAAGGTGTCTTGGCAATCACAGTTATTAGTTATCTGTACACTCAGTATTACCAGCCCAAAGTCTGAGATCTTCCAATGGCCTTCTTTCAATTAGTTGACATGTCAAGATTCGTAACTTTATATTTCATTGGATGCTGGTTTAATTAAATATATTGTTCAGACATTCCTGGAGTACTTTGTGTTTAAAGATAAATTTTAAAATCCATGAATTAGGGACCCCTGGGTGGCTGAGTCGGTTAAGCGTCCCACTCTTGATTTCAGCTCAGGTCATGATCTCATGATTCATGAGTTAGAGCCCTGCATCAGTCTTTGTGCTGACAGTGTGACACCTGCTTGAGATGATCTGTCCTTCCCCTCTCTCTGCCCCTACCCTACTTGCTCTCTCTCTCAAAATAAATAAGTAAACTTAAATTTTTTTAATCAAATGAATTAAATAAAACCTGATATAATAGCACAATTATTAGATATCACCACTCCATATATTTTTCTTATAACGTGTATTAATGTGAAGGCTGAACTAACTAAAGAAGATGGTGTTAGATAAACTTTGACGTTATTTCCCTGATCCTGTCCTTCACCTCAAATATATTATACTCTTAAAATCTACCCTTGGTTGCAAAGCATATGCTGTGCAGTAATATCATGATACTTTCCTATTAGTATTACCTCATTAGCTGACATGGAAACAGAGTATTTCTGACTGTAAATGGCTGATATGCCACATGCACACACAAACCAAACACCACACAAAAATGACATTGTCACTGATAGATTCTCTTTCACAACTTATACAATGCACTTATAGAGGGAATTGTTGTTAGGCTTTTCTTTTTGATACATGGAGTTCGCTCATGCTAGAAAATGTTCTTTCGGTGCAATTTATCAAAAGTTCAGCCAGGTATAAAATGCAGTGTCATGCTCACTTCGGCAGCACATATACTAAAATGCAGGATCGGTGTCCCCCTGGCGACCCAGAAAAACGTTTCCATGTTTGCAGGAGACATCAGACAAAGACTAAATATAGCATAATGTCGACGTGAAACACGTTTATGGTAAACAGTTTCTGACCTAATAACAACAATGGTCGGAACAGATCACTTGTTTTATGCCTGACACACTCCTAGGCACCTTAAATCTGTTATCTCATTTAATGCTCAAAACACCTCCAGGGGCATAGGTATTATAGTCTCCATTTTGCAAACGAAGAAACATAAGTGGCTTGCCGAAGGTCACACAGCTGGGACACGGTGAGCCTGAAATGGAGTCCGGTTCTGCCTACCTGCCTCCAAAGCAATCTCTCTTCATCACCCCGCTCTATTGCCTCCGGCATCATCCCAGCTCCATCTGTTATAATAACTGCTCTTAGAAATAGACATATATAGGGACACCTGGGGGCCCAATCGGTTGAGGATCCGACTCGATTTTAGCTCAGGTGGTGATCGTAGGGTCGTGGGATCAAGCCCCACGTCGGGCTCCACACTGAGCGTGGAGCCTGCTTAAGATTCTCTCTTTCTCTCTGTGCTCCTCTCCCTCACTCACACTCTCTTCAAAAAAAGGGGGAAAAAAAGAGAGAGAGAGGGAGACATATAGAAATGCCACTAACATTCTCTGAGGATAAGCATATACATCCCTGGGTGTGGGAAAACTATTTTTCATCCCTGCAAAGAGCTATTATGCTCATTAAATCTATACATACAAAAGTATATGTAAGATACATAGGTATACATAAAATATTTAGGTCTAGATCTAAGACATCTGTAATACCTAAGTTTCCTCACTTGAGCCAGCTATGCCTTGGATATAAAGACAAATTTTAATTCTTTCAGGATATTGGGGAATGTTGTATTTTCTCTTAAATGGTACTGTGCTAAGAACTATGGTTGGGTTTTTGTTGTTGTTGTTGTTTAAAGCTTATTTAGTCCCAGGAAATAGGTGACTCACAGAATAAACGTTATTATGGGGTCTGAAACAACTCAGTCTCCACACACGGAAAAAATGCAAAGAAACAAAAACTCTAAAGCAAAATAAAAAGCAAATTCTTCCCCATAGCTGAAATACAGATATTGATGCAATAGACAGATAAGCCCAAGCAGGAGCATAAGAATTTACAGGAGGGGAATGTGCAGTAAGATGTGAGGTGCTCCCGAAGCCCCTTTCCACAGGAATCTTAGGTAACCAGCTTTTTACAAAGAGAAAATCCTATGATTTGAATTTGCCTTTCTTTGCCTTTGCTCACACCCACCTTCAGGTGCAGATGGGAACATGTAGCTGGATGACATCAAGGTTCCCAAACACTGAAGAAAGGGGGAAAGAAAGGGTGTGGGTGATTGATAGATAGGTTGGAAGGGGGCCCTCTACAAAAGGTCCTTCGGTTTTACCTCATCCCCACCCCAGATCCCCATCTAGGTTTTCTAGTGACTTTCCAGCCTTATATATTCTTGCATTCCATTTGTGCTGCTGTCCTGAAGGGTTGGGTCTTCTTTATTCGTTATTCGAAATCCTCTGCTTTGTGCACTCAGTATCCTTCATCCTGATGTACTTGAAAGGTTTTAATAGATACTGTCTGGAGACGGTGTCTTAACTGATGTCACAGCTTTCACTCTTAGGGAGAATATTTTGGGAGTAGTGTTAGGTTGGTATTTTTGCCCCTCTATTCATACCTATCGGGATAGTAGCTAGCCTTGAACTATCAGGGAATTGACAGACTTTTTCTGCAAAGGGCCAACTAGCCAAATATTTGAGCTTTCAATTTAGCCAGCTACTCAACTCCACCTTTGTAGCATGAAAGCAGCCCTAGAAAATATGTAAACAAATGGGTGTGGCTTGCTCCTTTAACACTTTCCTTGCAAAAACAGGTGGTAGGTCAGATTTGGCTCATGGCCCATAAAACTGTAGCATGGGTGTTCTTTATTACTGAAGCCTTCAATAAAGATCAAAGTTTGTACTCTGGGAATGCAAAATGTGGGCATCTTACAATGAGGCGATTGATGTGCACTTGCTGGGGTAAGAGTCCTAAAGCTGCAGCCACTCCTTGGCGGAATATCCGAAGCAAGGTTANAAAAAAAAAAAAAAAAAAAAAAAAAAAAAAAGAAATCAAAATTATAGTAAATCTTTGGTTCCACATTCAGTGCCCAACTGATGGCTGACCGCGACAATTTCCGTGACTGAGAAATTCCTATGCATGGTGTTTTATTGCTTTTTTAGTGGAGATAAAATTATAAGGACATTTTATGTGAAATTTTAAATGATGTTAGTTAAAAATATGGTGCAATTTATCTGGGTAAAATAAATAATACCAGTGAATAATCATTTCATAAGGAATTTCACTGAAATGTGGGTTGGTGTTTAGCTTAAGGCCAAATGACAGACTGGAATAGATGGCCAAGTACATTTCAGTAATCCAAGCCCTAGGACATCTTTAATTTGTGTTCACACACAGTCACATGCTGTGTTAAGTTCCATGATGCTAGACTTGGCAGTTTTTTATGTAGTGATGCCGCTGCCAGTGCAAGGCAAAAGAACAGGGTGTAATAATGCATCTTCAAACTCTGGTAAAGAAGCCAATGGTACTCACAATTTGGTCTAAGATAAACAACTGTTACTCATTTGTTTGGGCAAACACTTTTAATTTTCAGGTTATTTGGCGGGAGGAAACCTAAATATTTAAAAAGTCCTAAAATAGAAATCAAGTTACAAAAATAATAGTATAGTCTTTGTTTAAGCCATGGGTGCTGTTACTACATTTAAAGTATGAACAATAAAATTGTGAACTAGTTAACGAAGGATTTTCAAAAATGTATCAACATCATTTGAGATAGATATTTTGCAAGACGGGGAAACCAACTCTTTATGCATTTCTTATATTTTATAACGCTTATTTCATTAAATTGACAATAGCAGGTTATAAAATAGCTGTTGGATGGTTGTAATATCATCTATTCTATAAAGCGAAACACACCTCTATGTGTGCACTTCTGTGATAAAGAGATTGGCTTACACGCATAATCTACTATAGTATAAACATTCTTAGAGGACCTTTTCACAGTTTGTTGTAAAAGGAGAATGGAACATTTTCAAGAATTTATTGTCTTTTTAAAAATGTTTATGTATTTTTTTTTAATAGTTTATTGTCAAATTAGTTTCCACATAACACTCAGTGCTCATCCCCACAAGTGTCCTCCTCCATGCCCATCCCCCCCTCCCCCCACATCCATCAGTCCTCAGTTTTTGTCAGCATTCAAGAGTCTGTCATGGTTTGCTTCTCTCCCTTTCCCCCACCATTTCTGCCCTTCTTCTCCCCCTTGTTCCTCCATCAAGTTCCTCCTAATCCTCCTATACGTGTTATGTATTTTTGAGAGAGAGGGAGAGAGAGCACGAGCAGGGGAGGAGCAGAGAGAGAAGGAGATCGAGGATCCAAAGCAGGCTCTGCCTGACAGCAGTGAGGCTGATGCAGTGCTCGAACTCCCGAACAGTGAGATCATGACCTGAGCCAAGGTCAAATGCTCAGCCGAGAATTTATCCTTTTTTAAGGAAAGAATACAGCTTCTATACATAAAGTTAGTACAAAATAAGTGATTGGAAACTGGACCAAATGCTCAGTGCTACAAGAATCAGAGGGAGTTGGGGAGGTCAAAAGACATGAATGGTTCCCAGTCAAAATGGTGAACCCAGCTAAAGCCTCAGACTGCTTTTACACCTTAGGATCTTTTTTTTTCTTTCTTAATTTAATTAAATTAATTTTTTTTTAATTTTAGAGGGAGAGAGAGAACACAAATGGGAGAGAAGGGCAGAGAGAGAGAAGAGAATCTAAGCAGCCTCCATGCTCAGCAGAGAGCCCAATCCCATGATCCTGGGATCATGACCTAAGCTGGAAATCAAGAGTCAGACACTCAACTGACTGAGCTAGTCAGGCACCCACATCTTAGTATCTTTTAATGCTTGCATAGGGTCAGGGGCCATAGAAGTTGGTCACTGAGGGGGCTGAAACAGGACTTGCAAAAAACTAGGATCCAGAAAAGGGCAGAACCATTTAAAAACTTCAGCTTAATATCCCAACGATAAGGTACAACTTGCTTCTGAGGAGAGGGAAAGGAGAATTATGTTGGGGGTAGGTAGAAAAGCTACATCAACACCATCAGTGATGCTTTTTTTTTTAAATGAAATAAAACCCATCAAATAGTATATAATTGTTTGCTATATTATTCTCTCTAAACTCTTTTCAACAGCATAATTTAATGCACAAAAGTAAGACTTGAGCTCAAATCAGAAGGATGAGCAGGATTTGGAAATGCAGTATTGAGGGAAACATACTTTCAAGCATCTTTTATGTTCTATGGAAACATGCCTCATGGAAAATCCAAGAGAGAAGAAAAACTCAGTCCACCTGGTGGTTCTGAGAAACAGAGGCTTCCTTTTTCCAACAGATTCCTTTTGCCTCTGGAAGGCTGTGGAAACCACTGACAGATAGGGGACATTGCACCAGAGACTTAACTCCTCTTCCTTTGCAAGACCAAAGATGGGTTCCTCAGTTCCTGCAAATGCTGATTAGGAACCACTGACTTTGGCTCACCCCCAGTGTTTGTCAGGCAGGGTGAGCAGGCAGGCACTGCTCCTGGTCCCCACAGGCAGTTTTTGGAGCCAACAGTCTACGCTGGGAACCGAGACTCAAGGGGCTTGTATACACACTTGAGAACTCAATTCCCAGGGCCATGATTAGCTCGAAGCTTGTCACTGTGGAAACGGTATTAAAATCTAAGTTCCCAAGGTGAAAATGGTAAATGGAAGTGAAATGGGAAGTCAAGATTAAAAATCACTCAAAATGGCAACTTTCTAAGAAGGCAAAAGCTATGCATTTGAAACAGGAATTTAGACTACCCAACTAAAGTGAAGAAATGAGTGGAAATAATTAGTTTAAAACTGCAATCATCTGGCTCATTGCATCAAAATATTTGAATAATTTGCCTCAGTATTCTGCTTGTATGAGAAAAACTGGCATGCATTTCTGACTATTCCCCCATTAAATAGTGATACTCAAATGAAGTACAAACAAGGAAATATATGTTTGAGGGTCTAACACATGCCAGATGTTATGTATGAGTGCAACTGGAGAAAAACAAAGGATTCGAGACAAAATGAGAATTTTATTTCAGAAATCAAAGCGTAAAGATTCCTGTAGTCAGAGAATATATGTTCTTTCCTTCCTTCTGGATAGATGCTAGAAATGCATGGCTTCTTTTCATCCTATCATGTAAAATCAGCACAACTATGATAGAATATAAATTTCCATGGCAATAACAACAGTGTCACAACTTCAAAGTTACCATGCAATAATGCAAGATATATTTTAGTCTGAATTCTAAACCCATTTAGTCATTTGTATTATTTAACATACAAATGATTTAAGTTTTTAATTTCAAGAGATTCAAAGGCTCCTTTCCAAATGCAAATACTAAGCCATTTCACAGTAGTAAATAATGCAAAGAGAGTTACTATCCAAAAACAATGAGTGTTTTATTGGCATTATAAACAAAAAAATGGAACATATTAAAAAATTCAAAGATTTCAAACTCCATCTGTGTTTAAATTTATTGGGCCTCTGCCTCATTAAGAGATTCTTGAGTCAATACTTTTTACCTGGGGCCTAGGTCCACCCCAGCTACCCCACAACCCTACAAAAAGAGATACTACTTTGTAATGACTTTCTTTGATCACTGGATTGTCCACTAAAGCAATTGAAGCCTATGAGCCTTAGACATAAATCAGTCTAGTGGAATTAATCAAGATATAGCACTTAATTCTAGTCACCAGCATTATGTTTAAATTAGAAGTATATGATTGACTTTTAGTAATTTATTTTTCAAGAACAGATGACTTATTTTTGCCTGGGAGGGGGGCAGGTTTCTAAACGTTAGACCCTTCTTGATATAATGCAGCCTGGTCTGCCGTCTGATCAAACCCAAGAAGAGTCAAGACCACATCCAGTGGCTCCATTAGGAGGATGAAGGCCAAATGGCCAACTCCCTTCCTAGAGAGATGACCTCAAAGCCCCTCAAAGAAGTCGAGTCTCCATTCCCAACAACCACAAAGGAACCCAGGTTCCTCAGGACCAAGGCTGAGGAATCTGCCCCATGCCTTTCTAACTTTGTGTGCCCATTGCTACCTGGGATTTCTAACTCCAGATTATTGACAAGGAGCATCCCATTTTGGCCAGAGTTAGATTGTCAAGTGAATTCCCAGAATAAAAGCAAAAGTTTCCCTGGGTTTATGTCTTCTAACCAAGGAAAAGACCTTGACCTATCAAAGGCATTTTATACAATTACCAAGTTCCTTCTTACAATTCTGTGTTATCCTCTGCTATTTTTAGACAGTATTTTATTTTATTATTATTTTTTAAATGTTTAGTTTGAGAGAGAGTGAGGTTGCAAGCTGGGGAGGGGCAGAGAGAGAGAGAGGGGAGAGAGGATCTGAAGTGGGCTCTGTGCTGACAGCAGAGAGCCCAATGCGGGGCTCAAACTCATGAACTATGAGATCATGACCTGAGCTGAAGTCGGAGGCTTAACTGACTGAGCCACCCAGGTGCCCCAACAATATTTTATTTTTATTTTCATATTTTACATTCCCACCTTTCTCAGAATTTTACACCTACCTCCTTCTACTTGAATGTTCCATTTCTTACACTTCAAACTCAATATCACCAACTGAACTTACCTTTTCCCCTCTCCCCCTGTGTGACCAAATTTATATCTAGTTCTATATTCCATATAATGGGATGAAGTCTCGTATTTGGGAGTCATATTGACTTGATTCTTTTCCTCATGCTTCATCCCACCATCATGACATCCAATCAATTATCAAGTTCTGTTTATTCTACCTTTTAAATATCTCTTGAAGGTTGAATCCATTTTCATCTAATATTTCTACCATCTTGGGTTAGACCACTACCACGGTCATCTGTATTGTTTGAATAGAATCTTCATGGGTTGCCAATTTTCTGTGGTTTCATCCCCTATGTGGACATCATAGTGATCCGTGCAAAATGCTAGCCCAATGGAGTCACTATTTACTTGAAATACTTTAAGGAAATCTCATTTTCCTTCTTTCATTTTTAAAAAAATTTTTGGGTGTTTATTTTTGAGAGAGAGAGAGAGAGAGAGAGAGCACAAGCAGGGAAAGGGCAAAGAGAGAGGGAGACACAGAATCCAAAGCAGGCTTCAGGCTCTGAGCTGTCAGCACAGAGCCCAACAAAGGACTCAAACCCATGAACCGTGAGATCATGACCTGAACCAAAGTCAGATGCTTAACTTACTGAGCCAACCGGGCACGTCAGGAAATCTCATTTTCTAATGAGAGATTCTAACTCCTTGGTCCACTGTAATCTCCCTGTCCTTTCAGTGTTAGCTCCCAGTCATTCCCATCATGCACTTTATCGTCCAGCTGTATGTAAGGTGTATTAAACAGGCTATACCCTTTTGCATTGTGTCAGTGTATATCTGAACCACTGGTTAGGCTTCCTTCCTTCCTCCTGGAGACTCGGCTCAAAGACCTTTCTGTCAGCCTTCCACAACCTTGTCTTCCTCCTCCTCTTGTTTGTATCTTTCAGTTCTCCATGAGTATTCCATGTTGGACTTAAGTTATGTTTTGTTTAAATATTTATAATAAAAAATTCATACTTATTATAAAAAAATGAAGGTACCGAAAGATACATAGTAAAAAGTGAAAACATGCTTGTCCTTTCAATATCCAGAAATAACACTACTTCCTGTGTATCTTTCAAATACTTTCTATACATATATTATATAAAAATAACATGTATATATTACATATCATATATATCACTATTAAGTACAAATAAAAAACACATATCATTCCATAACCAGTTTTTTCACTTATTAATATATCTGGGATATATTTATAACATATACTATAATCAAATATCATGTTTAGATTCTTATCTAATTATTTCTGACTTTCTCTCTTTAACAGACCTCGATGTGTTTTATTATTTTATTTTATCTTTTTAAATCTGTTTTTATTTTTCCTTAATTTTCTATATTTTGCAACACGGTCTGGGTTTTTGTTGTTGTTGCTGTTGTTCTACATGTTTTTCTTCCAGTGTCTATATTTATAGTACTAAATATTATAAGATAATATGTTTAAACTTTTGTTTCTTGATTAATAAACTTTAGAAAGTATTTATTAACTGCCTGCTATGAAAAATAAACAAAAGGTACATCCCTTCCCACGAATTCTCGTGATCACCTCTCAGTTTTTAGAATTATATTATTATTTTTATATTATGTTTTAGAAACTTCATTATACTCTGTGTAATAGAGAGTACATTCATCCAGCCTATTGCCTCCTCCTGGAAACTCAGCACATTGACATCTAGGTGAAGCCATGTGATAGTTCTCACCAATGATTATAAATGAAAGTAAGGTGATATTTTCAGTCTGAGCCGGTAAAGAATGAGGGTGCCTTCTCTAGCTTACTCTCTTCTCTGTCTACAAGCTGGATGGTTCAGGGTAACTCTCAGACTGTGAAAATGGTGGAACCACACAAAGGGGTTTACCTGGGACCCCAAAACACTGTACGACGCAGAGGCCCTGCCTGATACCACTGATTAAACAATGACATGCATCAAGCATAAACTTATATTGTATTCAGTCACTCAGATACTGGGTTGTGTTAGCATTATTTACACTGATGAATATGTCCTGTAATTATAATTTTTAAAGTCCTATAGTGTTAGTTAAATATTCAAATGGGTTCAGTGTTCATGATCAACCTTTTTAGATAGGAGTGTCACTATTCCTGAGTTCTTTAGTCTGATATATCTCTTAGTTTGCTGGACTTCATTACCTAATAGCTCCTTTCACACAGGGTTCATGAGTGCTATATTTCCTGAGGCATCATATGTTTAAGAATGTACGTGGTGCTTGTAACAGTAAATTGGTTGGATTAATTAAACAACTTGGTTGGATAATAAATTCTTGATTCAATCTTTATTTTTGATTTTTGCCTTTGAACTCTGCTATTATTCCAATACCTTCTGGTATTGAAAGGTGCCATGAAAAATACCTTGGCTTGAGGCTAGCTTGTCTTGTAGATACTCTGCTCTGCTGTTTTTGTCTGAAATCTCACAGGAGTCATCATCTTTCAAGTTAAACATATTCATATGGATAGCTCCTTGGGTTGATAGTTCCTGGAGCCAGCTATGCCCTTGAAGTCTACAAATTCACAGTCTTGATTTGAGAAGTATTTTCTCCTCTTACATATTTGAATGATTTTTCTTCGACATATTTTTTAGTTCATCTTCAAGGACACAAATCTTGCAATTATATATATTTTTTGTCTTTCTAACTACTTTATTTTGTGTACTTATTTTCTCTTACCATTTGTATATCTTTATTCAATTGAAATTTGCTCAGGCGTATGCTTTCAGCAGAATCTGTTCTACCTCTTTTGTTGCTAATGCGGTTTTGATTTCTGTAATATGTCTTCTTTTATCTTCTGACTTCTGCCGGCTCACTCTTTGTGATGCCCCAGGCAAGATATGTTTTCTCTTCACTGTTTTAGACAAGTGACAGCAAACTTTTGTTTATAGTTTCTCTGTCTTTTGTATCCATTTTTAAGTCTATTTTTTCCTAAGAGTTCAGCTTCTGTTAAAATACTCCCAACTTTCTATCACTTTTAGGGGTAAATTCAATTAAGGCTTCCAAGGCCCTACTGTATCTGGCTCCTGTTCCTTCTGAGCCTCAGCTCATATCCCTTCCTCAAGCCAGTTCCTCAAACAAGCCTTCCTCATTTTTACCTCATGGCATTGGCATCTGCCTGCCCCTAGGGGTGTCGTTCAATATCATTGTATGGATATCACTACCTGACAGTTTCTTTTATTTCTTCCCTTACTAAAATGTGAGCTCCACTGATGTGGGACCTTGTCAGTATGGCTCTCTGCTGTATCCCCAGGACCTGGAACAGTGCCTGGCACATAGGATAAAAAAACAAAACAAAACCAAAAAACCCAACTTTGAGGCATGAAAGAATACATGAGTCATTATAATCAGTGTGTTGTTACTAATTGGAAAAATCTGGGTTCCATGGTAGGCATAGAAAGGGTTCCAAAACCAGGGCATTACTCTTGAGGGGATTATATCTGGTTAAGTAGTTCACCTGAAATGCCTACTCATTCAAAACACACATAACTGATTTAACACAATTTATATTTGATTTGTAATGAATATGTCTCTGTTTCACTATCCTATCTTTCAGAAAACATCAGTTTATTCCATCTTATCAAATTTCTTTCTTTTTTAAAAGAATTTTTAAAAATGTGTATTTATTTTTGAGAGAGAAAGAGAGAGGGCACAAGCAGGGGAGGGGCGGAGAGAGAGAAGGACAGAGGATCTGAAGGGGGCTCTGAACTGTCAGCAGAGAGCCTGATGTGGGGCTCAAACTCACCAATGGTGAACTCACCAGCTGAGCTGAAGTTGGACGCTTAGCTGACTGAGCCCCCAGGCACCCCTCATCTTGTCAACTTTCTAAAGCTTGCTTCTCATAGGCAAAATCAATATAATTTTTCCCGAGTTGTGTGGCATATTGGTTGTAAATGGGAATTCAAAACTCAGTGTTAGTGTTCTATTTTTTGTGGCTAATTTGAGAGTTTTCAAGTTTATCTTTCTAATGACAAGAATTAAATATACTCATGATAGAACATTTAGACAACACAAAGAATTAGAAAAAGAAGCAAATATTATTCATAACACTGTGCCCCATTACCCTGAAATAAAAATTGTGGTATTTTAGTGTCAGTTTTTTTCTGACATATAAGCAATACAACATAATGCACTATACATGTGTATATATTAGATATACCCATATGGATCATACAAATGTCTATCCATTTTAATGTGATGCTGTTAACTATCGCCTTTCTATAGCTTTCTTCTCTCCATAATGTTAGGAGGAAACACTTATTCCCCATCCTTGATGTTTTTATTCTGTGTGGTGGCAGCCCAAATACGGTAATATTCCTGAGTTCTTCCCCTCCTCAGTCTTCCAGGCAGAGGGGAAATGGCTTGCATAATTGGTGCATTTGGAATGAGATACTGGGGCATGTGGGCTCTGTGCTTTCCTTTTGCGGTCTGCTTGTCTGTAAAGAGAATATCATCTGGTCTTCTCTGTGCAAGTGATAAAGTTGTAAAAGCTCTGTCTCTTTAGGGGATGCCACAGTTGGCTGGTATTCCTGTGACTAGTCGATAAATTTGTCCAAGATGGAGAGGCAGTCATAGAAGTATATTGTTATCATGCTCCTAAGTCATATCTCCAGCAGCTCTATCAACAACAAAGCTACATTTTAATCTCCACAGGCTGTTTCCTCGTGGCATGCTAGAAGGATGCTATTTCTCGGCCTCCTCTAACATCAGCAGTAGCACTACAAGGTCAGACATTACACACCCCCAATTCCTAGAAAAAGGCAAAAAGGCTCTAAAATTTTTCTGGTTGGTCTTGATTTCAGCATAGATATCTCCAGAGAAAGATCAGAGGAAAATCATGAATATGGTGTTATGGAAGTCAGGAGGGAGAGTTTCTTTCTTTCTTTTTAAATGTTTGTTTATTTTGAGACAGAGCAAGAGACAGAGTGCAAGCTGGGGAAGAGCAGAGAGAGAGGAAGACACAGACTCTGAAGCAGGCTCAGAGCCTGACATGAGGCTCGAACTCATGAACCATGAGATCATGACCAGAGCCGAAATCGAAGGCCTAACCAACTGAGCTGCCCAGGCACCCTGACGAGGAGAGTCTAAAAGAGGGTTGCCAGCACTGCCAGATGCTGCTGGAGATTAAGGAAAATGTGGACCAATAAACAGTTGTTGGACTTGTTGATGAGGAATAACTGGTGGCTTTCAGGTCATGGGTCTCAAAATGTGGTCCACGATGCACTGGGAGGCCAATTGAGTCTTTGTTGGAGCCCAGTCGAAAGTACTGGGTCACTGTGTAGAAATATGGGTTCATGATATACAATTCCATAGATTTTTCTTTCCCCCTAAAGGTCATTTAATGAGTTATTAAGGGTTAGTAAAAGTTGATAACTCATAATCCAAAATCAGCATGTTAGTAGTGTAGATTGAGATCTTAGGCAGTTACGAGTGAGTATGTAATGAAAAGCCAACAGAACCCAAGGACCAGTTTATGTTGAGAACAGAAGGAGAAAGATGAAATGGTAAATAGATAGAAAAATCGCTTTCTCCAGATAGTAAGAACTTTGACCTTTATGTCACAACAACAGCATGTCAGATGACTTAAGATCTTGCTTCTTAAGATCCTACACTGTGATGAGCTACCCCTTTTACATTAGATACAGTAGATACTAGAGTTTGGGCCAGAGTAATGCTTTGAGACATCTGGAAAACAACTGCAATGTTGGCTTCGTGCATTTCTCACATCCTTGCTCTGTTGTAGTTATAGGCAGCTAAATCAATTGATGAGCTAATCAATGAAAAGATTCTTGAAGGAGCTGAATGAGTATTGGTAGTGAGTGAGAAAAGGTATCTACATTTCCTATTTAGAAAGGTAAGACCTGGTGGAAAAGGGAGATACTTAGGAGGTTCTCGAATTATGAGCTCACACATTGAAAAGTTTTGGCCTACTCTGTTTTCTAATTACTAGGAAGACTGAACACCACTTCAATTGTGCTTGTGTGTTTGGAAGTTTCAGGTAAGTGAGTAAATACCAAATAAAAACAACTTTGCCACACGAAAATATAATAGGTCAGACTATCATTAGGGAATAAGACAGATTTGGATTTAATCCTGGGCCTTGGTCAAATTATTACTTCTCTCTGAGCTTCGGTTTCATCATCTGCCCAATGGGGATGATAACTGTGCCCCTTCATGGGGCTTCTGAAGATCACATTAGTTATTAGATAAAAACCAGCTAAAACTGACAGATAAAAGGTGCTCCATAACCTGGCTTAAAGATATGAATTTATTGGGGGTGCCGCCTGGGTGGCTCAGTTGGTTGGGCGTCTGACTTCAGCTCAGGTCATGATCTTGCGGTTTGTGAGTTTAAGCCCCATGTCGGGTTCTGTGCTGACAGCTCAGAGCCCGCTTCAATTTTATGTCTCCCTCAGTCTCTGCCCCTCCCCTGCTCATGCTCTGTCTCTCAAAAATAAATAAACGTTAAAAAATGTTTAAAAAACTATGAATTTACTATATATCAATGTTAAGAACCATTAATTAAATTGAGTAACAACTTTGTTGATTAAATGACAGTTCTTTATTTATTTCCTGGAACAGTAATAATATCAAGAAATGAAGAAGTGGCCGGATTGGATTTCCAGTGTTTGCATTTACTGATTGTTTCAGCTATCATGAGCTGTAGCCAAAGTCAATCAGGAAATCTAGGTCAGAAGAAAAAGCAATGGTCAAAACAATTTGTTTTTCCAAAGTGACATAATTTTTGGAGAGAATATATATCAGAGGTTTAAAGTTAAAATGGCACATTTTAATATGGATTTTTTTGATTTCAGAATCTCTGCTTCCATTTTCTCCCTACTTCACTTTTGTAAACCATGGCCATGTGAACAGTCAACCCCAATCCCAAATCACACAGAAGGCCCTTTATAGATATTGAATTAAATTAAATTATATATTTATAGATATAGAATTTATATTCATCATCCTTTTCTTTTTTCTCTCTACTAAAAATTAAATAATAATTTTGAAACAGTCAAATTAAGTGATTTAGATTAGAAGCCTTTGTCCTACTCATTTAAAAAGCTTTTTATGACATAGGTTTTTCTTCATTTCATTAATCTCTCTATTCTATTTTAGTATTACCTCTTAATTAGTGTTCCCTTTCACATCCCCTAGTAAGATTCTTATAAAAAACCTCTCTGTTGCCTTTGAAGACTCCTAAAATTTAGCAATTAAGCACAGAAATTTTATATACTGTTCTGAAAACTTTAAATTCTGTATGGTTTGAAGTAAACCCCCATTCTTATAGTAAAATATTCTTAAAATCATGAATTGGTGCAAGTCTTGACTTTTCTACTTACAAATTCACTGGAGGAGATAAGGCTTCCATATATTATAAAATAACACTACTTTTATGATGCTACCATTCCCATATCTTGTGAAATCATGTCTATTTATACTTATAAAAATATTTTTATAAAAGTTACAAACATCTATGGATGAAACAGAAGAAAACAGAGGTTTAATACGAAGTTCTTTAGAGACAGGAGAAAAATCACGATTTAACCACAAATAGATATTATCCTGAGTACAGTAAACAAACATAATAGCAAGTTACTGCTTTCAACAGAGTTTTCAAGTCTCATTATTATATGTCCAAGCCAACAGAAATTTCCACATTCATCTCCCCTGATTATGTTTTCTATCTTGTACTGAATGTTACTTCTCCATTATTTTTATTCCTGTGTTCTCTTTCATCCCCCACCTTCCCAACCCTATGACTTCCATCCCCCACCCCCACCCCCGCCTTCCTTCACCATTTCTCATGCTGGAGGCAGAACACAGCAGCCAAAAGCTTGAGTTGAAAATGGTTGGAATCGGGGCCAGGCAGAAACCCTGTGTGAACAAAAGCCCAATGCTCAGGCAAATGTTGCCTGGAAAACCAGGTCAGACGAATTCAGGTTCTACATCCAGCCCCGTCAAGATGACAAAACTGTAATCATCACAGCCATGACTGTGACACTCATGCAGCTTTTGTGAAAGGACAGAGGGGACATCTGACCACTGTTTCCAGTAAGAACTGAGACCAAACTAACTTCTAAGTGGCAGTTAGGGATGCTTGGAAGTAGATGTCCAGGGACAAAATAATAATCGTTCACTCTCCAAGCTGTTTGCTAATCAGAAACTGAGATTATCCAAAACCATCAAATATATAAATGCTACTTTAAAAAAGGAAGCAATTAGCAATCCTCACAGGCCAATGGGTGCTTTATTCCCAATGTGGGAAAAATAGAGACATGGTTTTCTTTGATTTATATGTGCTTATATTCAATCAACAGAAATATATTCTTTCGGGACTCTCAAGTTTTCTTATGCAAATGCTTGAGCTTTGAGCCACCAGGGAGACCACACGGGCTCTGAAGAGTCAGTCTGATCGCAAGGGTGGTTTGGAGGCTAACGTCCATGGAAGGATGTTATAAATTTTCTTTTATTTCCATTCCCTCCGTGAAGTAGTTTATGTTCTACTTCAATGACTGTAATAGCATTCTGTTTTTTGCTCTTCTGGTGAACTACATAATTCTCCAAGAAACATGCTAAAATGAAACGAGGTTTATTGGCATGTGTTTTTGAGATGCAAATAAGAACTCTATGATTTAGTGTCCTTTCAACTTTTATTCTCAGTAATCTTGATATTTCTGTCACAGGGGGAATTAACATATTTTCTGCATAAGTACAAATGAATAAAGACAGAACATGGGACAAGATTTAGTCAATGTTCTTGTGGGGTTTTTTTCATCTGCAGAAAGAGATGGCAAAATAATAGTAAGTGTATAATTTTCCACAAGGTATTATTTTAGTTGTTAGCACCCCAAGAACCATATCAATTCTATAAAAGAAAGACTCTAAGTGATGTTGTCTGCAGCATAACTGTAATACACAGCGTGACCCAGCGAATTTCATGTTATCTTTTCCAGTATTTTCTGTAATACTCTTTACTTTTTTCTTTTAATATGATTGGGGCCATGGTACTTATTAGGATTGTTATATCTGGTCTAATTATTAAAATTTTAAATACAAGTGCATGGATTGATAAGAAAAACAAAGGAGGTTATATATAACTTATTTCTCCTGTTATAGCTAAATTTAGAAATGTCTAATTTCATACAACACAACCCAGCATCAATTGTCATCTGAGTAATTCACCCTAGCAATTAAAAAAATAAATTTAAGACTGTGGAAACTGTCAGGGAAGATGCTTTGGTATATAACACTAAAAACCTATGTCTTCTTTAAGACTTTAAATTCTATGAAATGACAGATTTAAACACACTAGTCCTCCTCACATTAAAAAGTATCTATGCACTAGAAAATCACTAACATTTTTTGTTTCTTTTAAGCCTAAAATCTTGCTTCTAAACCCCAAATCCTAATTTGAAATTATTGTCAAGCCATCATTTGGGATTATTATCTGCTCAAGTGTCACATAGGAGACATACTAAAAAAAAGGGAAATCTGACAACTCTATATTTTATGGCAAATAGAAATTGACTTCTTGAATCAAATGATATATTTGGGCCATCTTGATGACTGTTTTCTGCAATACTGAATTAGACAGGAAGTTAGACCAATTTTATTATTAAGATGAATTGAAACTCCAGATGCAGTATTTTTTGACATGGTTATTCATCATCATGGAACGTAGATAAAATCAGAATTTCCTTAACTTTGTACCAACACCAGAACCACTATATTATTAAACACGCAAACTAAATTCTAAATTCAATACATATTTTTGAAATAAACTTAAGTGAACTAAATGTTCTGTGAGGTTTTAAATCTGAGGATAGCACTGTACAGATTAACTAATGAATTCATACATAATTTTTAATGAGAGCCATAATTCTTATGAGGGCAGACAAGTTTTCATAATACAGTTCCTGGTTTACTGGTGGAAAACAACAAAGCTGAGGTCCCTGGTTGGGAATTGGACCAGGGATGTGTCATGTCACTGACTTTCATTCATTGGTCCCCCACATCCGATTACAATGGAAGATACTGACTAGTCTTTTAGTGAAGTCACTGTGGAAAGGCAGCATTCCCAAGATGCAATAAAAAACATCTAGATTTAGTGACTTGGTCCATTTAACTTTTCTTTTTCTAGTGATTATAAATGCAAGCTAGGTCATCCTTTCTGCAATGTCAGTTGTGGGAACTACATAAGAAAATATCTGCTCCACTCAGTATCTTTTATGTATTTTCCAGTTCTGTCCAAGTGGATGTATTTTTAATTCCATTCTCTTTAGGATGGATACAAATTTTATGAGAAACTTCTTATGATCGCGGTAGGGTCTTTATTTAGAAATGCTGAATAATTGCATAGCATTTTCTGTTAATTTCCAACTTTGAGGCTAAAGACATTTCCCTAGATATCACAAAGATTCTCTGCTGACTCACTCATATACAGCCACCCGAACAGATACAGACAGAAATCTCAATATTTACCCTCCTAACCTCACACCATTAATGTCACGAAAGATTCTCTTACCTGTTTGAAAAGTGACTGGATGTTGTGATGAGTTTGACTTCCATTTGTGCTCTTTATGTTATTTCCTCACCATAGCAAGCCGGGCTAATCATAAAGCGTTCTAAGCTTGTGTGCTGAGACGAAGCCTCATTTAGTCACCTGGAGGTAACTGCCTGGTACTATTTCTAGAGACAGTGCTGATCCCTGGCCTACTGTAGCAGCCTGTGCTTTCCCAAGAGATACCCCAGGTGCTTGCTGTTTCGACAGTTTACTAGAATTGAAATTCACGGGGATTTTTTTTAATGGTAATTAACAAAACTATAAGGTGAGAACTTTGTGGACTACAGACAAGGTGTGTCGCATGAAAGATTTTCTTTTCTTTCTGTCTTGAAAAAATGATATGTTTACAAGGTATTTGCATGAAAAAGTTTTTCTAATTTCCTCTAAAATATACTGTGCTATGGAATTTACAGATATTTCAACCTTCATCACAATTTAGAAAGCAGGCATTATTATTAATCTTTTATTTATTTATTTATTTATTTATTTATTTATTTTTTTACAAATAGTTTATTGTCAAATTAGTTTCCACATAACACTTAGTGTATTATTAATCTTTTTACCAATGGGGAATCTAAAGTGATTTAACCAAAGCCCACATAATGAATCTGGTTGGTCTGATTCCATAATTGGTGGTTTTTTTTCCACTTCACCATATGCACACCATTATGATTTAACACAGAGGGATTTCAGATAAATGACTGTTGTAATTATTATTAGTAGTTAAATATTTGGTCTGAAAAAAAGAATGGAATAAAGATAATTAAGACATTATCTATGTCTTTAAGGAACTATCAGTCTATTAGAATAAGGGCAATTGAAATACTATTGGGATTCCTTGAACTATGGCCTCAAGATATATGGCATAACTAGCAAGGTTGCAATAAAAATCATTTATACATTACTGGTGGCATGGTAAATTGATTTTTTTAAAGGAATAGGGCACTGTCAAGAGTCTTAAAAAGGTTCATGATCTTTGATCCAGTAATCCCCCACATGCATATTTACCTTAAGGAGGTGATTTCAGTGAATAAAAATAAATGGACACAAAGGTTTTCTTTGCAGTATTATAGTAAAAAATCAGAAGCAACTTAAATGAACATCATTGCAAAATGGTAAGTTTGTTATGGTACATCAAAGGGAGGTTAATTGTGTAATTGTCTCTCCCTTTCCTGCATCATTAGTTGACCCTCTCTACTGAGTCTTTCTTTCTTCTTCTTTTTTTTACGTTTATTTTTGAGAGAGAGTGCACACATGTGTGCAGCAGAGGGGCAGAGAGAGTGGAAGACAGAGGATCCCAAGCTGGCTCTGCACTGACACCAAAGACCCCTATGTGGGGCTTGAACCCATGAACCATGACATCATGACCTGAACCAAAGCCAGAAGGTTAACCATCTGAGCCACCCAGGTGTCCCTCTACCGGGTCTTTCCAATCTGCTTACAAACGTGCTGTAATATTTCTTAGGTTAAAACAAAAGCCAAACAAGCCAAAAGATCTCCTTGTCTGGCCTTCATCCCTTTTTCTCACCCTTCTTTCAAACAGAGGTCTCTAGAATTGTCTGTTATTTATTGTTTCCAATTCCTCAATCCCATCTGTCATTCTCCTGTATCAGCTCCTGTTATACTAAACCATTATAGCTACATCCAGTGGCCTCAGTCTTCATCTTGCTTGATCTGCCAGGAGCCTTTGACATAGATGATCCCTTCTATGATACTTTTTCCTCACCAGGCTTCCTGGAGGCCACACCTTGGTTTTGTTTCTCATTCACCAGTCACTTTTTTTTTTTTTTTAATTTCCTGGCCTTTCTATGTTGAATGTTTATGTGCCCAATTCTTCATCTCTTCCTTTTTTTTTTTTTTCTAAACTACAGTCTGAAATTAACCAGGACTTCATTCTCAGAATGCAAGACTTGTAAATCCAGCTGGATACTTGACATATCCACTTGGATAATGGTAGCATAAGCTCTGACAGTGTTTTTTTTTTCTTTTTCTTTTTCTTGCAATGCATGTGCCTGACTTAAGTTGTGATTGTTGATACATCCACTTCAAAGAGGGATCCACTTCAAAGAAGGCATCCACTATGAAGATGGCAAACTCCAATGAACACATCACTAGCCACACAACTAGATAAAGAGGTAGGCTGCCTACCCCTCCTGGGATTCCTTTGTTTTAGAGATCTTGGTTGATTTAAATAACTGATCATTTGGGCCACTTATTTTTCTCTTCCCATTCATATGTTTCNGAACCCTAGGTGCATGCTCGTGCTCTCTCTCTCCCCATGATGAGATTGCTGTGTGGCTCCGGGTGTGTTGTGCAATTTCCAGGTCCTGTAAGTAATAAACCTTTATTTTTTCAAACTTCCCTGATGGTTATCATTGAAGGGCATCTTGCAATCATAATAAGAATAAGGGCCAGTTCAACCACAACCTTGGTTATTGATAGACTAAGACCAGCACAAACAATGACTAACTGGATCTTGTCTACATTGAACTCTTGATTCCTATCCTACCAACCTCCACCTGAAATCTGTTCCTCCCTTAATTTTCTTCTTCTCCATAACTAGTAACTCCAACCTTCTGTGTGCTCAGGTTAAAAGCCAGGCATCATTTTTGCCTCCTTTCTCCCATGACTCACAACAGCTGGCAAATCCAATCAGCTCTACCTTTGAACAATATTCAGAAGATCACTTCTCACCACCTCTGTCATTGCCACCCTAACTCCCATCATCTGTCACTTGGGCTATGACAGTAGTCTCCTAACTGGTCTCTGCTTCTATTCTATGCTCTGTAGTTTATTTTCTGCACAAAGCCGGGGTAAATTTTTTAAGTTTATGTATTTATTGAGAAGGGGGAAGAAGATACACACACACACATACACACACAGAGAGAAAGAAAGGGAGGGAGGGAGTGAGGGAGGGGTAGAGAGAGAGGGAGAGAGAGAATCTCATACAGGTTCCATGCTCAGCCCAATGCAGGGTCTAACAATGCATGAGAACATTACCCAAGCCAAAATCAAGAGACAGACACTTAACCAACTGAGCCACCCAGGTGCTCCTTTAAGCCATAAGTTAGATGATATCACTGCTTTCCTAGAAATCCCTCCAGAGGCCCTACTTGTTCTTCCTAACAGCATCCTCTCTTCCTCTTTCCATCCTTTCATCCCCATCCCAGCCTGCATCTTCTAGCAATCTTCCCTGCATTTTACTCCTTCTGTTCTGATCTGCTTGGTGTTCTTTAAACACAGCAAGCTCTCTCTGACCTCAGGGCCTTTGTGTGCACTGCCTCACTGTTAGGAATACTCCTCCTGAGATATATGCAGGGCTCATACCCTCATTTCATGTAGGTATCTACTCAAACACTGCCTTTTTGGAAATGCCTTCCCTAATCAGACGATTTTAAACTATCACCTTGTTTATTTGTCACTGTCTGCCTCCTTACCTTGATTTATTTATTTATTTTACTTCAGCACTTTCCATCATTGATATATAATATTCTCTCTGTATTAGAAGGTATTATTTAAGATAGCAGGAATATTGGCTGTTTTGCTTACTGTTGACTCACAGAAACTAGACAATGCCTGGCTTATGTAAGAAGCTCAGTGATATCTTCTGAATGAATAAATAAATTAAACAAGTTCATAATCTAATATTCAGTGAAATAAGCATAATGTGAAGTTGTATACTTATATACATAATGCAAAGTATGTATACTTTATAACTATATAAATGTGTTAAAATCTTAAAGGGATACTAAGGCATTAAAATAATTGTGAGCAATGGTTTTTGAATAAAATGTTACATTGTTAATTTAAAATCACCATATGTATCTGGGAAATGATATCAGTTGGCAGTTACAGAGAATGCAGTTGCTTTTTTTGAGAAATGACTGGCTTCAACCACATATCTCAGAGGAAAGTAACCACAGTGATTTCAGAGTTGATACCACTCTCATGTACATTTGAAAATTATCTCCCATTCAGCATAGCACACCAGTTAAGTGCAACATGTCAGATGGTCTTGTTGGAGTCAGATGGTCTCAGTATAAAGCCTGGTTATTCTACTTACTAGCTAAATGACTTTGGGCTAGTTACTTAGCCACTATCCAGGTCAGTATTATTTTAAGACTTTTTTTTATTTTTAGAGCAGTTTTAGATTCTCAGCAAAACTGAGTGGAAGGTAAAGAGGTTTCCCATAAACCTCCTGCCCTCACACATGCTAGCCCACCCCATTATCAATATCCTGCACCAGAGTGGAACTTTTGTTACAATGAATGAAACTGTCACATATAGGCACCTAAAGTTCATAGTTAACATTCGTGCTCACTCTTGGTGCTGTACATTCTATAGGTTTGGACAAATGTATGATGATATATATCCACTGTTACAGTATCATAAGATATTTTCCTTGCTCTAAAAAATCTTCTGTGCTCCATCTATTCACCCTTCCTTTTCCAGAACCCTTGGCAATCACTGATCTCTTTACTGTCTCCATAGTTTTGCCTTTTCCAGAATATCATAGAGTTGGAATTATAGAAGCCAATCCCACATTGGCTTCTTTCANCTGGTCTTCCCCCCCCCCCCCACTTTTTAGCATTGAATAATATTCCATTGTCTGGCTGTACCAAAATTTATTTATCTGTTTACCTACTGAAGCATATCTATGTTGCTTCCAAGTTTGGGCAGTTATGAATAAAGCTGCTCTAAACACCATCATGCAGGTTTTTGTGTTCAAGGTCATTTTCTTAAATACCTTCCTTGGAGGTTGTTGGGGGGGTTAATTGAGATAAAGCTTCTATCATGCTTAGCACACTGCCTGGAACCTGGTACGCATTCAATAAATGTTACCACTCTTTATATTTTTATCATTAAGCTGGCCAGATAGTTTTGCCTTATTTCACAGATAAGGAAACTTAAATTCAAAAAACTTAAATGACAACCAATAAGTGGCAAAAGTAGGCCTCTTACCCAGGGCTTCTAATTCTAAATCCAATTGTCCTATTATGCCATGTGTACATTCTGCAGAAGGCAAGCAACAAAGGCTAGACTCACTCTGCTTAGTATGGAAAATGAGGCTTTGTTTCTTGGTGAACTTTACTGACATTTTACTTAAATTACAATTTACACTGAATTTTATAGACATAGCAACTCCTATAATATATCACAAGATAATTATATTTCCTTACTAATGAACTAGTTAATGTTTAGAGGGATGAGGGAGATGGGAATGGCTAGTTTAATCAGATACATTGTCTCTAGGTGACTTCATAAGGACTAAATGAAGATTCTGGAATCAAACACAGAATTTTCAAAATTCACATGTAATCACATTATTCCAAAACCTTTTGTAAAAGACGTTTGTTGAAAAACATAAGCTGCCAAAAGTATAGAAGTAACATGAGAATGACCATGGTGTGTCCAGCTGGGGATTCAGGAAATCTGGCATAACTAGAACATCTATGGCCTGGAAAGAACTATGTATCTATTTACATGAGAGACTAAGGACCTTGTTGGGAAGAAAACTCTGCTAAGGAAATTGAAGACTGGTTCTCAAAAGAGGGATTTAAGGACAATGGACTCAAGTGAAATGGAAGAGGAGGTCTAGACTCAAAATGGAACTCTGGAGAAGGCAAGCCTGAAAAACAAAACAAAACATAATTTTGGGCACATACAAAACCAAGGAGCACACAAGAATGGCATAAGGAGGGCAGGAGAGAGATCCCCATTCTTCGGTGACGTACAGAGCAGAGTTCAGCCCACGGAGGGCTCAGTCAGCTTGTCCGTGCACACGGGTCCTCAATGAGGAGACTCAGCAGCAATAAGAGAACAGTGTCCTTGGTGCAGGTATCAATGGCACCAGCATCAGTCCTGGAAGCCTCATACAGGCACAGGCAGATGTCACCACTGCTGACAGCTATGGCAACTGAGATACCGGAGACTCCAGAACACGTGACCCCAGTGAGCCAGGGCAGGAGACTTCTTTCTCTCCTATGCGTTATACAAAATGAAAAGAACTGTGTGTATGAGAAAGCCAATGTCTTGTGGGACTTCTCTGCAAATATCAGGGTAAGAAAGTTGAAGAAGGCTGACGATCTGGTTAATAGTCAGTGCTGATGTATGGAGAGGTGGGCAGCAGGGAGATCACCAGTAATCTCCACATTGCTAGGGCAATATGAGATTCTTTTGACTTTAGGGATGCCACATACTCCAACATGCTATTCTTTTTGTCACTTTGCAACTGCTTTACTCTGTCATCATTCAGTTCTCAGCTTACATGACCCTTCCTCAGGGGCTCTTTTGTTACACACACCAGTTCTTGATTTAAATTAAGTTAAATTTCCTATTCCCTAGGCTGAAATTAGTTCTAAAGATGGTGACTGTTAGTATCACTCAAAGTCTCAAGAAAGTTCAAATAAATCATCAAGACGTTGGAATAGCTTCAGAACAGAATAATAAGAGAGGAGATCAATCTTTAATGATTTCCTAACAAGCTACAAATAAAAATTTCACAGTAAGTCTAGAATAAAATAACATAAAAATTTCACTCACTGAATGTGTGAGAATAAATTCACATTTGTTATTAACTCATCAGCAATCTTCCGAGTACATTATTTTTCAATTTTGTATTACCATATCATAAAAAATACAGCAGCACATTCATTATTCATAAACCCATTAGAGTATATATATATATCATTTCTGTTTGCATTGCACTGAACTAGAGAAATATATGGGAATCTCATAACTCATCATTTCCTCTACTCCAAATGCAATAATAAAGTTTTGTAATTTATTAACATCAATACAATCATTCTTGATAGAAAAAGAAAACAAAAATCTTAACTATTTCTGGTAAGCAAATGTAGCTTATCTGATGATGTGCTTCTTTTACACTGTTCAATTTTTGACTATTGCTGGCTGTCATGTCTTTTTAGGAAGACAATCGCTAAAGAACAAATCTTCAAAGACAATTTAGAGTACTCTGTGTTCAAAATGTATTTATTAGAGTTTTAATAATAGATCATCTATCTTCTACTTCATCTAAACATCCTGAGACAGACATAAAAAAGTGAGTTTATGTGAACCTCAGCAGAGTATATAGACTTTATTTTTTTACATTAGAGTTTTCATAGCCTTATAAACAAACATCAACAGTGAATTAAATCCTACCAAGTGCTAATATGGATCTTTAAGGCCAAATGGATGTGTGATTGGTAAATGTGTGTTTTGGTTTATTATAATCAATAACTTTATCAACCCTGAAGGCAATCATGGAAACTAAGGAAAATAAGGACAATTACATGCATATCAACAAATTATTAGACTCTTGCTGTGGATCTGAAAATGAATTAGTAAGATAGAAAACACCATTTGAGAATTCACATTGTGAGGAGATCCTAATAAACACTAAGTAACCTAAAAACTAAATTAAATGCCACATAGACCGTGTCTTCACATTTAAAATAACTGAGCTCGATTTAAAGAAATGTAACTTAGCTGTCTGGTCAGGGTGACAAAGAACACATTATAAAATAAGAAATAACTAATCAAGGAGTATGAAGTCCTGTCCCTCTCTGCTTTTCACTCTTTCCTTGTGCCTGCTGCTTCTTTGTTTCCCTGGCTTGCAGTGGATGTTTACTTGATTCACTCTGAAATATTTACTGAGATTCTAATATATGCCAAGCACTGTACACATTGGGCATAAAACAGTTAGCAAGGCACTATTTCTGCCCCCTCCCCCCATCCTTTGCTGTTCTTATCAAAGACAAATCTCTGCACTTTTGCTCTCATCTCCTGACATATGCTCAAAAATTTTCTTCTGCTTCTTCCTTCCACGTTATCAGCCCTTTCCTCATTACTGGATTATTCCTACAGGTACATAAATATATATAAGCTAATTGGAAAATCAAATCTTCATAGAGTCCGCATCTCTCTGTACTGCTTCTCCATGTCTTTGTTTCCCATCACGTGAAATATTTTTGAGCAAATCCTCTATTGTCTCTGCTTAATCCTTATCTCTGGCTCACTCTTCAACTACTCTCATCTGACACCGACCCAACTAAAAGAAACCAATCTTCTTTTTTTTTTAAATTTGAGCTCTACGNCTCTCTCCCTCCCCCACCATTTCCCCCCTTCTTCTCCCCCACAGTCCTCCATTAAGATCCTCCTATACATGCAAACATATGGTATTTGTTCTCTGCCTGACTTATTTCACTCAGCATAACACCCTCAAGGTCCATCCATGTTGCTACACATGGCCAGATTTCATTCTTTCTCATTGCCATGGAGTATTCCATCATATAAATAAACCACATTTTCTTGGTCCATTTGTCCGTTGATGGACACTTAGGCTTAAAAGAAACCAATCTTGTCCAGATCGTCAATGACCTCCAAGTTGGGAGGGGGTCCAACAAAAACATGCATATTCTCATCTCTTTTTCAGCAGCTATTTGGCACAGTTGACAACTATCTCCTTCCTGAAATGCTCTACTCTTAGCTTCTGTGGCATCATATTCTCCCAGCTTTTCTCCAACTTTAGTGATGTTCCTTCTCATTTCCTTTGTTGATTCTTCTTCCACCCAACTTCTAAATGCGGATGGGATTGAAGGTTTCTTCCCAGACACTTTCTATTTTCAATCTGTCTCTAAGGAAATATTGATCCAGTCCCAGCCTTTGCACACTCTGATGTTGCTTAAATGTCTACCTCCAGTCCAAGTCTGTCTCCAGAGTCCCATAGACTCATGCATCTAGCCACTACCTGAAACCTCCGAGGAGATATCTAAAAGGAACCTCAAATTTAATATGTCCAAAATTGAGATTTGGACTATTCTTAAACCTATTATTGTTCTAAGCTTCTCATTTTAGTAAATTGAACTACAAATCATTCAATTGTAAGAGATAACAATCTGGGGAGCACCTGTAAATCCTTTCTCTCCCTCATATACCACATCCATTCCATCCTCAAGTTCTGTCAGTTCTGCCTCCAAATATTCAAGAAGTCTTCCCATTTTGATTTTATCTCCACTGTCAGCACCAAATTCAGTTACCATCATCTATTTCTTTAGACACTATTATAGCATTCTTGTTTCCATTCTTGTCCCTTTTCAATCCATTCTTCACATAGCATCAAAAGAAATCTTTTAAAAATGTGAATAAGATCACATCTATTCCACCCAGAAATTCTTTAAGGTTTCTTTCCCACTGTGTGTGTGTGTGTGTGTGTGTGTGTGTGTGTATATAGTAACTCCCGATAACTATATATATCTATGATATCTATATACTATATCTATAGATATCTCTATCTCTATCATCTATAACTATATATCTGAATGTTAGCAATTTGAGGATAAACCACATTTTCCATGTTCATTCAGGTGTCCATCAGAATTTCTGGTACATAAGTAAGTGCTCAATAAATACTTGCTGGTCAGACAAAAGGAAGCAAACAGAAGATAACAAAGAGTAGAAGGAGACAGAAAATAACAAATAATTGTCTAAAGACCCTGGTAGGGGAAGTACAAGGAGCTTCATAAGCATCTTTTAAGGGTATCTAATCCCTCCATCAGGGGAAGAGAAATAAGGTCGACTTATTTCTCTGACTATACACATTATACACACTATAGACACTAATCTTTACCTCAGAGGACACTCCAGTATACCCATAGAGCAAACCATATCATTTAGCCATGTAGTGTAAGTCTGTGTGTGTTAAATATGCATACACATATATCACATGTATATTATATGCACCTATATTAAATAAAACACACTCAAAACTAGACATATCACTACATCATGTATTATTTTATAAGTGTTTAGGTATATTGGTCTTAATTGTCACAAGTTAAAGATTCTGATTGAAGTCTAAACATCACATGTATATTTCCTCTAAAATAAATGTATTTATATAGAATTTCAGCAAGATAATATCTCCAAAAAGTTGAGAGCCATGGGAGAAGCTTATATGTACTTCTTACAATAAACAATGCCCAGGTGTGATAGTTCTATTTTTTATCATTAGAGGTATTACAGCACTGCCTTTTTCACTACATGGACATATTTGTTTTCTTGGGAATATATATATGTATATGAAGAAAAGATATATTATATATATCAGAATTAGAAAATATATACTCAAAAACCTTTATTGATGAGAAAAAAAGCACTTTAAATGTTTCATGAATAAATAATTTTAAAGAAGGGCGGGTTCATAAAATAAACCCAATCCAAGACTTGTATGTAAATATACGGCACCCAACATAATGCATATCACAGGCACTCAGTCACATAGCCATGCACATCATGGGCAGAATCTTAGAGACAGCTGCAGGACTCAGGGAGCCTCACCAGTTTTTAATCAGCAGCTTGTTGTAAATAACATCATAACAGGTGATTCAGCAGAAGCCAATGGTCACAATGATATAAATGAAACACAGGGAAGCACAGGGAGTCCTGATGACTGTGATGTTCAGCTTACCTACCTATCTAAGGTGCAACCAGCATCTGGAACATGATGCCCACATCGGAGTGTGCTGCTGGATGGCACAGTTTAAGACTGTTGTGAATGTGGGTGCACACATTGGTTTGGTTGTTTTGCCAAAACCTAACAAAGAATAGTAATAACAGAACATCTCTTCCTGCCAGATCTGGACCTTGCCTATCTCTCCTAACTTGTGTAAACCATTTTCCTCCTTGCCCATTACATATCAGACATATTGTACTTTGTTGTGGCTCTGAAGTTTGATTGTGAAGTCCCTGAGCACTTACAGAATGAGATACACTATCAAAGAGAGATAGGAACCAGTTGACACACCAGGCCACTGATGAGGGCAGAAGGGGATGGGGCCAAGGGGATGAATAAGGAGAAACCTGAGTACATAAAGTTTTATATCAACAACAATCCTAAGAGCTAATGCCTAGGTAGCACTTGCTGTGTTCTCATCACTATCAGAGCTTACCTGTACATACTGACTTAATTCATCTTGACAACAAACTCATGAGGTAGGTACAATTATTATCCTCATTTACTAATGACAAAACTGAGGCTCAAAAATGTTAATGGCTCTCAAGATTACATGTCTATTAAGTCATGAACATTCTCCCCCTGTACACACACACACACATACACACACACACACACGCACACACACGGGATTCATTAGCATGTAGAAGATCATATTTAAAGTAGTTAAAAAAACTACTGTGGCATAGTAGAATGAGAGGTGAATAAAAACATAATATAATAACACAATATATATCATAAAATATAAAGACTTAGGTTACGATCGTGGATCTCCCACTAACTGTATGAGTTGTGCACTTTATAACATTGGAATACAGATTTCTTCACTCTAAATGGATAGGGCTGGAGTCTACAATGTTAAGGGCCATTACAATAATTAATTTTATTTGCCAATTTGATGAGGCCATGAGATGCCCAGATATTTGATTGAACAATATTCAGGGTGTGTCTATGATTATGTTTCTGAATGAAATTAACATTTGAATTGGTTGACATAGTAAAGCAGACTGGCCTCCTCCATGTGGGTGGGTCTCATCCAATCTGTTCAAAGTCTGAACAGAACACAAAGGCTGAGTAAGAATACTGCTCTCTCTGCTTATCTGTCTTCAAGCTGGGACATTGGTCTTATGCTTTAGGATTGGCTTGGACTAGAATTTAACACCACTGGTTCTCCTGGATCTCAGGCCTTTGAATTCATACTGGCACTATATTATTGGCTTTTCTGGATCTCCAGCTTGCCTACCACAAATCTTAGCATTTCCTAGCCATTATAACCATGTAGGTTAATTTCTTATAATAAATTATATATTTATGAATACGAATATATAGATATTCATTCATTCCCTATTGATTCTGTTTCTCTAGAGAACTCAGATTAATATACCCATCTAATAATACTGACAATCTATAACAATTTTTCCAAGTATATCATGATTGAATTCTCTCTCCCACATCCTCCTTGAATTTGCAGAAAGTTTTGGTTTCTACCCTATAGACCTTTTATCCTTTTATAAGGATAAAAACAGATGGTGTGGGGGTGTAGCAGAGTAGACTGCGGTTACCAAATTGAGAGGATATTTATCGGAAACCTATAAGAGTCAGTTTGTCTTTGCCCACATTGCTGAACAGAATGCTTATACAAACGAAATAGTTGTCATCCTTTAGTTTAGCTCCCTTTCTGACAGTGAAGAAAAAATACATGGAGTTCATGGAGTTCTCAGTTATACTAAAATAATTATTGAATTATTCAGAAAATATGAGCAATATCAGCTTTAAAAAAGCTGTCTTTGCAGACACAATTTATTAAATGAATGCAACCTTCTAAAAATATTTTCACCAATGTCCTTTCTTGTTTCATAAAGTGCTGTCTTATTTACTCCAGTAGGCAATGATGAGCAAATTATATTGAGAAGAGGTGTGTAGAAGAAGTCATATTTTGTGAGATTTTAATCAATACTAGTTATGGGAATTAGGTATATGATACAACAGTTAAAATGCCTTAGTATATTGGTATCAGTGATGGGGCAGTGAATTTGTAATTAGTCCTAAACGTAATGTTGTACTTTTTACAAACACATGTTAGATAGAAATCAAGAAACAAGACATGTTAAAGTGATGGTATCTTAGAGATTATGTTGTTTTATCTCTCTCAATTTACAAATGTATTTACCAAATCCACTGGAAGACACACAACTATTGGGACACCTGAGGCTAGGCCTAGGTTTTCAGATTTCCATGCCAGGAATCCTTTCTCTTTGCTTGCCATATTTATAACTAGTGTCAATACTTTGAGATGCAGCATTTCAATATATGATTCTGTAAGAACATGAAGAAGTAACCGCTTTCAGTATTGAATAAAATTTTTTCCAATGTGTAATTTAGGAAATTTCCTATTTAAAAAAAGAATTAGGCCCGAAATGGCAATATGAATGCAACTTTTGGTCTACCCATGTCAGAATGACCTACTTCAACTCATAAGCAAGAATGAGTGTTTGGGTGAAACATTATCATATAGATTTGGTTCATATTACATGTCTATGTGGAGCACAAGCCTAATTTAATAAGGGTAAGCTGTTAATTTTGTATTCAAACCCAAAAGTTAGAAAGAATATTGATCATATCTTATAAAAGAAAATTTTTGATTTGGGGTCGTGCTTCAGTTTTGTTACTGAAGCAGTTGCTGTCTGCCTATGTGCCAAAGAGAACGGGCATGTTCAAGTGCTGTATTGTCCCTAGAATCCCTGCAACATCCCTGCAGATTTCATCACACCAACACCTTTTCATGGCCAATGGCATCCAGGGGCTCATTGTGGGCATGGAGAGTTAGTAGCTTGCAATCACAGAGATAGGGTTGTGGGTCAGTAACCAAAAGGAGCATCTTTGGGGGTTTCTAGGCCTATAACAAAGTCCAAAGTCCAGAGTTCAATTCTAAATCTAATGGGAAACACCAAGAAGGAGCAATATATGAATTCAAGTAGATAGAGGCCAACACTCAACACCACAAACATGGAAGCTTGAAGCTTGTGGTAAGAAGATGTACAGAAGATTCACTGGGCCACTGGATAGGAATTTTTTAGACAGTTCTTATGGACTCTAATGTGGGAATTCTGGGGTCATGTCTGCATAAAAAGAGATTTTTCTATCATTCCCTATCACCTATCAGAAGACAGAACAGTTTGTTTTTACTTTCTAAGTGTAATTAGGTCATTTCTCCATATTGATGAAGAAATAAAGAAGTTGACAATCATTCTATAGAACTGTTTGTCATACCTCTTCCCGTCTGCTGCTAAAATGTGTGTGTGTGTGTGTGTGTGTGTGTGTGTGCACGCACGTGCACTTACATGCAAGGCAGGGACTAGAGTAAGAGGCTCACAAGGTATAAAATACAAGGAGTTGCTCAATCTTATGGTTGAGTTGAGGTCAAGCATTTTGAATATTTGCTATTAGAAATGGGACTAGACTTATACGGTCTGCTTGCATAACTCTGAGAGTGAGGACCTCTTCATATTTTGTGCCCTTGGTGCCTCTTTTGCCTCACCCCAGTCCTGGCCCTGTGTATGTGTGTGCACACACACATTTTAACTCTAGATTTGGGTCTTTAATTCTTATGCTCTTTATAGTTAGGTTTATTAAGCCTACTTTGTTTTGGCATTTGAAGACTCCTGATGCTAGCCATTACATAATAAGTAAATTTATCTACACTTCATAGCAATACTATATGAACATCCATTGGCTCTTTACAATTGAATAAAGGTTTACCCAAGGCCACACAAGAATTTAACAACAGAAACAGGATTGGAATCCATCTGCTTCCTGGTTCCTTGCTTCCATCACACCGCCCACTGCCTTCACATCCAAGGACAGACTGTTGACAGTCCTGATGAATGTGTGAACATGCTGGGAACCACAGGCCATTGCACTGGTATTTATAAAAACTGAACTTTAAGATGACTGCCTTTACAAAATGAAATCTTTATTTTTTCCAATCCTTGTGAAAATTTCAAAAATAATATAGAAAAAATAAAGATCATTCATATTTTCACCAAAAGATTGCAGCTAATATTTTACATATCTTTCCCCAGGCTTATTTTCTCACATACAAACAAGATACTATGTGTTCTTTTTATTATTGTTGCTTTTAAAAGAAACAGCCTTGTACTCTATGATGCTATCTTTTTGTTTTCATTTATTATCTAATGCCATTCTTCTCAGTTAAAATGTGGGTTTATCTCATATAAATATTTAAAATCTTTAAAAATTAATCTTCATGAATGGACCTTTATGTTGTTTCCTGCAACATTTTTATCCTGCAACATTTTTTGTCTTACTTTCTTAGGATTTATAAAATTAGAATTACTGGGTCAAAATCCATGATTTTTTGAGGGACTTTTGATAATTTTGCCAAATTACCAGGGAGGCTGTAAAATGCTCATTTCCACTAACAGTTTATTTGTGTAGAGCTGGTTGTCTTTTGATAGGACTAATGTTTTTTTGTATGTAAGATAAGCCTATTTATTTAAAATTTTTGCTGCTATCCTATGTCATCGGTTGTTCTTATTTCTAGAGCCGTCAAACACTGACATTAATTAATTAAAATATTTCTTAAAAATATTTACTTATTTTTGAGAGAGAGACAGAGACAGAGCATGAGCAGAGGAGGAGCAGGGAGAGAGGGAGACACAGAATCGGAAATAGGCTCCGGGGTCTGAGCTGTCACCACAGGGCTCACAAACCATAAGATCATGACCTGAGCTGAAGTCAAACGCTTAACCAACTGAACCACCCAGGTGCTCCTGAAATCAATTAATTTACTCATTCATTCATTTATTTTTCAAATAATTATTGTGTACATAGCAAATTTTAAATGTGATAGAAGAAAATATAAATAAGAGAATTCTCCCTCAAAAAATTACCAGTATGACACACAACATCAACTAATAGGAGGCACTGGCTTAAAGAGTCATGAACTATCTCATTTAATCCTCACTACAATCAAGTGGGGTGGATTCCATTATTGTTCTGATTGTATAAATGAGGAAACTGAGGTGTATTGCTCAAGATCCCACAGTTTGCAAGTCGTAGAGTTGAGATTTAAATTCTGGCAATTTGACAATATGCTCTTAACCACTATGTTACAATATCTAAAAGATATACATAAAAAGATCTAATATTAGAAAACATATGTGGTAAGACTAGTGTGTGTGGTTCCTGGCCAGAAACACAATATGGCATGTAATTGGTCTGAAGCAAAAACTTCTTGACGTGGTAATGGAACCTCAGGTGCTGATGTGGTCTCTCCCCTGGCCAAGTGGTATAGAAGGCACTGAACCCATAGTTCTGGCCTCTTAAGATCTGGTATATTTCTTACCCTTACAGGCCTGAGCTGACCAACCAATACAGACATGACTTCATGAGAGATCAAGGAGAAATAGGGGAGCTTTAGCCTCTCACTTGCCTCTTAATCCTGTGTACATTCCTAATGCTGCTTGACCGCCTGTTTGGGAGTCATCTGAAAAGAAAACAACCTTGAACTGAGTCTGAGTCATTCTTTCTAGTCTTTGAATCTAGACTAGGAGTTTGGATGTGTTCTAGGTCACCATTTCCGACAAAACACCATAATCATTAAAATATTATAATAATTCAAAAGAGAGTTAAGGAGATCAGGGATGATTCCCCTCACTCCATCTCTTGGCCAGATGGGCCTTGATGAGTAGAACTTCAGTTTGGAAAAGGATGGGAAGAACATTTCCATAGCATCCATAGTAGGCAGCATTGCATAGGAGATATTGTATTGGTGGCAGGTGATAAGAAATCCAGTTTGACCAGAAGTTTTGGCATAATATGGGGTATGGTGGAAAGAATGAACAAGGAATTCAAGTTAGATCCAAATTATCAAGAGCCTTGTTTGCTCTTGATAAAACTATGAAGTTTTATTTTGATTTTGCACATTCTGGGAAGCCACTAAAAGTTAAACTATTGAGTGCAGCAGTAAAAGTCTTCTATACATGAGTCTCAAAATCCTTTGTAAATTCTTAGCCCAGTTTCCCTACAGGCATATTTACATATTCCTTTAGATCCAGACACACAATACTGCCATTTGCTCCTTCCCCACACACGCCATGTCATTTCATACCCTCATGCCTTTCCTTTGCTTATTCTTTTCTGAACTGTTTTGTAGCCCCAGTTTCTTTAACAGGTCATACTTATCTCGAAAGCCCCATCTAACTGCTACTTCCATGATAACCTTATCATCAAATCAGAAGTTTCCCTTTTTTCCCCGCCTACAGCTGATTTCTTTCTGCCTTATTCATTTGGTCTGTGTGGAGATATTATTGGGAGGTTGACCCAACAGCAATTTCTAAGGACTTCTTTCTCCCTTGCCACTTCCAACAGAGGGGTTGGAAAAATGAAGTACCCATTTCTGCAGCCTTCTGTCCAGCTAAGTGTGGTCCCATGGCACAGTTCTGACATGCAGGCAGGGCACTGAATAGGGAAGTTTATGCTTCCTTATAAAGGAGACAGGCAATGGAAGACAGCTCTCTGCCTCCTCCTCCTGCTTTGAACACAGACAGGGTGCTCAGAGATGTCGCAGCTACCCTACAATCATGGGGTGGAAAGAATAAGGCCGGAAGTACAGGCCAAGGATGGCAAAGTGAAGAGATGGGATGTTGAACTACTGCATCTGACTAGGACTGCTCATGTACGGACATCTTACATGTGAGAAATTAAAATTATTTATTGCATGAGCCAATGTTTTGTTTCTTGCTGCTGAGTCCATTCCTAGTGGATACAATCTACTTGTCCATTGTTACTACCAGATTCTAAGTTCTTGGTTTAATATATTTTAAATTCCTTGATGAAAAGTTTCAAATATCTTTTTCTCTCCATTTCCTTTTTTTGCCCTAACCGTTTTTTTTTTTAAATATTTTTATTTATTTCTAGGAGAGAGAGAGAGACAGCATGAGCAGGGGAGGATCAGAGAGAGAGGGAGTCACAGACTGAAACAGGCTCCAGGCTCTGAGCTGGCAGTCAGCACAGAGCCCGACGCGGGGCTCGAACCCACGAACCGCGAGATCATGACCCAAGCGAAAGTTGGCCGCTTAACCGACTAAGCCACCCAGGCGCCCCTGCCCTAACCATTTATGCAGACCCTCAATAAGTGTTGAATGGATTGACTATAGTTTCATCTATCAATGTGATCAATTCAACTAAGAGTGAGGGAGGGAGAAACTAAATATAACAGCTAACTAAACATTACTTAATATACTTTCTTTAAAAATATTCTGTGAAATGTCTTTTAGATTTTAACATTTTCCCATGTTATATTATTTAATCTGGACTAAGCTGAACTCAGAATGTTAAATTTCCACCTTATTTAGATGAACTTTGGAATGGAAGCCATATTAATTAGTAATTTTTTTTTTTGCAAGCTATCATGCAAGGAAAAGATAAACAGCTAGCAGGAGTCATGTAAATACAGCTGGACTTTCCAGTGATGTCATCATGTTTCATTGTTTATCACTCCTTGTTTGCACTGTTCCCCAACAAATACATCCAGGTAAGCATCTGGTATGTTCATTAACCCCAAAGATCCACCCCAAAGTTATTTTCAGTACTTCTGTACCAGTAAAAACTTCATCTGAAAATTAATAATTGCTGTCTTTGAATAGGAGGACACAAGACACATAGAGTCCCTAGAATTTATTTTGTGGAAGTCAATGATCAAATGTTAAGTGGGAGACCTGCCCGGTATACTTTCTGATGCTGAGTAGTAATACTAAAAAACTTTAGTCTTAAAGAAGGTAGACATAATATCATTACTTTCACAGAGGTCATTTCCCTTATTTTCTTGGTACACACAAAAATCAGTGGTAAAAGGTCAGTACGCGTTAACCACTTTTAGACTGACCATCTAACTTAGTAACAATTACCTGAGTGTAAGATGTAAAGGATCATTTTCTTCACTATTGAATTAATGCAACAATGCTGCTCTTGTATATAATAAATATAAAATTTATACCACAAACTCATGCTGCCTGGAAATGCTTATAAGAAAGCATTTCTCTGCAAAATTGTTCAGAATTTAAGTAGTTTCTCAAAGAGAATGAGGATGCTATATGGTGAGGCATGTATCTGGCATTTTAAGTGACAATGAAAATCTCACTGCCAGGCATACTTTTTCCCCTTAACACATTAGCATAATTATGTGTCTGTCTTTCACAGGAGGACAAAAGCTCTATGAGCCAATTAGCTTTAAGACCTTGTAGGTAGGAAAATCAAACCTAATTGAAATGCACCACGGCAATTCCATGACTGCATATCTTGTCAGCATTAAGTGGGATCTGACAGATTATTCTTCTAAAGGGTAATGCATATTAGTGAATGTGCAATGAGGCATCTAACAAAAAGTCAGTGCAGCCTCTGGTATCACTGTGATTTGTCAGTGACAGCGAGGGCAGGGAGATGAAGATTTGCTATAATAAAACTTCCAATCGATAAAAATACAAGATGAAAAGGATTATCTTCAGCATAGATGTCAGATGTTTGCATTTGATGGACACGACTGCAGTTTTCAAACTGATGCGAAATTGACAAGGAAATGTTCTGTATCATGGGACATTGTTATGAACTGATAGGTGCCTACAAAATATGTCCTCATATTCACCTTGTTTGGAGTTCATGTCAGAAGTTCCGTAAACATGTCCCCAAATGTGAAATTTTTCAGGCTTGAAAGGCTCAAAGGCAAAACGAATAGAGATAATAATTCAGTCCTACTGACTCTTAAATACAGAGAACAAACTGAGGTTGCTGAAGGGGTGGGGGGGGATGGGCTAAATGGCTGATGGGCATTAAGGAGGGCACTTGTTGGGATGAGCATTGGGTGTCACAAGGAAGTGATGGATCACTAAATTCTATTCCATGAAACCATTATTACACTATATGTTAAATAACTTGGATTTAAATAAAATTTAAAAAATTTTCAGTCTAGCTGACTAAAAGTATTTACCTTCTAAATATTTCTGGGTTATTTGGGGGGGGGGGCGGGAAGGGACAGAACTAGGCTTCAAAATGCTTCAAAGCAAATACAATAGCTGTTAAATAAGTGTTCCCAATCAAATAGTATTGTTAGGTAGAGGCTGATCTCCATGTAAAACACAACAAAAATGTTAGCCTGTCAACCGTAGACAGTTCTGATCTCCAGGCTACTTTCATGTATATTTCCAGATTACTGAAGCAAATGTAGGTTGTGCTGGATATTTACAATTATTAATAACAGAACTAACATTTGAACCCTTTGTGTGCACTAGTTCACTGACTTTTTCCCACACCCCTATGTAGTTTCCATTACTATGTCCATTCTGTCAATGAGAAAACTGCACATGAAGAGCGGCAGGTCAACTACTTGCCGAAGGTCAAAAACCATAAGCAATGGATATAGGGCCCAACTCTATGGCTAGAGTATTATCCATTATATTGCCCTGTAAAGTCAAAATGGATTCCAAAGCAGGCAATAAAGCAAAATTTCAATGGTTTTCTTTAGCACTGACTAATATTTACGGCAAGATTTTCCTATTTTTAAAACATGACTTCATTTTAGCTTTTCAGCTCACTTTATGTCAGTCAAGAACCCCTCAGAAGTTACATTATGCAATTGGTAGGGATCATCATTGTGATTTCTGTCTTTCTGCTATGCTTTAAGGATGGTTTAAAATTTTGCCTTTTCTCTTCACCAGCTGACTCTTCTTTTTTTAATCTTTTTTTTTTTTCTGTTCTCCCCTATTAAGAAAGCCATATAATCCCAGAGGTGTTAGAATAGAAGAGTTAGCTCACAGCATTGTGAGGCGCTGTTCTAAATGCCAGTACAATTGTACAAGAGACCCTGGCAGTGGAGTGGATGAACAAAACACTTCAGGGTGCATAAATGTGCATTACCACAGGCACCCACACTACCCTGCAAAAGGCAAGCTTTAGAGATGCATCGGTGCAAACTGTTCCAGAACACAAGAGCTTTCATGAAACATTAACAGTGATTTACTAGGCCAGGTGGACAACTTGTTAGAGCACGTCACTAAAGTGCTTTAAAGGAGAGGAGAGAGAAAAATCCATAGGCCCACTCCATTTAATCCCCCAAGGAATAGGTTTATTTTCTGCTGTGTGCTCACCTCTAATAAGATCACAGCACTTTTAGAAAGGATGGATATGATTTCTCTAACCCACATCTCCCATCTGAGAAACTGCAATAACAATTAACTATTAATGACAAGAAGAAAATAAGCTTTCTTTTCCCTTGGCAATCTGTCACAGTGAACTCAGCTGGTAGCTTGAGAAGCAGTTCGGTTTGTTTCTCTGTCAAAAGGATATCATCTTAGGGGTAAGAAATGCACATTCTTCAGAAAAGTAGCCTTCTCATGGATAAAACTAGAGCTAAATGATTTTTACATTATTATTGCAAATGCATTTCCATTTTCATAAATCATGGGCTGATGAAAAATGTCACTAAATAGAGTCAGCAATTAGAAAATAGTACCCCCTGCTTTCTGGGGCTATACAACCAACCCCTAGTTTAATTGCTTGATTATTTCAATATTATTTTTTTCTGAATATCAATGTTTGGGCATCAAACTAATTCTCAGTTTTAGAATTTAGCACACTCTTGGAGATAATTTGCTGCATTTTGAATTGTCTCAAGTTCTGGGTTGAGAACCATTACTTTTTCCAACAGCCAGTGTCAAAACCTATAACAGACAGGGTACTGGATGGAGTATTCAGAATGGTATTGCTTCAGCAGTGGGGCAAAAATAGTCCTAGATCAAGGTCCACAAATTTTTCCTAGAAGCTCATAGCAAATATTCTAGGTTTTATGGGCCAAGAGGCAAAATCAAAATATATTTTGTAGGTACTTACATAACAAGAGAGAAAATTCCTCGCCCCACTCCCCATTTGACAGGAGTGGGTCATCCTATATGGTGGGCATGCTTTATGCCTAATTGTCATTTGCTGGAGACATTCTTGGTATGAGTACTGGTCTGCAGGGAAAAGTCTGGCTCGAGTGTGGGAAGAGGAGGTAGTGTTATGGACTGAATGTTTGTGTCCCCCCAAATTCGTTTGTTCAAACCCTAAGTATCAATGTGATACCTTTGGAAAGTAGTTAGGTTTAGATAAGGTTATGAGGGCAGAAATCCCCATGATGGGATTAGTGCTCTTATAACAAGAGACCAGAGGTCTTGCTCTCCTTGTCTGTCTTATGAAGATACTGTAAGAAGGCAGCTGTTTGTAAGAGGGTTCTCACCAGGAATGAGGAGCTGACTTGGCTGCCACCTTCCTCTTGGGTTTTCCAACCTCCAAACCGTGAGAAATAAATTTTTATTGTTTAAACCACTCAATCTATATATGGTATTTTGTTATAGCAGTGTGAACTAAGACAGTAGGTGACTTGGTCAGTTTTATGCTCTGTCTAATGATACCCAGAGCCTGGCTATGCCTTTCTCTCTTCCTGGAGAGTTTAGCCATCGTAACATGGGCAGCTTGCTGGAGAGGATTTGACTTGCTAAATTTCTGACTCCTAGACTGAGATTCTTCCACTTGATGCTTGGCAACTGCCAACAGTATGGTCTCCAACTTGTACACGCAACCCATGCAAGGTCTGAACAGGAGTGAGGTATGGCCACTGTCAGAGTGGCAGGCTCTAGGAGTGGAGGGGGATTTCTGGGCTTGGTCTTTGTGGCTTTAAGTGCTTGAGTGGTGCCCTCCAGACACACAGAGACACACAGTGGGCAGAATTTGGCCCTCAGGCTACAGTTTGATGACCCTTATCTTAGAGTAAACACTACTATGGTCTTACCTAATAAAGTCTTGAAAGAATCAACAAAAACTGAATGCAAAAAGAACTAAATCATTTGTAAGTAACTTAACTACTTGAAAGTTTAAGAAAGAAACTTGAAAAAGCCCAAAATATTCAAGAGCTAAAAAATATTCAGCACTTAACAAATTAAAATTCCCAATGCCTGGAATCCAATAAAAGAAAAAAAAAGTCCGCCAGTCATGCAAATAAACAGTAAAATACAATCCATATTCCAGAGAAACATTTAAGAAAAAGGACAGACCCAGGGGTGGCACAGATGATAAAATTAGACGAGGCCATTAAGAGTTATTATAACCATATTCCATATGCTCACCAAACAGTAGTGAAGTAAAGAGAAGAAAGCATGAACATTCTAAGAAGAGATATTGGAGATATAAAAATGACCCAGTTCTGGCCGCTAGTGACAAAAAATGACAGTGTCTAGGATAATAAATATATTAGATGGGACTGACAACTGATTGGGCCAGGAAGAAAAGAAGTGGGTTTAAAGACAGCAATAGAAACTAACCAAAATGAAATGTAAAGAGAGGTGCCTGTGTGGGTCAATCAGTTAAGTGTCTGGCTTTGGCTCAGATCATGATCTTGCAGATTTTGAGTTCAAGCCCTGCATCACACTCTGTTCTGATATATATTTTTTAATGTTTTATTTATTTCTTTATTTCTAAGAGAGAGAGAGACAGCATGAGCAGGGGAGGGTCAGAGAGTGAGGGAGACACTGAATCTGAAACAGGCTCCAGGCTCTGAGCTAGCTGTCAGCACAGAGTCTGACGCGGGGTTTGAACCCATAAACTGTGAGATCATGACCTGAGCCAAAGTTGGACGCTTAACTGACTGAGCCACCCAGGTGCCTTCTGTTCTGATATCTTAGAGCCTGGAGCTTGCTTTCAATTCTGTGTCTCTCTCTTTGTGAGTCCCCCATTGACAATCTGTCTCTCTCTGTCAAAAATGAATAAATATTAAAAAAAAAGAAACACATAGAAAAAGTTTTGAAAAAAGATGAACAAAGCCTCAATTAGCTGAGGGATAGCTTCAAATGGCCTAATACACGTATAATTGGAGTCCTTGAGATCAGGGTGGTGTGTGTGTGTTGGGGGGGGGGTGCAGTCAGAAAAAATATTTAAAGACATAATGAATGAAAAATGTACAACTTAATGATAATCATAACCACACAGACAAGACATTCTGCGAACCTAATGTAGAAGAAAGGTGAACAAAACTGTAATAGCCATTAGTGTTCAAAATGGTTTAAAAATGCCAGAAGTCAGACTGCCATAACCAAGTTTACCATTAATGGAAGGAGTCTGTGATAGGTACAAACATATAAAAATATAGTAAAGGACAGATTTAGCATTATGAAAATTGAGACTTCAAAGAAGACATAGAACTTCTGGTAGTTCTTATGTGCTATGCAATTCAGTTGTTACTTCTGACCAAAATTATTTGTATTGAATCTGGGAAAATGGCATAAAATCTCATTTACTCATTAATCCACTAAAATTCACTCAATGTACACTTGAGTTCCTGTATCTGCAAACCCACATTAAGACACATAAAAATGAAGACCACTAGCCCTGCCTTCAGAGACCCAATAATCTAATTACTTTCCAAGTGTTGTGGTTGAAACCATTTACTAATTTTTTGACAGGCACGTATATAGATTTCAGTTGTCTCTTCCTCATTTTTTTTTTTATCACATATTGCACCAAACATGGAATTACAGCTAATTTTAAAGAAATGCTGTTTCCTGAGTTATCTACATCTTCTTAATGTGTGAAATCATTCTCTAGGAACACAAGGTGGGTGGTATTGCTTGTGGTAAAAATAGTTTTCTGTTTTCTCTTTGATTCAGCATTGTTTATCTCTAGCACAAATGTTTCCTGAAGCTTCTTATCTAAAATTCTATGACAGTAAAAATGTAACAGCCATGCCATGGTGCACAAATATTTGCAAACAAATATGAAATGAACACGCACACCCCAAGAAAAAAGATGACCTTTATATAGGTGGCATATGGATAGGAAAATGAATGAGCATTCCTCCAGAAACATGACCTTTGCACAGGTCTATATGCTACAGTAGTAGCCATTACCATAAACAATAATGTGGAATAGGTAACAAAGCAGAAAATAGTTAAGACTTAAGTACTGAAAAGTATAGTACAAGGACCTCAAGGGATATACAAAATGAACCAATGGAGATAAGGAATTTTATATTTTATTTATATTTTATTTTCTGTAGTTCAGAATTCTGTCTCTCTCTCTCTCGCTGTAAAGGACATTATGGGGCCATTTGGCAAGGTATGAGGTCTGTATATTAGGTAACAGTATCAAGGGCATTTTCCTGATTTTAATAATTGTTCTATAATTGAGAAAGAGAATGTTCTTGTTCTTAGGGACCATTCACTGAACTATTTAGGGGCAAAAAGTCAATATGTCTGCAATGTATTCTCAAATAGTTCCAAATTTTTAAAATATGTTTTAAAACTGACATCTACAAGTTTCTTCTCAAGAAATAAGCATCAGACATCACTTATTCTATTGTTTTGGTACAAACAATGATGCTCAACAGGCTGAGAAAAGACAGTGACTCCAGAGGAAATTCCAATTCAAAATGATGATTCAAAGAATACCAGGCTATTGTTTATACAGTACTATGTCCTCTCAGAAAGGAGATATGTATATATCAAGAGATATATTTATTGACAAGAAATATTTTTGACACACACATACATGCATACATATACACATATACCTTAATGTGTCACTCAATATGTTTGTTCTAAACCATTTATAGGTCTCTGAAATTATTTTTTTTAAATATTGAATTTTGTCTTTATTGCTTTTCTTCTCCAAATAGAATGTGAATTTATGATACTGGACACAAGAACACACACACATACACACATAAATGTATCTATCTATCTGGCAAGAGAGAAAAGAAAAGGGAAAGGGAGAGAGACAGGGAGGGAGAGAGAGATGGAGAGAATAATAAAACCAGTGTAAAATATTTAACAATTAAGGAAGCAAGGTGAAGGGTATATGAAAATACTATTCACATACTTTTCAGGAAGTCTGAAATTATTTAAAAATGAATAGTCACAGAAGATTGAAAATGATAATCAGCAAAGGGATTATTCAGAATGAGGCTGATATAATGTAAGATTTTAGTTTCTCATCTTATATCTGACAGTGATTTATAGTTGATTCCTAGATTTGATGTTGCCTTTGAGGCCTGATTCTTTCTACTTTATTGGAATACTTTACCAAGCATCTATATCAAGTCACCTCAATAGTGACAGATATTAAATATATTTTAAGATTTTGTATTCAAGATATTTTCAGAAAAAATAAAGCAATAATAATAACATCTCACTGATTTGTACTCCAAAATAAATCGTGGCAAACCAAAGAATGATTTTAGATTATTTATGCTACTTTTGCTACTTTTTGCTACTTTTGAATGACAAAGATGATAAGCATCTTTATTTAGGTTGTAATTCAGCTTAGTTTTTCAAACATATATTGAACATGATACCTCTGTAGTGGTTACACAAATGAAAGAGCAAGGGCTCTGACTCAAGGAGATAACAGTCTTCCATAAAAAAGGAAGAATAAAATAGAATAAAGAATAAATTCAAAGCAATGTTGAAAAAGAAAACCAAAGCTGGAGACATCACAACCCCAGACTTTAGTCTCTACTACAAAGCTATAATCATCAAGACAGTATGGTATTAGCACAAAAATAGACACATAGGCCAATGGAATAGAATAGAGAACCCAGAATTGGACCTATAAATGTACAGCCAACTAATATTCGACAAAGTAAGAAAGACTATCCAACAGACAAAAGACAGTCTCTTTAGCAAGTGGTGCTGGGAGAAATGGACAACAACATGCAGAAGAATGAGACTGGACCACTTTCTTACATCATACACAAAAATAAACTCACAATAGATGAAAGACCTGAATGGGAGACAGGAAACCATCAAAATCATAGAAGAGAAAATAGTCAAGAACCTCTTTAACTTCGGCCACAGCAACTTCTCACTTGAAACGTCTTCAAAGTCAAGGGAAATAAAAGCAAGTGAAATGAACTATTGGGACCTCATCTAGATAAAAAGCTTCTGCACAGCAAAGGAAATAATCAACAAAATGAAAAGGCAACCAATGTAATGGGAGAAGATATTTGCAAATGACATATTGAATAAGGAGTTAGTATCCAAAATATATAAAGAACTTATCAAGCTCAGCACTCAAAAAACAAATAATTCTGTGAAGAAATGGGCAAAAGACATGAATAGACATTTTTTCAAAGAAGACAACCGAATGTCTAACAGACACATGAAAAGATGTTCAACATCACTTATCATCAGAGAAATACAAATCAAAACCACATTGAGATACCACTTCACCCTGGGGAGTGGCTAAAATTAACAACTCAAGCAACAACAGATATTGGTGAGGGTGTGGAGAAAGGGGAGCTCTCTTGCACTCTCAGTGGGAATGTAAACTGGTGCAGCCACTCTGGAAAACAGTATGGAGTTTCCCCAAAAAATTAAAGATAAAATTACTCTAGGACCCACCAATAGCACTACTAGGAATTTATCCAGAAGATATATAAGTGCTGAGTCATAGGGGCACATACACCCCAATGCTTATAGCAGTGCTATCAACAATAGCCAAATTATGGAAAGAGCCCAAATGTCCAACAACTGATGAATGGATAAAGAAGATGTGGTACACACACACACACACACACACACACACACACACACTAGAAAACTACTCAGAAATGAAAAAGAATGAAATCTTGCCATTTGCAACAACATGGATGCAACTGGAGGGTATTATGCTAAGTGAAATAAGTCAATCAGAGAAAGACAGATATCATATGTTTTCACTCATACATGAAACTTAAGAAACTTAACAGAAGACCTATCAGGGAAGGGAATGAAAAAAATAGTTACAAAGAGGGAGGTAAACCATAAGAGACTTTTAAATACAGAGAACAAACTGAGGGTGAAAGGGGGTGGAGGGGTGAGGAAAATGGGTGATGGGCACTGAGGAGGGCACTTGTTGGGATGACACGGGGTGTTTTATGTAAGTGATGAATCATGGGAATCTACTCCCGAAGCCAAGAGCACACTGTATACATTGTATGCTAGCTAACTTGACAATATATATTTTCTTTAAAAAAGACTAAATGGAAAAAAATAGGCATTGGCCAGTACTTTCTAAAAAGGTATTTATGATCATGATCACAAGTAGAGTCGGAATCAGAGTACTTGTTGCCAATGAGTTATGATTTGAGGGTTGTTGCAAAACTCAAATTGCTCAAAGTTTTCACTTTAATTTATTTCACGCTGCCTGAGATTTACTACTATAGAAAGCAAATGTCTTATAGAATGTAGACCTTTAAGTCAGTATTCTCCAGTGGGAATCTTCAGGACTTTCCCTCTTTCTGATATGCAGAAGAGAGTTTTAAAGAAAAGGCAGTTTGAATGGAAAGGTGAAGGTCCGACAAGGGCATGGAATAGAAGAACTGGGTGGAACACTGGAATACAGAGACTCAGAAAGGGGAGAATGAAAGAGACTATACACTGCCTCTTCATGTTTTGTTTTTTGTCAGACCTATTTAATTCTAATGTTGTGGTATTAGAATTAAATAGTCCAAAAATATAAACGTGTATACTTTCAATGTCATGAAACTATTTAAACATATTCTCTGTATTCAGTCTAATCTACACCTATGCAGGTCCCCCAACTATGACAACCCCACAGTTGTCAAAGTGGAATGTGAACAAAAAGCAATTATGTTTTCCTTAAGCTTAAAATAAAAAAGAATAAAAAGGAGTATTTATATTTGCAGTGAAGAATATTAAAAATGGTTGAAATAACATGCGAGAAATGGAATAGCTTCTACAGAAGCAAACTGGCTGCATCCAGTATGCAGGCCAAGAGGAATATGTTGATGCATATGTCAGCAACAATGCCAGACATCTGCAAGTTAAACCATAATGGGTGGCCTGCTCCAAAACAGCCATTAGATGCCTCCCTTCTATTTTGCCAGCACCCAGTGATGCTCAGTAGGCCATGGAAAGACTGAAGGTCTCTCCTGACAAACACTCTCTCCTTGCCTGAACTTTGACAAGCTCCTCTAAGCCTTTTTCTTTACAAGCCTTTATCCTTGAGACTGTTCCTCAGCTTGCAGAGTCCAGTCTTAGCAAGGATCCTGCTAAGGCAGGGAGGAAAGCCCCACATTTGATATATATATATATATATATTTTAAATATTTTTATTTATTTCTAGGAGAGAGAGAGAGAGAGACAGCGTGAGCAGGGGAGGGTCAGAGAGAGAGGGAGATACGGACTCTGAATGGTAAAGGCAGCAAAGGTTTTCCTAAAAATGGCTGGGGTTTGCAATGCATGCAAACAGGAGAGTTATGCTTTCCTGCATCATAGAAATAAATAATTCATGCTGCCAGGAGGAAGACCAGTGGAAATGAATGCCAGATCCTAGGTGTACTTTTCTCTCAAATTAAAAAAGAAGAATTTTAATGTTCATGAAAAACACGTGTCATGCACTGTAGAGGCTGAGCCAATTATTCGGTTATTCATAATTTTGTATCTCTGGTACCTGACACATGGTGAGGAAGCAGCTAAGGATAAGGCAGGAGGTGCCAGGATCCTGCGTGTGACCAGACAGCAAGCTGGGGCACCTCTTCCCTCCCAGTTCACATTTATATAAATAGCTCCTGCTCCTTCCAGGGATGATCTGAATGAGTGCAGAGGAAAGAAATTTGATGACTCCCTCCTTCAGCGCCCAACACACCCTGAGAGAAGGCACTGCATTTACCCACGCTCTTTTGGCCTTCAGAAAACTGCCACTATGAAAAGGCACTGACCTCATGTGATCATAATTGAGTGAAATGTCCTCTCATCTCTAATTCATTGGTTGATTAGAACATAACGCCAATAAAATTAAGTTCATGGCGCTTGATCCTTCTTTAGAACAATGTTGTGGGTATGCATTTTTTTTAAATCCTGGGTATAATCCCTTTTTTTCTAAAGCTCAATTTTTAAAACACAGCATTTTGGGCTTGCCTCCCTTATTCCTAATGTTCCCTCCCTCTACCTTTCCTCCTGGCAATGCAAGGTACACACACACATACACACATGTACACACACATAGTTGGCTTTTCTCTTTTTGAAACAGTATGGGCGGCACTATAGGGTTACCTCGAGGTTGAGACTTGTCTTTTGGTTAAGTTACCAAGAGAAAGGAACAGAAGAGTATTGCTGTAGCTGCATATAACACTATGCAATTATAACAACGGAAGGAATGGGTAGTGAGCTGCTGAAGCACATTCAAAAACTGACCCACAGTGACGGAAACTTGACTATCTGGAAACGTGGGCACTGCCATCAATTCTCAGATTGATGGAAATTAAATCAAAGCCTCCAGCCTAGCTGACCACTGCATCACACAGAAAGTACCCTGGACCTATTTCCAACCCAGTGGCAGAATTGTTGGCTCCTCCTTCTATATCCCACAGTGCCTTGCACTTATTTTGTCATTATTATTATTATTATTATTATTTATAACTTACAGTAAATACATCTCCCTCCTAACTCTTTACTTGGCTTGCAGTTTTATTCCCTCTCTTCCCTTACAGTTCCCACAGTGAAGACTGCATTCCCCTGGAGAGAATGAGACCTGAGCCCAGCTATGGGAGGTGGGGGTGGAGGCGCCCTATCTGGGGGTCAGGGTCTTGCCATAGAGAGTTGAGACTACATGGAGGCCAGAGGCCAGAAGACCAGACCAGCAGCAGCTGAGAGAGGGTCAAGGAGTGCAGGACCACAAAGGGGCAGCTCCTGCTGTCCCCTGCTGTGGTGTTCACCTGTGGGCTCTAGTTCAACTAAGTGGCTGTGTTGGTTGGGGAGGGCCTCCGTGGAGAGCCAAGTAGTGGGGGCAACCCAACAGTGAGGGAAACTCGGCGGGAAGGCACTGGATGGGGCCCTCCTCATCCTGCAAGGAGCAAACTCCTCCTGCCTCAGCAAATGTTCACAGAGCCTTTACATGGATGGAACTTCCAACATTAGACAGAACTCCCTCTGGGAAGCAGCCCTCAGGGTTAGATGCCCTTCCTCTGCATCCTAATAGCATCCTGTGCTTAGTCCTAGAACATCCTGAGTTGCAATGATCTGTCCATGAGCCTCTTGAGGCAGGGGCTGAATTTTATTCCTTCTATGTCCCTAAGGCCTCACACAGTGCTTGGTAGAGACATTCAACAAATACTTTTCTTCAGTTGAAGGAATACATAATTTTGAGCAATTTAGATGTTAAAAAATGTAAGCGATGATCGTGGCAATAAACTTTAGTATCTCCACCGAGAAATTCCAATGGCTAAAAGCTACCATGAAGGATGCTAAGAAAAATTATATTTGATTATCTCCAAAGAGCATTAACTTACATGGGAACCTACTACCTCAGTGATGTTCGAGCATGGTTTATAGACAAAGCTTGGTGCCCAAATGGCTCATCATTACCTCAGGTAGCCCTGGTCTCAGCAGCTGCCTGGCCTGAGAGGACCCACAGTGCGACCGAGTGGCCGGTGACTGCAGCTGCCGAGTGTTACTGTTTTCCTTGTCAGTTCCTAGTACTAGAGAGCAGGGATGTGGCTGCAAATATTTGGCTCTGCTTCTACAAGGTGGCATCTGTTTAAGCATAAAGATGAAAAAGCACAGTTCCATCGGGACCAAAGTTGACTTGCAAATACCACTTTGACAGCGAGTCACTAGAAGTAATACTCATGAACATCATTCAGTATTTGTTAAGTTGTCATGAACTGTTCTAAGTGCTTTATAATACTTTTACTCCTCAACGTAACCCTACCAGATAGGCAATATTATTGGTCTACTTTATAGACAAGGAAACCAGATAGAAAAGTTTAAGTTACTTGGTCTATATTCACCCAGAGAGTTAGGTGGTAGGGATAGGATTCTAACCCAGACAGCCTGGCTCGAGAGCAGCCGCTCACAATCATTCTGTTATCTTAACATTACTGAAAACTGCGCTCGCTTCCAAACACACATCTGATAATTGCACAGAGCCAGAATCAGTCCCACCTCCCACCCAAATGAAGGTGGCTGGCTCTGTCTGGGTGTAGTGCTAATGGAGGAAAAGGGTCTGCGGCTGCCCTATAGTAGGTAGATACTGTTATCTGATCTCTTCTCAGATTCCTTCAAGGGCCCATTGGAATGAACCTCCCATTCATTCTTAGTTCTACCACACAAAACCACCCCTCCACAGGAGCCCTCATTACAGTCTCTCTTCCACTGAGGTCCCTGGTGCGTGCAGAGTGTCTGCCCGATATGCCTCCCTCAGCATCTAGCATCTTCCTGACACACAAAAGGTCCTCAAGAAATGAAGGCAGAGACAACTGATATAAAATAGCAATGTAAGAGAATACGACTGCCACATTGCAGCTGGCATTTTAGCACTCTCGGCTATTTTCAGAATTGAAAACGTATCACAAGTCTCTTTGTATTAAATATTTTTAAGCTCCTATAAGGATATAGCCTCTGATTTAAACATATTGGCGATTTATCTTCTTTTTCAGAACCTATATTTCTCTACCACGGTAGATTTTAAACATATGTAGTCTGGAACCTTCTGCAGTCTTGGGTGAACCTCTATTAGATAAGGAGGAGCTAAGAAGAAGGAAGGAAAAGAAGGAAAGAGGGAAAACAGAAGGACAGAAGGAAGGGGTAGGAGAGAGAAATGTCAGTGTTTTCAAAATCCTGAGAAAAAAGCTGAAATTTTGGTAATACCTTTCCTCCAATTAATCCGGAAGAGGAATAGTGCTACCAGGGTATGGAACAGAAGTGAGGCTCAAATGGAACCGCATGAAGGAGAAGGTGAGAAGTGGGTGGGAAGGCTGGGTATTCACTCCCACTGCATCCCACCCAAGTGGTGGGTGGTGTAACACTGAGAACAGCTAGGGCAATGAGCCCTGCTTTATCATTGACTCCCCAACTCTCCATCGGGAGCTCCTGGAGATTTCTATTTACTTATTTATTTATTAAAGTTTACTTATTTATTTTGAGAGAGAGACAGAGAGTGAGTGGGGGAGGTGCAGAGAGAGAGAGAATCCCAAGCAGGGTCCACATTGTTAGCATGGAGCCCGACTCAGGGCTCCATCCTAGGAACTGTGAGATCATGACCTGAGCCAAAACCAAGAGTCAGACACTTAGCCATCTGAGCCATCCAGGTGCCCCAAGATTTCTATTTAATAAAACTTAAGAAAAACCCTCTACACACCACATAGAACTAAGAATGTAGTCTTTTTTAATGTTTATTTATTTATTTTGAGAGAGAGTGTGTGTGTGTGCACATACTCGTGACAGCAGGGGCAGGGCAGAGAGAGAGAGAGAGAGAAAGAATCTCAAACAGGCTCCATGCTGTCAGTGCAGAGCCCAAGATGGGGCTTGATATCAAACCATGAGATCATGACCTGAGCTGAAATCAAGAGTCGTATGCTTAACCCACTGAGCCACCCAGGCACGCCAGGAATCCAGTCTTTTTATTTCCCATGTCAAGATGCATAAGGCGAGGCACAATTAGAGATAGGGTGGACATTCACCCCAGGTGTCCCCCAAACAAGTTCTGACTTGAAATATTCCATCCTATTGAACTCATCAGCACCCATGAACTTGTCAATTCGTGTGCTGGGATTTTTGGTTTGAAAATACAATCGACATACAAAGTCATGAAAGCTCAGAGATGTGGATGACTGCAAAGTCTTTTAAATTCATTAGTTCTTTGCTCCAGATCATGCCATTCCTCTCCCAAAGAGTCTCCAGTGACTGTCCCCAGGTTCAAGAGAAAACATGAAATCCTTGCCATACTCCTCAAGACCCTGAGGGATCTGATGCCTAACTCCTCTCCCTGTTAATCAGCACCTTCTAGTCATATTGGCTGGCTTTCTACTCAGTGAACAAGCCCAGCTCATTTCTGCCTCAGGGTCTTTGCCCTTCCCCTGTCCCCTGCCTAGGACAATCTTCTCCTTGAAGGTTTCCTTGATGAGCTTCTTCCCTCTCTGGGGCACCTGGGTGGCTCAGTCAGTTAAGCCTCCAACTGAGGCTCAGGTCACGATCTCACAGTTCATGAGATGGAGCTCCATGTCAGGCTCTGAGCCTGCTTCAGATTCTGTATCTCTGCCCCTCCCCCACTCACACTCTGCCTCTCTCTTTCTCTCAAAAACAAATAAACATTAAATACACACACACACACACACACACACACACACACACACACACACACACAACAAGCTGACCCCTGTCTCCATATTCTTTGCTTTCTGATCTGACCTTTTCCCTTCGGGGCACATCTCTTCTTACTTGTCTTTTCAGTCCCTCAGTCTCTGAATTAATAGTGCCTTCTTCAAGTTAATGTTTCTCTCAATCCACATATAATAGGGTACACAAACTCCTGCAATATTCAAAAATTAGGTCTAAGTAGCCCTCTTCTGAGAATTGGTTAAGTGGAAGAAAATAACTTCAAATGGAGAATTATATGCACTTTAGTTTCATTTTTCTCTCTGCTCATTTGATGTTTCGCTTTGTACATTTTTCTCTCTGAACAACACTCATAAACTACAGGCTGTACTAGGGCAGACAAGTTGTTTCCATGGCCACATTCCCATGCTTAGCCATGGCCATGTGGGGATTATTTCTTTAGTACGTAGTGCTGTCTTACACATACTAGTGCAAAGCACGTGATACCCATTTTTATTAGCTAGGGGAACATAGCTGGTGTTCTGCATTTATTCAAGCTCTGATCTTCTCTAAGGCTGTCAAAAAATGCAGAGCAGCATTTCCAGCCACATTAGTTTTGTTATAAATTTTCACAAAATGAATCAGTGAATAGCTGCTGATAGTGTAGTGTGTCTAAAAGCTCCATATTTCTGGGGAGAAAGCCAGCTCTTCTAATTCCTGATATTTACTCATTTAAAAGAAACATTTATTGAGAGCCTTCTGTATTCTAGAATCAGGAAAGGTGCTGAGAATATAAACTAATGAGATATGTCTCTTTTGTTCTTCTGTATCTTTAAGGATCTTGTAGTCGAAACCTACAAATATCATATGTAATGACTATCAGAGACATATGTCAGGAGCTGTGGAAGCACAGAACATAAGCCATCTCCAGACACATAAGCTCCATGCAGGCAAGGATTTGTCTATTCCATATCTCAGTGTCTAGAACAATGACTGGCACATAGTAGTCACGCAACAAATATTTGATAAAAGAATGAATAAATGAATGAATCTAGATCAGATTGTGCTATCAAGTAAGATTTCCTGGAAGGAAGACTGAGGAGTCTACTTGAGAAAGAATGATAGGGAAGGACGTTCTAACCATCCCTGCCCCTACTTTGCCCTGAGTCTTCTAGGGCTGGGGGAAACCCTCAAACTATTACAAACCACTGTGGGTGATGATGAAGCATCTGTGAGAACAACTTGGGGATAAATACACTTATTTATGTACTCTTTCCTATTTATTTAAAAGTTTTATTTATTTAAGTAATCTCTATACCCAATACGGGGCTTGAACTCACAACCCTGGCACCAAGAGTCATGCGCTCCTCTGACTGGGCCAGCCAGATGCTCCTATTATTGTACTCTTTAAATCAGAATTCTGTGGGTATTGATGGTTGGGTATAATCTTTCTTCCATTTCAAAGATGACTGTAATACTCTTTGGTGTAAGAAAATGTGCCCTTTGGAAAACCAAGAAAAATTGTCATCAAGTCTCTTCTTTGTGAACGGCACTTTTGGACTGAGAAGAGTTTTATGGGCAAGGATGCACCACTTGATGACCCTGACCCCTCACTCACAAATCAATCTTCTAAGGAGCTTTGACTTCTGTGGTCATGTCTGTTGGTCAATTGTCAGTGCTATCTGACAATTTCGCAGGTGCAGGGTGGTCAGACCTGCCCATGGGTTCTGAAGAATTAAAAGCGGTTTTTTGAACTAGTATCAAACTTTATAAAATGCTTTCTAAGAACAAACTTGGGGTACACTGAGCATACATTATGAGATTATGCCTCCTATTTCAGGAAATAAAATCAAGGCTCAGATTAATGAACTGATTTGCTGAAGGTCACAAAGTTAGACAGAGCTAGATCAGGGCTTGGCTCCTGGTCTGGTGCTCATTCTCCTGCCCTGCATTCTCTCCTAGGGAAAAGCAAGACTGAAAGCCCCCAAGACCCACAAAAGACATCAAACAAGAGAGTGCACTCTTGGGCAGTTTCAGGTCTTGAGGGTCAAAGACTGATGCAGCAGGGTTTTCTGGATATCACAGCAACCAGATATACCTGTGGGTGATGTATCAGTTAAAATAGGATAAACTATGTTGCAGTAACAAAGGACCCCACACTTTAATTATTCTCACTTGTGCACTCCACGAACAAAGAGTATTCTGCTCATTGTAATATATCAGAAACATGGGCTGAGGGAGGCATTAACGTGATGCACTTCCAAAATCCCAGAGTCAGGGAGAAGAGTATGGTTGATGGTACGCTGGCTCTTAAAGCTTCTGTCTAGAAGTGACAAATGTCATTCCACTTTATTTTATTGACTAAAGCAAATAACATGGTCAAGTTTGTGTTAATACTCTCCCAGAGAAGAGCAATGAACTTCCTGAACATTAGTACAGTCTACCACACATGCTCAAGCAGATTTTGTTATCCTTTAAGTCTGTAACAGGTATGAGCGGCATCGTGGTTGAACCAGCACCTCCAAATCTAAAAGATAATCACTGATCTCTCATCTGACCAGGCTCTCAACGCTTTGTGCTTCTGCTAGAGGATATCTTTGTGTGGGGATATAATCTTTTTGCCTGAGTGAAAAGGGGAGGTTATCATCAGGGGCCCTGAGTTTTCTTTGTGTACCCAAATGAGCTGCCTGGAATGGCTGGAATCATACGTAGTTATGAAATACTTTACGCTTTTCACAGCCAGCCAGTAGTCTAAGCTCTATGAAAGCAGGGACCATGTCAAATTTTCTCATCAATGGATATTTAGTACCTAGCACAGTGTCTGAAAGCTGCAATGATGATTATAGCTGACAATGTGCTCTTTAAATCCTCACAACCCTAAGAAGAAGGTACTGTTATTATCCCCAGTTTATTGAAAAGGAAAATGTATCACAGTGAGTTTAAGTAATTTGCTCTAGCTCCCTTAGCTAATGAGTACTGATTTGGATCAAGAGTCTACACTGTTAGGGATGCTTGAGTGGCTCAGTCAGTTAAGCATCCCATTTCAGCTCAGGTCATGATCTTGCTGTTCATGGGTTCGAGCCTCATGTCAGGTGCCGTGCTGACCACTCAGCTGCTGGAGCCTGCTTCCGATTTTATGTCTCCCTGTCTCCCTGCCCCCGCCCCCACCACTCGTGCTATTTGTTTCTCAAAAATAAACATTAAAAAGAAAAAAATTAAAAAAGAGAATCCACACTTAACCCTGCTATGTCAAACTAAACAATATATGTTGAACATATTAATTAATTATTGACTTTAATTTGTGAATTTGGGGGTAGGAGTGGGGTTAAAAGCATTTCGTTGGCAATTCACCAGAAGGTACTACTTGACTATTTTAGATCTAACAGTCTTAATATCCTAATAATCATAATCATCAATCAATATCCTAAGTATTAAGCTCTTTGAAATATCATTTTGGCATTCTATGGAAATATGAAGCCAGGTGGAGAAAAGTGAAAGGTGATTCTTTGAGCCACCCACACCCATGGGGAGAAGACAGAAGCCAAGGAAATGAGGGCTCCAATCCCTTCAATCAGCTGTGCAAAGCTCTGGCTTCATTCTGTGTCAAGCGTTCTGTTGTTACAAATGCTACAAAATAGAGCAGCCCATGCAAGTGTTACCATTTTCCTTTTGGCTGGTGTTCTGAAGAGCTCTATGGAGGACAGATGGCGAGCTGTCATTTCGGGCCTGCCTCTTGGCTCACCTGCATGTAGCCACATGAAATTTCTATTTCCAAAGAAAGTATTTCCTGTCTCAAGTCATATATATAGTCTCTGACACCTCACTGCTCCTCCTAGATCTCTTAAAGTCTTGCTTACAGTCAGGAATCTTCCAACCTAGCTCTCACCACTTACACTCACACTACGGGGTTCTTCCAGTAGCACCCTAATTATGTTAAAACCTGACACTGCTTTTTCTTGCTCGCCAACACATTTAGTTTTAATGTTCACACTCTGAAACAAGATCTTTTTTTTCCCCAGCTTTAGTGTCTCCTCCAAGACCTAAATAGATATAACCTTATCCCACCAAAGTTGTTACTCCCGATGCCTGGAATAGAACGACAGGGCAGAATTTCTTGCTCACGAAGGCACCATTATTTATTTAAGCCATGGTGTTCTCACTGTTCCCTATGCTAGAAGCTCCGCAATTCACTGATAAATGACTTCATAAGCATTTGCATCTCTGTAGGTCAGGGGTTGCAAATTCAACTGCCAATAGAGAACAGACAACTATTGTAGGTGAGTAAACCAAGTGAGACTCGAGAGTGGTGTGCGGTAGGGAGTCAAGGTTCTGGCTACAGCATCCAGCTATCCGGGGCTGTGGCTGATTGCTGCTGTGTGAGAAAGCAGGCTCTTTGCTCTCAGATCTGAGTTTTCAAGAGAAATTCAAAATTTAGCTTTTTCAAAATGTGAAACCTTCTGATTTCTAAATGTTACCTCAAGGTTTAGAATATTACAGAGAAAGGGCACTCCAGGCAGGAAGAACTTGAGACCACATGGTACATTCCGAGAAAATCAAGTTATGTAATATGAAAGGGTGGCGTACACAGTGGGGAATAGTGGGAAATGGGGCTGGAAAGCCACTGGATTTTACCTGTTAGGTGATAAGATTCCATTTAAGAATATCAGCAATTAGGGGCGCCTAGGTGTCTCAGCTGGTTAAGCGTCTGACTTTGGCTCACGTTATGATCTTGTAATTCATGGGCTCAAGCTCTGCATCGAACTTTGTGCTGACAGCTCAGAGCCTGGAGCCGGTTTCGGATTCTGTGTCTCCCCCTCTCTCTCTCTGACCCTCCCCTGCTCATGTTCTGTCTCTCAAAAATAAATACACTTAAAAAAATTTTTTTAAAGATTATCAGCAATTATATGACATGATTGGATTTGGATTCACATTTATATGTGGGCGGTTAAGAGAATGGGTCAAGGGGGGGAAAACTAAGGTTGCAACAGGAGCCGGGAGGTTGTGACAGCAATCCTGGGGAACGTGAGAACCAGCTAAAACTGACAGCGATGCAGGGGTCAGAGGGACTTAAGAGCTCATAGGAGAAGAATAAGCAGGATGTGGAGATGAACTCCACGTGATAATGTGGGAGAAGGAAGCATAGAAGATGTCACTCAGATTTCTAGGTTGGAAAAGTGAGTGATGAGTGCTTCACTGAGGTTGAAAATATAGGAGCAAAAGCAGGTAGGGTGGGCTCATGGTGGGTGGTGGGAGTGAGGGCGATGACTTCCATATCTGACTAGTTTTGTAGGAAGTGCGAATGAGATATCCAGGCGGCTGGACACAATTTCCCGGGACACATCAGTGTAGAGGCATTGCCGGAAGTTCTGAATGGTAAGGCAAGAAACAGCCTGGGGACAGGAGCCAGAGAAGAAGCTTTGTAGTAGGAAACAGAGGATGAGGACCTGTGCGGTTAACAAAGACACAGTACTCTCACTTCCATCATGTGCAACTCGGAGACTCGAATCCCACAAAAGGCCTCCGTGGGTGGAGACAGAAATGCTTCCCCATGCCTACAGATTGCAATGGTTAGGATATCATAGCTGAGGAGCAGCAGGCTCACTGTGCATGTGGCGGTCCAATGCAAGAGCTCTGGAGGAACTAAACATGGCACTACAACGGCCTCTGAAAAGGTCCCAGGTGGCATATGCCGTATACAATAAAGAAGCTTTTGTGGGCTTCCTCATTCCCTCCTACACATTTCTTCCTCAAAAAGGAACCAAACACCGCGAGGCGCTTTATCACACTTGGGAAAGGGCATAGAATGATTTTGGCTTTGATTCCATCAGCAGGCTTTCTAGAAATTTGGGCAGTTATTGACTTCTGAGTCTGCACGGGCACATTGTGGGGAATAGAAACCTTGCCTTTTGCCACAGATACCAGCCTCATGGGGCTTGGGCTCCAGCTAGCTGCAAAACATCACCTGGTAGTAGGCACCAGAGACAACCTCACTGTCAATGTGGGACTCTGGTCATTCCATTGTGCCTCAGTGGCCTTTAGAATATAGAAACCAGTTCTGAAACTTATTTCTAAAGGTAAATATATTTGGACTTGTGTGATCTTTTAAAATTTTAAACATGGATTTTATCGTAAAAAAATTTTTAATGTTTTATTTATTTCTGAGAGAGAGGGAGACAGTATGAGCAGAGGAGGGTCGAAGAGACAGGGAGACACAGAATCTGAAGCAGGCTCCAGGCTCTGAGCTAGCTGTCGGCACAGAGCCTGACGTGGGGCTCAAACACCACGAACCATGAGATCATGACCTGAGCTGATGTCAGGCACTTAACTGACTGAGCCACCCAGGTGCCCCTGGTTTTATCTTTAAAATTCAAAATTTTTCATATGGAGGCGGGCTTTTGCTCCATATTCACGGTGACAAGCTTATATACCTGTGTTGCAAAGCCCCACTGAATGACAATGTTTTGAGCCATCTGCCACTCACATCTCCAAATCTCTTTGACCACATCACTGAGTATTTATCTCAGTGAAGATCTCCTTTGGTCAAACTCTTAGGGTTGGTAAAATCACATGGTTAGTGCAAAATGCAAAATTAGTTCATTTTCCCCAATAGTTTGGTGTTGGCCCCTAGTGGAGAAACTACTTGAGCTATTCCAGCAAGGAAAGTTCAAGCGCTGAGAAGTTGTAAGGTCAGCCAGGGCAGTGTTTTCCTTTCTTTTATTAACTGCTGTTTCTTCTATGGTTAGAATCATCCTAGGACATAGCAGGTCCTCAATATAAAATTTTTGACTAATAGAATGAAGTTATTCCCAGATAGTCCTTCGCATTATTTCTTTCAGAAAGAACATTTTTAAGGAGGACAATCACATTGTTATTCCAGGAGGCAGTGCCTGCCACTCTACATATGAGGCATCCTGATCACTTCTTACTGGAGGCAGCTGATGCTCATACTGAAATTTGCAGTCACACATTTTTGCCTACAATTCATTGCAGGGAGGCCTTGGTGAACACAGCATTGACTTGTAGTCAAGACAAGCCTGTGCCTGAGCAGCATACCACCTTGAAGAAGTGGGTGATACAAGCTGTGAATCTTGCTGATGACTCCTGAGAAGTGTTGATTAGAAAAGCCGGAAAGTGGAGTTCTATCCACTGTGAGTAGAGCAGGGACTATAATGGCTCTGGAGCCACTAAGGGCCTCTTGGCTCAGCAAAGGCCCCTAAAATCTAACACTGTTTCCAGGTAACGACCCCTTCCTGCCTACCAGGGGCACACCAGCTTCTTGCTACTGTTCTTCACTCGTTTAGGAAGTCATACTGTTTTTAGGTCCCTTCCATTCGGAGAAAGTAAATTATCAAGAATTAGGCCCAATTCACCTTCTAAAGATTCAGTTGCAAGTTTGATAAATGCTAGAACAAAAGCCAGTGGAACTATATTATTTTAGGTTTATAAAAGAGACTTGGAATTCTTTTTCTTTCCTTTTTTTTTTTTTTAATGACCTTGGAAAAACATTCTGGTGTTCAACTGAATGGCTGGCATAAAAGGCATGAAAGAGTTTTAAAATTCTTTCTGCTTTTGTATATACGCATATGTTTTTGTTTCCTCTGACTTGGTATGTGCTCATCTGATAAGTGGAATTTATAAGAACTGGTTTGCCAAGTGACCAGACCATTTCTTTAATTTATTTCCTTGAACATTTTCCAAATTAAAGCAACTTGGTTAGTAAATAAAAAGCAAGCAAGCCAAAAAAGAAAAAAAAAAAAAGTAAGAAGAGATAAAAAGAGAGGGGTCTATATACGTAGGTAAGTTAGAAAGCTAACATACCATGTTCTGAATTACACACCCATAGCTGATTCTAGTTTGGGATTTCTCAACTAAAATTCCACCCCCTGCTTCAGGGAATGTGGCTTTTGGTAAGTAGAATAAAGTATGCTGGGCAATCTCTAAGTGTTACTTCTATCTCTTATATTTTATGCTGCTGAGGTCATTGGCCACCTTGACAGAAAATAAATATCCCTCATTTTGATGGAATATTGAGATATCCCCACTACAAGTTGAATTTATATACCTCCTTTGCTGATTATTACAGAGGAAGCTATTGAAATGGAAACATTCCTTTACTTTGATCCTAACATCAGATCTCCTTTTTCCAGCACTCTTTTACAAAACAAATATACAAACATTTCAAAATGCCAACAAAGTATCTTAAAGTATCAAGAAGTAATCGTTGCTCGTGGTATTCTTAGAAGTTCATCCACATCACTGCTAATCCTACATTAGGACTGATGTGTTTTTGTGAATGAGGTTGGATATTGACTATCTATCACACATTTGATCTCAAAAGCAATCCAATTTGTATAAGTGGGACCACTAACTATTTAGCATAAGCTTTATCTATTCTAAAGGTCAATAGCACTAAAACATACAACCTGCTGATGCCATACTTTCTTAGTGCACTTTGGCAAAGGATAAAGCTCTTGGGTGCTGTCGGCATAAAGATGATGTGTGTCACAGGCCATTGTTTGAGATGATTTCAGAGTGGAAGGGAAGAACCTGGACTATTTGGGATTCCAGATCATTTGATTGGTTAGGAAGGTGGCCACGTAAGTACAGAGTAGAGCAGGGACAGACAACCAGAAACCAAAAAGGACATCACAGGAACAGAGTGAAAAAAAATGCTGTAACCTGGTGGCAAAGTGAAGTCACAATGAGAAAACATAAGATACAGAAGGAAATACAAAGACTGCAAAGAGGCAGCCAGAAACAGATCAAAATCAGGCAAATTAAGCAGGAGTAAAGGGGGGGATACGTAGCCAAAGGTCTGGACAAATCTGGTTTCACTGGTAGGGACTGTTCCAGCTCTCTACACAGAGGTTGTTAATTACTCCCTCAATATTTAGTGTCTCCATTTTCCCGTCACTAATAGACACCTCCAAATTTAAACCGAACATGTGTCCACCTACCTACAAATTCTATTTCCCAACCCCTCTTGCTGCTTGGAAAGGCTGTATAACTCAGTTTGGGCTAATGGGATGTCCAAAGAGAAAATGTGTGCACTTTTCTGCATATCCTCAAAAAGAGGATGTTTGCCCTCCACTGGAATGTGGATGTTGTGATCCCAACCCATGTGGATGAGAGTTTTCCCCTAAGAAAGGGTAGAGTAACAAGAAAGACATAGCTTGGGCTTTGATAAACTCATGGACCAGAAATATTTTGCCCACCTGGTTTGCCTATCAGTTCAGATTTTTGCAGGAAAGGGAAATAAAGCCACTACTAATATCCTAAATTCAATTAATCTTTCTTATTCTCTTTATTCTGTGTGTGTGCATCCCTGTGTATGTGACTATATGTGTCTTAAAGGTATCCAATACATCACTGATATTTTGAATATGATTATCATGAGCCACATGACTTAAATTACTTAAGATTAAGGGAAAGAATCTTGGAAATATGCAACTCTAGCATATGCTTCATCTGTGAAGTTATACAGGCTATTTTAAAACTATTAACATAATCCAGTGTAATAGTATCAATATTGGTGTGGGGAATCCAAGTTAGGAGGATAAAATATTCCATGAGATACCATCTGTATGGTCTGTAAACCCCTTTGTTTTAATGGATAAGAATATCCATACATGTAGTTAGTAAGTAAAAGTAATTATTGTTGGATTATCAACCTTGTGACATACACAAAGAAACTCATTATGATATGGTTCTGGGCTCACCTTCTTGGTGACCATCTAATTGTGCTCACAGCAGATGAGCCAGGTATGGAGCTTGGCTTTTCCCCACCTGCGGAACTGGGCCACTGTTTGGCACTCATTTGAGCTTAAAATTCCTTTCTTAGAAGCAGGAATAAACCACTGCTAGATCAAAACCAAAGTTCCTATGCTATGCTGCAATGTTAATGCCCTCTTCTTGTCTTGACTGTTACCCCGTAAATGTAACCATATCTTTGGATTTTGAAATATGAATTAATTAGCTATGGGTCCTTGGATTCTGATTTTGTGCTTGTTTTTGAATGCCCCCTGTATTAATTTTCTATTGTTGCCATAGCAAATTACCTTAAATTTATTGCCTTAAATAACACAAATTTATCTTACAGTTCTATAGGTCAGAAGCCTGACATGGGTCTCATTGGGCTAAAATTGAAGTGTCTGCCAAACCACATTCCTTTTTGGAGGAGAATCCATTTCTTTTCCTTTTCCCACTTCTAGAGGCTCTTGTGTTCCTTGTCTGTGGCTCCCCTCCTCCATCTTCAAAGCCAGCAATGGCACACTGAGTCCTTCTTACATTGNTCCATTTCTTTTCCTTTTCCCACTTCTAGAGGCTCTTGTGTTCCTTGTCTTGTGGCTCCCCTCCTCCATCTTCAAAGCCAGCAATGGCACACTGGGTCCTTCTTACATTATATCACTCTGACTTCCTCTCTTGCCTCTCTCTTCTACTTTTAATGACACTTGTGATTACACTGGGCCAGAAACCCAGGATAATCTCCCCATCTCAGGGTCAGTTTGTTAGCAATCTTGATGCCATCTGCAACTATATTTCCCTTCTGTCATGTGAAGTTACACATTCACAGATTCCACGAATTAGGACATCGACATCTTGGGGGACTATTAATCTGTCTACCACAACCATTCTGAACTAGGTAAATTAATTTTTTTGAGTCTCTGATTATAATTGGGCAACTTATTTAACTTTTCTCTTTCTAATACAGGATAGATATTCAGGTGTCTCTGACCAATGAGATAAGAGCCCAGAGGAGAGAGTTAACGTGGATCATCTTTGAAAACCCCAGGAAGCACTCACTGCAAATTCCTCACCATTTTAGAAGGGAAGGGACAGGAATTGTCCTGTGTCTCCACTGGAAAACATTAATACCTCTCCCTGTAGAGCAGGAGATCAAGGTTAAGGGAATTCTGGAGTAATCTCCACCAAAATCAACAAGATAGGCATCTGGTTCACCAGAGACAAGCCTAAATCACCATGCATTCAAGTACACTATGATCAATGTGGGTCACACTATCTTCCTCTCTGTCTTGAGTTTTTACAGCTTTGTTTTCTTAAACTAGATTCACTTCAGAGATAAGAGACCCTTGCAACTAAGTTCTTTCGCACTCTCATTAACTAAGGCTTCTTTGGTCGGTCCTAGAGCAATTCCTGTACTTAGCCTTTCCCTCTGTCACAGAAGAGATATTCGGTAAAAATTCCAGCTCAACTGTCATCAGAATTGGACTTCACTGTACCAACAAAATATCACAATGCATAAACAGCTGCAGCCAGCTTTTTCCTGTACCTCTTGTGAATCAGCAGCAGAGTAAGATAACAGTGCCTTGGTATGCTACGTGAGAAGATCTAATTTCACATTTACTAATATAGGTGGGTAACTCAGTCTCTTGTAGAGGCATTTCATAGTTTTCCACATTTCTTATTTATATCTCCATTTGCATCACAAACTGGATATCCTCACTCCTTGGCTGATTCTTTTAATCCTGACTTGGATTATCTTCCCAAAATGATCAGTATCTCTAGGACTTGAGTCTCACAACTGGACTCCCTGACTCTGAGTACCAGGGCTCATAGGAAATAGCTGAGATTATAACATAACTGCACGTATGATGCTTACAGTTAAGGAAAATAAGCAAACTTTTGTCATGGGAACTGAAAACCTACTGAAATATAAGAATGGAAAGTATATGTCAATTCTAATTTTACACAATATTTTAAAATTTTCAACATGTTCCAAATGTTTTATTTAAGCTGAATAAAAGTAAAGGCAACTTTCCCTCCAATTTAATACAGATTTCTGATACCAGATACCATAGGCTTCGTTTTTTCATTTAATTGCTCATGGCATAAATCTTCACTCTCAATTCAAAATCCAATTAACATTTTATTAATGAGAGTATATGTATGGGTACACAATACTTATAAAACAATTTGCTAATACTTTGTGGATAATAGGCCTTTCTGTTAACATCCCCATGGTGCTCTATTAGTGTTACCAATTTCCTTTATCAAGACTCAAGTCTCATATCTTCAAATTTAATTTTAGGAGTTCTTAGGAACCAAATAGCAATGTTAAAATCTTCCCTGAAGGAATTTAGCACCACATTTTCTCTTAAAGGCCCAAGAAAGCAATTCCTATGGAAATGAAAAATACCGTATTTGTAACCAACTGTTAGCACTTTTTATGTATGACTTGTGAATTTTGCTCTTTTATATGAATATATGTTAACTTTTCCCCATAATTCTCTATGAGTAACATAATAGATTATGGTGAATACAATCATACCTATACAATTATTGAATTGCTCAAACACTATATTCTGGAAATCTTTGCCTAGTGAAGACCTATGAACCTAGTTAATCTTGGGTTGTTCCCAGTACAGGGATTAGCTGGCAGATGCTTACTAGATTTATTTATGGCATGCTTATTAGTTTTCGGTGGTTGTTGTAACAAGTTGCCACAAACACTGGTAGCTTAAGACAACAAATTTATTCTGGAATCATGGAAATCTGAAATCATGGTGTTGACAAGGCTGCACTCTCTCTAAAAGCTCTACACAAGGATCTGTCTGCCTCTTTCAGCTTCTGGTGACTGTTGGCATTCCTTGACTTGTGGTTTTTTCAGTCCAACCTTTGCCTCTGGAATCACGCTGCCGCCTTCTTTTCTATGTGTCTTCCCTCTGTCTGTCTCAAATCTGCCTCTGCCTTTCTCTTGTAAGGACATTTGCCGTTGGATTTAGGGCCCATGAGGACAGTCCAGGATTTATTCTTGAAGTCAAGCTCATTAATGTAATCATGTCTGGAAAGACCTCTTTTCTAAATAAGGAAATGTTCACAAATTCCAGAGATTTGGTACGGGTATCTTTTGGAGGGCCATTATTTGGCCTACCACGGCATAATATTTCTAAGTATTTTGCTTGAAATCTTCTATTTCTCTTGCTTTACATTTTTTTTGTTCCCTCGGTTTACTTAAAAAACCAGAGATAATCCTAGACAGTTCTCTACATATATGCCCTATTTACATATCTTAAGAAACTTGTTATGATTAAGTTTGGAAAAAGTATGTTATTCCAGGAATTGAAGGAAATCACTTACAAAATAGAAACACAAAGAAATACTTGTACTCAATAGCGACAATTGTTAGTCTTTTTATATTGATTTGTTACAGTGATAGTAGAAGCTGGCAAGGGGTAATTACTCAAAAAAAATGTGTTGATTGTTGAATTAATGAATGGAAGGTATGAACTTAAACTTTACTTATTCTCCAACTTTATGAACTGTGTCTTTATACTCTTTGCTTATGGTTCCTCTTATTCTCAAAGTGTGGATTATAAACCCAATAGTCTACAGTCTACAAAAGTCTTAAAACATCTAGAATGATTTAATTATCTCATGATGTATTGAATGGCTAATATTTACTGAGCATTTATTGTGTGCTGAACTCTCTGGAAGTGAACATGAACGTCTAAAAAGGCAATTTAAATAATACATAATCATAAAGCTCTCAAACATATCTTCATAGTTAAATCTTCACAATTGCTCTGTAAAATCTATGGATTGAAGGTCAAGGCCTGCTGAATGCTGGTGACAAGTGCACCAACTCATCGTCAGCCTACTAAAGCCAATTGGGTATGTTTCCAAACCTGCTTATGCCAATAAGCCAATTCATTATTGTCATTGACAAAGTTCAAGAACCCTTAGGATGATTGTTATGAGTACAAAAATCCAGATAGTTGTTATTTCTATGAAAACTAAATTGAAACCTTTAAAATAGTTGTCAAAGAAAAGTTTGTGAAAGAGCTTTGTTAACAATAAAGAGCTATGTAGATGTTTAAAAAAAAATAAAGAAAGATTTGAGATACATCTATTGCCAAGAATTCCTGTTGAATTAGGTTTAGGTTAGACAATAATGCTAGTCTAGGGGAAAAAAATCACAAAATTTTGGAAGGATTTTGTACTTATTGTGTCTTTTAGGTTCTTACCCTATTTTAAAGAAATCAGGTGGCGCCTGGGTGGCTCACTCGGTTGAGCACCAACTTCGGCTCAGGTCATGATCTCGCGGTTCATGGGTTCAAGCCCCATATCGGGCTCTGTGCTAACAGCCAGTTCAGAGCCTGGAGCCTGCTTCGGATTCTCTGTCTCCCTCTCTCTCTGACCCTTCCCTGCTCATGCTGTCTCTCTCTCTCTCTCTCTCTCAGAAATAAATAAAACATTAAAAAAAAAATCAGAAGTGAAGGGCATCTGGGTGGCTCAGTAGGTTAATCACCTGACTCTTGATTTTGTCTCAGGTCATGATCTCATGGATTAGGAGTTTGAGTCCCACATCTGGCTCTACATTGGCAGTGCAGAGCCTGCTTGAGAGTCTCTGTCTCCCTCTCTCTCTGTCCCTCACATGCTCGTTCTTTCTGTCTCTCTCTCACAAAATAAACAAATAAACAAAAATAAATAAAATAAAGAAACCAGAAGTGGAAATATAATATGATAAAATTTGAGCATGGTTTTTACAAGAAGGATAACATGGCGCTCCAGTCAGCACATTCTTCTAGAAAACATGATATATTTGAAGCTAAATAAAATAAGACTAAAAGGCATGTCATTTTTATTATTCCCTACTGTAACTGAAGTGAATTAGTCAACCAATTATCAGCTTTGATTATACCATATAAGAAAGTTTATACTATATTTGGACTGATTTAATCGTTTTAGTTTGAGTTGAAGATTAATCATTTTTATTTACTTTTTATTTTTTTATTTTATTTTTTTATTTATTATTTCTAGGACAGAGAGAGACAGCGTGAGCAGGGGAGGGTCAGAGAGAGAGGGAGTCACAGACTGAAACAGGCTCC